>NW_026889778.1:15315000-15842500 GCF_033153115.1 Saccostrea echinata
GATTTTGCAGCAAAATGGATATAAAGGCAAACATTTGAAGTACAGTAACCGCTTAAACAACATGATTACCCCAAAAAATCGCATTGTCTTTCTTCAAACTTTAAAATTGTGATTGCTAGCTTCCATTTTATTTTACTCAGTTTCATATTTAACAATAATCAAAGTACTGATTCGAGATGTCTTCGGATGAAGTAGCAGTTTTAAAAGCAATTTGATGAAAAGAACACTGTAGCATTTCTTAAAATCTTGTTATCAATATTATTAATACCACTGATAAGGATTTCTCTTTCCGTCAGAAGACGATTTTTACGATTTTTTTCCCACTATAGTCCTATGCAAAATTTTAATCGCCTATTGTGGTCCCATCATATCCCCCTGGGACCATGATTTGAACGCACTTGAATCTTCACTTTATGAGGATGGTTTCATGTCAATATGACTTATCGTGGTTTAACTGATTTTCAGAGGAATTGTAAAGATTTTTTCCTACATATTCCTATGTAAAAAACTTTAATTGCCTGTTGTGGCCCAACCCTACCCGCTGGGGATCATTAAGTGAACAATGATTGAATTTGGAAAAGTGGTTCTGGAGAAGTCAAAAATGAAAAAAAAAAGTAAAGATCAGACGAACAACCGGACAGAAAGATGACGGAAGACATCTGATTTGGAAAGCTCACTTGAAACTTTGG
The DNA here is from genome assembly GCF_033153115.1 of Saccostrea echinata. NCBI lineage: Eukaryota > Metazoa > Mollusca > Bivalvia > Ostreida > Ostreidae > Saccostrea > Saccostrea echinata. Next base: position 15,315,690 of record NW_026889778.1, read on the forward strand.
ATCATAAAAGCCACAGAACCTTCCTACAAGTATGAAAGCATTGTCTAAGACTTGTTAAATTTTTTACCGTACTTTTCTTTTTCTTCCACAAAAAAAAAAAAAAAAAAAAAAAAAAAAAAAAAAAACCTTTTAGTGAGACATATTTCATCTTTGAACTCTAGATGTTGATATCACGAAAGACATGACGCAGACCTAGAGCCAAATTATGAGGCGCGGGATCGTAAGAGGTATATCATTGGTAGTGACTGGTCCTTCGCAAAAGGCGAAAGTCACTCGTCTTTCGGATGAAAACTTAAACACTGAGGACCCCTGTTGTGATAGCCTACAAATTTCTTACTGCTACAGCCGTAAGCGCCATGCATGGGTCAAAGAACAAATATACTTATAGGCCCCGGTAAAAATTTGAAAATATGAAGATTCAACTTACATTGTAACCACAATCGTTCATCACGTATCTTCAATTGATAGCTAATGCATGAGATTCAACAAGTTTTAGTGCTGAAATTCGTGTACATTATATAAACAAAAAGCAAAGCCATACAATGTAGAAGGCTAGGGGTTAGTCGTCATTCATTTTATAGTAAGTCGAGGACGGGTATTTATTTCAGAGCCTTTGTTTACTGTCAGTCTAACGTTGTGCAAACTTTAGCAAAAGAATAAAAATCATTTTACTTTTTTTATCACGTCCCACAGTGGGATTCGAACCTGACACGTAAGGATCAACCCCTTACTCCGCGACTTTACAGCGAATGCTCTAACCACTGCGCCACGGGGAGGACAAGGATGAAGTTAACTCAGGGTTTTAGTTGACAGAAACGGATTGCTAAAAGCACAATACATGTATCTCTCTAAATGGACAAAAAAAACAACAACAATGTAATAAGTGAAATATATGGAGATAACAAACAGTATTCAAGCTCCAAAGTCCATTAAACAATAGAAAATAGGTGCAGAGCAAACACGGACCTCCAAGACATAAGAGATGGGATAAGGTGCCATGGTGGAGTGAGCATCCCCTGCCGACTGGCCACACCCGCCGCGTGCTTCTTGTCATGATCGGGAAACAACGGAGAAATCCATCGACAATTCAGTGTGTAAATAATGGCCTGACAATAAGTATAAAAAACGTCAGTCAGCATTTAACTCAATGATAAATTGTATTTGCTGACAAGGTCATTGTATCAATCATAGAACTTACGAAATGATGACTTTAAACGAGACTGCTGATATTCTTGTTTCAACAACTTGTTTGTCAATAATTTACCTCGTTTTAGAAATTGTACATACGTAGAGCACGCTCTTGCTTATCGAATCAACTGAGAGATATAAGCCCGGGATGCAGGTGATGAAGGTATATTGCTGCATAAGTAAGGGAAGTTGACGATTGAAAAGTTAAAGTCATCACGTTTATCATAAAGCTTGGTTGTTAGACTACCATTAACGTCTTTTTCAAGTAAGATATCCAAATATGAAACAGATGTGTCAGACTCTGTGGTATTTTTTATCTCAGGCTCATCGGGATATATCGTATCGACATAAGAATGGAAATTACCATGATTGTTAATTGACAATACGTCGTCGATATATCTAAATGTCGAGTTGAAGGCCACAGCAAATGTTTTCTTCTTTTCACGTATACGATTTTGGACAAATTCTGCTTCATATGAATACAAAAAAGGGTCTGCTAATAACGGGGCACAATTGGTACCCATTGGAATTCCAATAGATTGTTGGAAGACCTGGTCTCCAAAAACCACATAGATATTGTCAATCAGAAACTCGAACATCTTTTTAATGTCAACTTCAGAATACTTGTGTGTACAATCAGAATGTTTTTTAACAAAATAATTTTGCAAATGACCAATGACAATGTAAGTAAATTTACGAGTTTCATTTTTATTGAAAAAGCAGCCGTCAATGATATCAAAAAGCCTGGACTTTAATTTATCGTGGGAAATGGTTGTGTATAAAGTTGAAAAGTCGTAAGTTTTTAAGCTGTTGATTTTGGTAAATTCTTGTGATTTCAAATTTTTCAAAAGTTCCGTGGAATTTTTAAGTATCAACATCTGATTAACACCATTTCTCGAATATATTGTTGCACGGTACTCTAGAGGTTTTTCCTTCACTGCTGTTAATATCTTAATGAGGAGTAAAGAAAGAGGCTTGGTTGAACATTTACTGGAACCCGCTATGTATCTTTGTTTGTTAGGATTATTATGAAGTTTCGGAATCCAATATAGATATGGTAATTCAAATTCACTTTGGTTGTTTGGAATATTAAAAATATTCAAAACTGACGTATGGTTTTGAAGAATTTCTTCCTTAGAAAGGGAACTATGAGTATAAGTTGGATTACCAATTGTAGAATTAAATCCAAGTTCCTCTTAAATACATTTAATATAATGAGTCTTACGAACAAAGACAATGTTGTTATAATTACTTGCTTTGTCAGCAGGGACCAGTACGTACTGATCATGTAATCTATCTAATTCTTTTTCACTTCTGGATTATTGAATACAGAAAGACAGATGGTCCTCATATTTCCCCTCAATCTTTTAATGCGCAATTTTAACATACATCTGATACATTTAATCCATTCTGACAAAGTGTCAAGGTCTTCTCTTTCATGTCTAGTCCATCGCCTGGCGTAATCCTCTACAGAATCCATAATATTTATGAAATTCCGACGCCAGTTGAAGGATCGGGGTTCCCTATATTCAGGACCTTTTAAAATTAGTGATCTCAGGTCCTCATTACTAACAATATTTACGTCGCCAGTAATAACGTGTCCAGCAGGACTATAGTTATAGGGTGAAGAAGAACATGAACACGATGTAGGATTATGTTTCAGATATTCGATATCCAGGCACTGTAAAGTTTTCTTGTAATGAAAAAGTTTGGAAACAATAGTCGATGTATATTTGTAGGAAATACAAGGTGTAGTCTTTAACTTGAATTATAAAGTAAATATCAATGTTAAAATTTCATTTTTTACTATTTGAAAAAAATATGCTGTATCATAGGTTTACTGATAGTGATGCAGAGAAAATTTGGACTAAATTTTAATTTTTCATTTTTTTATTTATTTATATATCTTTTTTTTTTTTTTTTTTTTTTTTTTACAAATTTATTCTCCAAGTTAAGATTTTATGTGATTACACATCATTTTGCAAATATTAGGTGTGTAATGACTCATGTATTGGTTCAAATGATTTAATGGCATGCAATATAGAATATCAAAAATACGAACAAAAACATTTCAGATAACATATCTAAAGATTTTGATCATTGAGCTCACATAATTTTAATACCAGCAGAAAAAGGGTAATATAAGTAAACTGAGACTATAAATAGTTTAGAGCTCTAATCATTCAGATTTTTGTATTGATAGATTAAAAATGGATAAAAATTAGAAATCTGTCAGATTGAATTCGGAATGAAATATTTTAAGAAGTTTATTGCTCAATCTCTAGCTGTTTATGTATATTTAGCAACACTTTTCTATTTTCAATTCCATTTCATTATCCGAAAAGTTTTCTTGCTTGTTTTATTTTATTTATAAAGAAAATATTGAACATAGCGTGAAAAATGTATTTCCTTATATATACACAGGGGCCATTAATAAGCATAAAAAGTACATGTAGATCATTGGCCTATTCATTTGAAAGTGAATAATATCGCTATAATCATAGGTCTACAATGTACCATAGGTACAGGTAGTTTTTCATTTTTATCCGTGGCATTTTTAGCCACTGAGTAAACGTCATCCTTAAAGTTATAAAAAAAAAAGTTTATACAAACAATACAAATACTGTTTTTTTGTTGGGTGAAATAAGACTCGGCACTTTTATTACTGAGAAAAATTTTTCGCTATGATAACAAATGGTAAAGATTCACATGATTTACAGTAACTATTTTTCAACTTTACTAGTATTATTGCTAAGGATGTACAAATTGCAAAAATGCTACAAACAGACTCGGTGCATGTATCAGCCGTCCGTATAGGACAATCTTTGTTTAACTTTACATTAAATCGTCATTCGTAGTTACAATCTCTTTGTGAAATATATTTTTGTTAAAGAAATTTATTGTTATTATGGTAATAAATGATGCAGCATTTAAGATTTTTCTCGCAATTTCCAAACAATAAAATTAAGACAATCAAACAACAATTCCCTTGACAAATGACATGTTCCTCAGAAAAATCCACTTTACGGAACGATTAACACATTGATAGCAATTTTCTGTAGCCGCTTAAACTTTTAACATGCACGTCACCGTTTTGTTCACACCTAACTCATTATTTTAGTTTGATACCAGAAGCATCAACAGGTTGATTTGTGTCATTATTGTCATGAATGCAGACGGGAAAACTTCCAAAAATTGATTATTTTTTTTTCAGATACTTGAATCTTTATTAAATAAAAAATGCAGTCAAACCTCGTTATCTCGAACTCTATGGGACCGAGAAAAAACTTCGAGATATCCGAGGATTCGAGATAACAAGGGTTAAATACTTAAGACAAAATGTAGTTGCGACTTCTTAATCACTTTGACATATCCATGGTATTCGAGATATCGATGTTCGAGATACCGAACTTCAACTCTACTACCACAGGATGAAAAGCCAGGTTTCCCAAATTTGGAAACCCGATGGAAACATATGGGAATCGTGACATCAGTAGTTTCCATATAGTTTCCATTTTATGGAAACCACATAGTGGTTTCCACGTAGATTCCCGATATGGAAACAATCAACCTGTGGTTTCCCATAAGTTTCCCAATATAGGAAACCGTGGAAACATGCAGTAGTGGTTTCCACGTAGATTCCCGATATAGAAACAATCAACCTGTGGTTTCCCGTAAGTTTCCCAATATGGGAAACCGCGGAAACATGCAGTAGTGGTTTCCACGTATATTCCCGATATGGAAGCAATCAACCTGTAGTTTCCTGAATGTTTTCCAGATATGGAAAACACGTAACTATGCTGTGGTTTACACCTATTTTCCCGATAATAGACATTTTGGAAACGTGTATCAAAAGAATAATAATAAAAAAAAACTGTTTGTGTAATTCTATGTAATAAAATTGAACATTCTGTGACAAATAAAAGATTTTTTTAACATTTTAGTCTCGGTAAAACTCATAAAGACACGTGAATTGGAATTCGTAGTAAGAGAAGATTTAATACAACTTTTAATTTTAGAAAAATCAGTGTAAACTGTTCAGATAAAATTCAATCATTGCGCTAACCCTTGTAATCGCGGGCACCTGTTCTCACGTGCCACAGGTGGAGACACGTGTCGCGAAGACACCTGCGACTGTGTATTTTTTGTATATTCTATGTGATTTGAGAGGTTTTCTACCTAAGGGGAACAATGGGCTGTGGTCAAGCATGTACATACACATAGTCTCCACAAACTCAGTTTAAATTTAGGTGATAACTGCTGGCCATTGATTTGATTTAAAAAAAAAAAAATTAAATTATCAATAAGACCACAGAATATTGATTAAATGAGCTACATTAATTTTAAGATGTTCAATAAGAGAAGGAAAACAAAAGAATTGTATTTTATTTTTTTTCATTATACTGATTAAAAAACAAAATTTCCTAACCGTTTAAAAATTATATAATATACTTTTCTATCGGTCTAGAATAAATCTAAATTCTCGTTATGTGTTAAATCATAATTCTTTTTCAAACAAATTTGTAAGTGCATAGATAAATGAAATAAAATTTCTTAATCGGTAAATAACGAATCGTCCTTGTTTGACATCAATGTAAACTTTGAATATTGAAAACATAAGAAAGAATTGTTAATTATCAACTTTTTTGCCTGCTTAATTCGCAAATTGTTTATGAGAAAGGATGCAGGTGGATCTATTATACAACATAAGAACTAAATTACTAATGTTTTGTGTGAAATTCGTATTTAGTCCTCTACAAAGACATTGATAAGATAACACAGCAGAATAATATTCATATACAAAATTAATGAGTGTTAACTAAATAACTTATTTTTCATATATGTCTGTACACAGACCCTGATATAGTGAATGTCTTCATTTTTCGCAGGGAATTACAATAATGCTGGTCTTAAATGCATACATTCACCTATATTTAATTTAGCCATTTTGTACACAAAGACCAATGCTGGCTCTAAATAAAGAAAGTTTATGATATTTATATAACATGATTTTCTTTTCTTTAAGAACAACGTCTTCTGAAGAACTGCATGCTAAGGCAATTCATTGAAGAAAAAAAATTATTAATTGTTTTACACGTAGATGCTTAGCAAAAACTTAATATTTTTAAATCGTGTATTATGTTAAACGGAAGGTTACCCCTTTCAAATTTAAGCCCCCTCCCCTCCTTCAAAAAATGGAGAGAAAATAGTTTCTTTCGATATTTAGGTATAATGTACTGATGTGGTGATTGTCAATACTTCTACATGTACAAACATTTCTTTATACATGCCGTCCATTTCTTGATTTTTATACCCCTACATGTACCATTATACTTATTAAAAAAAAACTGCACTTAAAACTGTCTACTCAAACCACAGGCCTGTATAATTTCAGTTTGGGGCACAAACTTTACCAGAAAGTTCTTAACTAGCAAACCTTACTAGAAATTATCAGAAAAAAGTTATATATGAAAGATACAGGGCGGTACTGGCTGAACGGCTAAAGCCACGTATACAGCCCTGCACATCAACGAGTATACACCGGGCTTATTTTCCAACAAATCAGATGATCAAATATCGACAAATTGTTAACAGTCACGACTAAAATTCTGAACGCAATGGACATGATTGTAGGTTACCTACAATAATTCTGAGCTTATTTTAATTATGTGTTTCAGGTCAGTAGCAACAGTTTCAAAGGGGGGGGGGGGATTCCATAAAAATCTGACAAGCCAAAAAAAAAAAAAAGAAGAAGAGCATATCTATTTACTTTCACCCCCTGCCCCCCCCCCCCCCCGCATTCTACGGGCCGGTGTTTTCCAAATTAAAATACTGTTTTCCATGCCTTTGCTTAGATATTGGTTCGTTTTTTTTCACCTTGTGTTTACTCTTTTTTTATAAATCAATTTTCAAACTTAATGTGAAAAATTCTGATACATTATAACGGTGAGAATTATCTTAACTAAAGGCAAAGATGTTTGAAGTAAAATATAGCAAATAGAAAAAAAGTCCAGCAATTTCGTCCACTGATTATTATTGATATCAGGCTAAAATCGAAACCAAAAAAGGAGGGGGTTCAAAATAGTATCTAAAGCCGAACAAGAGAAAAAAATCATCAAATCTTTATTATTCTTGAACTGTCCTTGCTGGTAATTATGTTATTTTGTCTTGATTTTCACAAGTGTTTACTAGTCTAACATACCCTGATTCCTTCTACTAACTAGCAATTTTTGACACCAAACTATTCCATCATCACTAAAAATAAAATATTGTTCTGTATACATGTCATGTAGTTCATTTGCATGCCAAATGCAGATCGAAATTTACGGCAGACTTCAAAGGACAACATTCTTGTCACAAAATAATAAACAGCTGATAAAGAGTCATCAAACGTTTATTTTGAGGGGCGCAACAGGAAATAAGCTTTGTTTTCTATACTGCAAAAATATGTTTAGGGACGTATGGCATGTCCACCCCCCCCCCCCACATTTTCTACGGTCCTCAACTAATATTCATTTTCTGACGCTTCAAATTTTAAAACATGCATACATGTATAAAGGTTTAACATCTTTCGTTGTGACATTCTACATTAATCAGAATAATTAAATGAAAAAGTAGTGGGGGGGGGGGGGGGTAACCGGACATTTTCTCTTTGGATGGGCACTACGTACCAAGCCCCCCCCCCCCCCCCAAGTCAAATAATTTGAGGGGTCACACCAGAAACATAAAATGTCTCTGGTCACCCTCAGAAAACCGCTTTGTTTTCTATAGTATACTAATTATCAGCAAATTTATTGAGGAACACCCCCTTTCTATGATTAGTGAAGAACTTCACTAAGGATATGAACTCATAATCACCGTAATAGGGAAATTATATTATATATAAAAACTTTTATTACCCTCTAACATAATTAACGTAAACAGGTTCCGTTTCCCATAATGCATCGCTCTGCAGAGGCTTTAATTTCATTGGTCAATTTTCACGAGGCGCCATTTTTGGAGTTGAGCAAGACGGAGATGGACTCAGGTGCAAGGTGCAAATGTGAAAAGTTAACGATGTTTTCGCCACCCAGTGTCTTTAAAACTATGAAAAATGCAATGATCAACAACCAAGGATTAGTGTACGTATATTTTTATATACTTTTTTACAGTATATAATACTAATATTGGGCAGAACAAATTTTTCCCATCGAAGACCACATTCGTTTTGACGCCATTTTGAAAAGTTTGATGTAAAAGTTTTAAATATGTTAGTTTACACATTGAAAAAAAACGGAAAGAGAAACTTGAATTATAGCGAGCGCAGCGAGCGGCGCGAAGCGCCGCTCGTCACTGCGAGCTCTAACGACAACGCCTGGGCGAAGAGAAAATTCGGACTACTGCACATTCATTCAACAGAATTTTTTTCCGCAGTCATTCTGACCCACAATGCATCGCTTCTTGTTCTCGCTGCTAACTTCGTTCACGCGGTGACAACAACTAAAAATTCACACAAAATAAACTCACCTTAATTTAATGGATATTGCCTGCAGATAGTAGATTAAACGTTCTTTTTTAAAATATTTGCACTTTTTAAACTTTGTTTATGGAAATGTAGCTAACATACGACGTCATGTGACGTCACAGTCTAGACGTTCCAAATGTCTCGTGCGGTTTGAAGAGGCGGATCATAATAAAGAAGTGAACACTGCGCTCGCCCCAACGGTCGCACCGTCAACATATTACAATATTTAGTGTTTTACGTTCAATCATAGATGTATAGATAGTAGACTTTGTATAGTTAGGCCCTATGGCACCACATTTGTCTTTTTCCATGCTGTATGTTAACGTTTCGCCTTTGTAGATTTTTTTAATGAAAATGAATGCTTACTATAATAGTTCTCTCTCTCTATAAATAAATGAAAAATGTATGAATTTTTTTTTCGTTGTTAAATCGGATAATAATGTTTGTACCGAATATGGTTTCTTTGTTAATACAGACAAACATATATCCGGTTTGAATACATGTGTTCTCGGAATGCAACTTGTTGTACTTTTGGACTTCTGGAACTTTTTATGATGTAACGACAAGGTAAAAATGAATTATTTCTTCTACTAAATTACGATTAAGTCATCAATATTTAAACAAAAAGTGTCCGCAATCTCAACTTATCAGATTATTCACGAAGGACATCATTTAAACAGTTAAAGAGAGAGTTCTGACTATTGTAAGCCGCCTTTATTTGGCAGATAAAATTAGAAATTATGAAGAATCATTAGAACAATTTAAATAGATTGTCTGTAACTAGAGTACATATACATCTTACAAAGTCATAACACAACCCTTATTCATTTGCATAATGATGATATGTATAAGGGAAAATGTATTGGTTTGTAAGTACTGTCTATAATAATATAACAACTGTTTAACAATCTAGTGATAGATTGTAAATTGAAATAGTTTACTGTTCAAAAGACAAAATTTCTTATGTGTGACCTGCTGAGAGATTTACTGAAAATGTTAAAAATAATAAGCCTACAAGATGTAACAATATTGATCATTTTTGATAGTATTTCAATTAATGCAAATGAATCATCTGAGTAACAATCATCAGTTATTGATGGTGGTCGCAACATCATAGAAGTCTACTGGTAAAATTGATGATCAAAGTTAAAATCCTCATTTGTTTGAAATTTTTGCAGTCTTCGCCAAATCTTTTTTTTCAGTACATGCCCTTTGGGCAGATTTAACCACATATCACGCTAGCCCGAACAAATATTTACATGCCCAGAATTTTATCAAGTAATTTTATTCTTATTTGCCTTTTCATGCCACGGAAATGATCCGAAATCCATTTCTATCGATCTATTGTCTCGTTATTAATATTGTTTTTAACCTGTACACTTTTTGTGTCTCCTTTGCAAAAGAATTCCTTGGAAATCGCGGTAGAATAAACTATCGTTAAAATTTTTTTGGTGCTCCACTCTAGATGAAAAATCAGACTTTCAAGTACATTTAATGTTATTGGAATTATTTAATTTGATAATACAGAGGCTTAGGCCTCAGAATTTACATGCCCTTCGGGCTTGTACGTATGCAATTTCCACATGCCCGCTTCAAATTTTACCAGGTCCCGGGCTTCGGACTCCTGGGATTTGTCGAAGACTGTTTTGTCTGATATATGTTATATGATAACGATAAATTTTTGTTTGTTTATTTTATTCCTCCCTGGTAGTTGTTGAAGTTTTGGCCATTATTAAAAATACTTTTGTTTGATCAGATGCACTCAGGGTTGTCTCTAAGACCCGTGGGCCGAGGAATTTCCCCAACTATAATGATGTAAATAATCCCCCGGTTATTTCGATATTCCTCCTAAACTCCCCAGTAAGGGAGGAACCCCAGTTCCCCTTCTACGTTTTAAATGTCCCCTTCTATTTCAATTCTTAGGGACAACCCTGTGTACTTCGACATAAATTTTGTAAAATAGGTATTCTAAGTAGGTAGGTAGATTTTTTTTTTTTTTTTTTTTTTTTTTTTTGCATTATCTAACAAATTGATTTTTTGTCATACAAAAACACAGAATTAGAAATTTATTGATGTTTCATTACACACTGGACAGCTAGACAGGTTTAATATTTATTGCTCTCGTTAAAACAAGTGTCTTGGAGAAATTATAAACCTCAACTTTATAATGAAACAAACTTTATTTCCCTGAAACCAAAAAAAAAAAAAAAAAAAAAATGAAGTAAAATTAAAATACTTAAAAAAATGATTGGGTAGGGGTGATTTTGATGGATCTTTTGGAGTACATCAAACAAATCAGTCATAGCTCACCTGAGCCAATGGCTCAAAAGAGCTTTTCTGATCAAAGTTTGTCTGTCATTGTTTTAAACTTTTTACATTTGAATCTTCTTCTCAAGAACCACAGGGCCAATTTCAATCAAACTTGCTACAAAGTATCCTTGGGTAAAGGGGATTCAACTTTATTTAAATGAAGGACCATATCTTCTTCTAAGGGGAGATAATTACAAATAAATGAAAAATTAATGGCATCATTTAAAATCTTCTTTTCTGGAACCACTGGGCCAGGAAAAATTAAACTTATTTGGAAGCATCCTCAGGAAGTGTAGATTCAAATTTGTTTAAATCATGACCCCCGGGTGTAGGGTGGGGCCACAATTGATGATCAAGTTTTACGTAGGAATACATAGGATAAAATCTTTGAAAACCTTCTTCACTAGAACCACTGTATCAGGAAAGATGAAACTTATGTTGAAACATCCTCAGCTAGTGTAAATTCAAGTTTGTTCAAATCATGACCCCCGGGGTAGGACGGGGCTACAATGAAGGATCAAAGTACATAGGAAAAATCTTAGAAATTTCTTCTATTCAAGAACAGCAAAGCCATGATTTGTCATATTTATATGGAAGCATATTCAGGTAGTGTACATGCAAGTTTGTTCAAATCATGACCCCCATGGGTAGGATGGGGCCACCCCCCATCTGAACCACTTTTATATTTAAAATTTTAAATACAGAACTGATTTATGCTTTTTCCTACCCAAAGTGCTCAGGTGAGCAATGTGGCCCCTAGGTCTCTTGTTTATTGTTGGTCTTATAGGTGAAATCAGAATGCAATACAGTGTAGTAACTGTACATAATATATTCTTTCAGAGAGAAGAAAATTGACATTAAAGGAGAACCAGTAACTAAAGATGTATGATGAATCAAGATGTGATGCATGTGGTAAGTGGTAATAAATTCAATCATAAATAGGCATGTATGACAATTGCATTAAAAGAAAAGAACTTGATTCCAATTTTAATTGGAATGTTGAACTACCAGCTGCAAACTACAACAGGTTAGGCATAATAAAAAAATGTTTGTTTACGGTTACTTCCCCCCCCCCCCCCCCCCTCCCCAAATATCTAATAGCCAACCCAAATTTTTTTTCGTTGTAAAAATCCATAAGTCACTCATTCATCAGTTTAACTTTTACATGCATCTTAATCTACCTACCAACCCTATTTTATTTCAGCATGTAACAGTAAACAAACATATTTTTTGTTTGGCCTTATGAAATTGTATGGCTTGGAGTCTTTTTCACTTCTCTTAGTCTATAAAATTTTCTGTCTGGATGATGTCTAGCATAATATACACCATGCAGTGAGGATTTTAGTTCACCCGAGCTAAAAACTCGAGTGAACTTTTCTGATCACCTTTTGTTTTGTCTTTTGTCCATCAAACTGTCGATCCATCAGTGAGCTTTTCACATTTTCAACTTCTTCTCAAGAACCACTAATTTTAACCAAGGTTGACAGAAAGTAAGGATATTTTAAATTGTACAGAGGAAGCCCCCTCCCCCCCCCCCCTTCACCCCAAGGGGAAATGATCAGCTCTTTCAGATATTATTGATATGATCATTGTTGAGCAACTTATAATTTTTTAACTTGTAGACTTTATTTTAAGAATAATGAATATTTGTTTAAGAGTCCTTTTTTCAAGGTTCAAAGTTCAATTAAAATTATTTCGTGATACATGTATTTGAGGATTCGAGATATCAGGAGTAAAATATTTAAAGAATACTTCCAAATTATATCGACATATCTATGGTATTCAAGATGCCAAAGTTCAACTGTATGGCTATGCTTAAGTAGTAAATATTATAACTTACTAAAACTTTCTAACATTGAAATATGTTAAATGAAACAAGACAAAAATGAAAAATAAAAATTTACTGATTTCCGGCTGGTCAGTATTTTGATGACTGTAATTTCTAAAATATTCAATGAAACACTTTGAAGCTTTAACTGTAGGTATATGTTAACTAAATATACTATAAGATAATATTTATAAATGAGAAGTTTTGAACAAACATTACAACATTCATGTATGTAAATTGGGGTAAAAACTGGTTATCGGTAATGGCTATCTCCTTAATTTTCAATGACATAAAACAAGATTTAGAATGCAGGTAAACAATACTAGTATGTGTCTGTACATATAATATAGCATATAGAACTTGTACTGAATGTTGATTAGCTAAATCTTGAATGGCTGATATGTTGGTCGTTTTTGATGAAATTTAGATTATTTGTATGTAAACTGAGTGTACATGCAATATGAAATTATTCATAAGGTATTAAACATGATTAAAACATGTGTATGCAATGCAACATATGACGAATTCATATTGACTTGTTTGGATATAGCTTAAGATGTATGTGCAGTGTTTTTTTAGGGTCCTGTTCTGCAAATGCCATGAGATAATCTGTCTGTCCATCTGATATCACTTGTCCTGAGTATATTTTTTCTCCTCTTAGCCCAATCTCGCTCAAATTTAACTCATAGAGTGCCTGTGGATGGAGGGTAAAAAGTGACCTTGGACCAATTATCAAGGTCAAAGGTCAGTATCAAAACACTCTATATATCTTTATTTAAAGTCCTTGTCCAGAGCATAATTTTTCTCCCTTGGTATGATCTTGCTTGTGTGCCATGGGATGAAGGGTTTTTAGTGATCTTTAACAAAATTTCTAGGTCAAATGTCAATAAGAAAAAAAAAAGATTCGTAATATCATTGTCCAGAGCACATTTCTCTCCAATTCACTCAACTAAAAGCAGTGTTCTACATGTACGAGATGGTCATATTCTCAATCCTACCTGCTTTAATATTAATCTGGCTTAAAACCTTACTATGTAATGTTCATTATTCGGATTTCATGTCATTAAATTTAAAGACTGAAACTAATTATAATCACTGATATTGGTACATTAATGGACATTGAGTGATCTTGTAAGATTTCTAAATAATATTCAAGCATACAATTCTTACATCAAATAATAATTTTATATGAAAATATATTGCAGATCGCAGATGATGTGAAGAAAATACAAAGGAAGCTGATGTTGAAAGAAGTATAGAGTATTTAATGAAGTCTTTATGAATGGACTTAGATGTGAAAGACTACTTCATTGTGTACCAAGATATATGCTTTTATTTATTTTGATATCATTTTCAAATAATGTTTTTGCACATCAAATGAATTATTAAACATATGATTTGATAATGCTTTTTCCTTTTTATACATTTTCTTGATAGATTTTGAAAAGAAAACACAGTTTAACAAGGAAATTAATAATATATATTTTGATTTAAATCTGCTGTTCTCTTTTCACATTCTAGACAAGAAAGATTAACCATGGAAAATACAGGGATCCTTGAGCTTCCAGTTGCTTGTCAATCATTTTTCGAAATTGAAATGCTCAACCTACCCTGTAGTTTCCATGGTATGGAAACTATTACACCACAATTACACATTGCTTCCCGTCTCAGAAAAATAAGGGAATCTTGAAGTTTCCCTGTAATGTCCTTTTATGAGACACCAGATAATTCCACCAAGTTTCCATCACACAGAAACCGCTACGCTCCAATTCCATATAGTTTCCTGAGTCATGGAAACTTGAGGAATCACGAGGTATCCTCTAGTTTCCGTTCATGGGAAATCTGATGATTCCATCGAGTTTCCATTCCATGGAAACCACTACGCTCCGATTCCACATAGTATCCTAATTATGGAAACCAGTGGAATCTTCAGGTTTCCCATTACGGGAAACTACATGGAAGCTCAGGAAACTTCAGGTTTCCTGAGGTTTCCGTGTTTCGGGATACCTTATGGAATCGGAGCGTAGTAGTTTCCGTGGTACGGAAACTTGATGGAATAACCTGGCATCCGCTGCGGAAACCACTAGGAAACATGATGTAAACATGAGGTTTCCATGTGGTTTCCATATAGTTTCCCATGACGGGAAACTGCTTTTTTCACCCAGTGTACGTATTTCAAATAAAAAACATTACCTTTGGTTGCCACGAGTGATGTTATCCTTTTTCTTCATTTTATCTCTAAACAGGTGATAATCAAGGCTTTTTTGACATATATTCTATTATACTGAAAAACGCTCAATATTTACTAATATTATACTTTCATGTAAATTAGTTGAATCTGATTCGTCGAGAAACATTTGTTAAAAAACACTATTACCCGCTGAATAATGAAGCCACGCCCACCAGCGTAGCAACAGTTTACTTTGCTTGGCGACGGGTGTTATTCCAAAAAATAGCGACTGCGCAGAATTTATGCGCGCAAGGTTCACTGTTATATGTATTTATATAAAACATTCAGTATAATATAATAAATATTGCATGTAGTTGAGTGTAACATTGAAAATTTTCACCCCTCGAAAACCATTGTCAACCTCGGCTGCGCCTCGGTTGACAATGGTTTTCTTGGGGTGAAAATTTTCAATGTTACACTCAACTACATGCAATATTTATATAATATATAAATGACATGACCAATTAATTTAATTTCCAATATAGGGTTACTATAAAAATAGTTGACGTTACGTTAATATGCTAAAAAATATATCAGGGTTGTCAAGGTAACACCGCATAGGGGCAAAATCTGTGTTTTAGTTTTCATTATAATAATATACCCATCTGGTTGATCGATTGATTGATTGTTTATTGTTTCATATCTCATTCCTCAAAATTTTCACTCTTATAGACATCACCGTATACCGATAAAGGGCTTCAAATTTACCTTTATTCGGTGATTAGGGCCATTGAGCAGTGAGGGATCCTTATTGTGCAAACGTCTACCGTGGCACGGTGCGTCTGTTTTAATGGTCTCATCCAAAAGACCTTCACTTTCACTTCAAAGCGCGCAGTGAAGGAACGGTTGCTAACTATTTTTTTTTTTATCGACTTAAGACTGTCGCAATCGAAACTTGAACTTGTGGCCTTCCGAGCGCTCTACCAATTGAGCTACCTTTGCGGCTGCCATCTATGTGAAAGACAGTGCATGTAGGCAACCCGCAATTTAATGATCATTTTCATACACGTGGTAAATTAACAGGAAAACATTTTATCTTAAAAAATTGGAGGGGCACCCCTTCCCCGCTACTACGTGCCTATGTTATTAATGTGATTGCTTTTATAATTTAAATTGTAAACAAAATTAGAGAGTAGCAAACTTTTTTTTAAAACAAGCGAAATACTATTGACCCACAATATTAGCTCGCTGTCCAAAGTAAGTAGAAAGAAACAAGAAAGGAAATCCTCATTTATTATTTTTTATTCAGTCTCTCACTTTCCCCATACAATAACTTCTGCTGGTGTCAGAACGTTATTGAATCCTGCAATAATTTGAACCTGGACATAGCGTCCTTTTGTACCTTATGGACAAAACACTGCGATCTGCTCCGCGTCCTTCGCAAATCCAGTATACAGTGTAATGACCACAAACAGTCGTGACGTTTAGGTCCTTGCCAACTTTTACAACAAAATCATGAAGTTGTTTGCCTAATACAAAACTAAAGAAGTGTTTAATATGAAACATTATGTCAACTCACTGGGTAGTAAAATTTCCATTATATATGGACAAATTTGAATGTTTCCAGGCATTTTAATGCATTATTTGTTAATAGTGCTTATATACAGACAATAACACTTCAGATATCTTTTCACTAGTAATGCCAAGAAAGGGTCAAATTGTCAGGAGTACAACAAAACCTAAAGTAATGGGACATATTTCCTAGTGGACATAATTCACCTCATTGAAATAGATTCTATTTTTTAATATTTCTTTTCAGTATGTCTGAAGAAAGCTTAATTGAGTAAGATTTGCTAAGTTTATATATTTAGCTATTTTTATTCGAAACTTTTTTCCTACGATAAAAAAGATTGGGAATTAAAATAAATGATTCACACATGCAAAACATGATTAGATAAATCATTTTAAAGGTTCTTGGAACACAATTTTTCATGTACCAAAGAGATTGCCTATCATTTGTTCACTATAAAAGGATAGGAAAAATACTAAATGTTTTTTTCTAAAAGAAAATGCTTCATTGAAATTTGAATGGTGATTCATAATGCATAAACGTTCAGAAAATTCGTTATTCTTTTATTCTTATCTACAGAAGAGGAATAGATCAATAAGATTTTTCTTTTACTTTTACAATGTAATAATATGTACAGTCGAACATCGTTATCTCAAACCCTGATATCCAATACAATATAACGGATATGGAAAGGTGAATTTGAAGTCCCAATTACTTTTTCTTTACGTACTTTAAACTCGATAAAAAAAAATTAAGAATACATTGTGGATATTCAATGTTTCGTGGATGAATATGAAATTTATTTCAAGAGTGGGACAGGATTTTTTTTATATTTTCACGAGTGCGGAAGCACGAGTGAAAATATCAAAAAATTCTGTCTCACGAGTGAAATAAATTCCATATTCATCTACAAAACATCGAATTTTCTGTTTATTACGCTTTCTTAGATTTTCCCTTTGCCTCTGTCCTTTCGTAACACACGTGTCATACAAGTTTAGGCTGTGACGTCATAGTTGAGCGGTTGAAACGTCATAGCTAAGTGATTGCGAGATTGAAAAACGTTGTAAACATGGAGTTTTAACGACATATTTGGAAAAATTTTGGCAGTATAACTATTGGTCTCTGTCAGGATGGCTCATTATCTCTTATTATATAACAGGCTAGGGATTTTGTTAAAAACACTCTTCGTGAAGGGAAGGAAAATCGTAAGTTTTTGCGCATTTCTGATATTCTCACACTGTGAGAATACCATTTTGATACCCTTCCACACTGTGTCAGAATATCACTTTTATTCAATAGATAAATTACAGTATTTCACTGTTGAAAATGTAATAAATACCGCAACAAGATTGTCTAGAAAAAAAACCCCTCTTTTTGAAATATGTTGTAAATCTTCCCAAGATCAATCCATAGAAAGGGATTTTTTTCATCCGCTGTATGGGCATGATCTGAATTTAAAGCAGTCCATTAACGGCATTTGATCCAGGCCATTGAGTGTTGTTAAGATATAAACCAAGAGTGACAGGTTTTTGTTGCGCGACATTTCTGCAAGCAGTTTCTATACTAGCATCTCCACAAAAGAAAATGGTTAACACTAAAAAATAATATACATATCATGAATGAAATTAATCTGCCACAGTATATTTTTTTTCTTTTTATATAGAAATCATTTTTTGTTGTGTAAATCCAAGCAATTTTCGGTAATCAAAGGTAAAGCACGTCACTTCTTTTAATTACCAATACGGTGCGCAGAACTTTTGCTAAAATTTCCATTTTTTTAGGATTGATAAATAAGTACAAATGTCTATGGAAAAACCTGTATTCGAGTGAACTAAATAAACGAGTATAAGATTTCGTCCAAACCACGCATATTTTGAAATGTTAATTCATTTGATAAGATTTCAAATTATATGGTAATTAATACAATGCATTATCGTATGATTTATTGTATGTATATATATTTTTTAATTAAATATACATGTATCAAAGTGTATTGATCTAAAGGAATTGTGAAAAAATAATACATAAACTGATATTAGTAAAAAAAAAAAATTAAGAGAACATAGGTGCATTTATACTAGTATTGTGAAAAAGATGAAATTAATGAAAAGTGGTCAATTTAAAAAAAAAAAAAATAAACGGTACATTTGTAAACAGGGCATAAAATACTGATTCCTTGAAATTTCAAAGTGGGATTATCTCAAAAAGGGAATAATTTCAATGTCTTTTGTTCCACGAATATAAAGTAGAAGATCGGTATGCATCATAATAGACATTTTTTGAATACAAGATAGAAATTTCAAAAAGATATCTTTATAAATAACATTTTTCTCTCATTTTATATCTACAACATCTGTTTCATATCAAAGACATCTGCTTTTTTCAATAAAAATGGAACTCTCATAAATACACTTACCTTGTCATTGGTCATTTGCTAAATCATTTTATTAAAAAAGCATTCTGATTGTACATTACACACAAATACTCTGAAGTTGGTATTAAAAAGATGTTTGAGTTTCTGATTGACAATATCTATGTAGTTTTTGGAGATGAGGTCTTTCAACAATCTGTTGGAATTCCCATGGGAACCAATGCGACATGTTATTAGCAGACCTATTTTTGTATTTATATAATTATATGAAGCAATACAATTTCTGTTGCCTTCAACTGGACATTTAGATATATCGACGACATATTATCAATTAACAGTAGTTATTTCCATTTTTATGTCGACTTAATTTATCCCAGTGAGCTTGAAATAAGATATCACAGAGTCTGACACATCTGTTTCATATTTGTATATTTTATTAGAAAAGGACTATAATGGTACATGATACCTAACAACCAAGCTTTATGATAAACGTGATGACTTTAACTTTTCAATCGTCAACTTCCCTTACTTATGTAGCAATATACCCTTATCACCCGCATATGGGGGTTTGTTTCGAGTTGATTCAATACGCAAGAGCATGCCCTACGTATGAGCAATTTCTAAAAAGGCAAGCTATTGACAAATTGATGAAACAAGGATATCAACAGTCTCGTTTGATGTCATAATTTCGCAAGCTTTATGGTCGATACAAAGACCTTGTCAGCAAAAACAACCTATCATTAAGTCAATTGCTGACGGACGTTTTTCATACTAATTGTTAGGTCATTATTTACACACAGAATTGTCTAAGGATTTTTTTTCCTTTTTCTGATCCTAATAAGGAGCACACGGCGAGTGTGATCGGTCGGCAGAGTATGTTCACTCCTCCATGGCACCTGATCCCACCTCTCATGTTTCTGGAGGTCCGTGTTTGCTCTGCTCCCGTTTTGTATTGCCTAAATGGACTTTGAGCCTGAATACTGTTCGTTATCTCCATATTTTATTTGGATATTTTACTGACTAAAGACGATAAAGGCAAACTAACAGCTAAATTGTAGATTGTTGAAAGCATTCTTAAAAATCAAGAATACATACTACACCAATTTAAGATTGTTTGGAAAAGACCTCTATCTGATGTATGTTGTAGTTTTTCCCAAGGTCAATCCCAAGTTAGGGGTTATCTTATTCAGTTGTATGGGTATGATCTGTAAGAAGTTCATTAACGGCATTAGATCCCAGCCATTATGTGTTGTCAAGATGCGAACTAAGAGTTTCGGATTTTTGTTGCTCAAAATAATTATAACCATTTTCACAACAAAAGAAAAAAGGATAACACGAACAATAATATACTCATCATAATTTAATTTAATCTGCTAAGGTATTAGCTTAATTGTCTCTTTATATTTAAGCATTATTTCATTGAATATATCCAAGAATTTTTCAGTAAATTAAAAATGTACCTCACATCTTTACGTTAATAATACGGTGCGTAGAACTTTTACATATTAAAAATTCCCATTGTTTAGGATTGATGGATATGTATAGTTTGGAAACCCCTGCATTAGCCTAGACTTATAATTTGCAAGTACAAAGATTTCTATAAACAGCATGTATTTTAAAATATTTGTTAATTTGTATCTCAAAATTGGATGGTAAATATGATTTGATGATGAAGAACTTAAATATGAAATATATGGAGATAACGAACAGTATTCAAGCTCAAAAGTCCATTAAACAATACAAAATAGGAGCAGAGCAAACAAGGACCTCCAAACATCAGAGGTGGGATCAGGTGCCATGGAGGAGTGAGCATCCCCTGCCGACCGGTCACACCCGCCGTGTGCTCCTTGTCATGATCAGGAAATAACGGAAAAATCCGTCGACAATTCATTGTGTAAATAATGGCCTATTAATTAGTATGAAAAACGTCAGTCAGCATTTGACTCAATGTTAAATTGTATTTGCTGACAAGGTCATTGTATCGATCATAGAACTTACGAAATGATGACTTTAAACGAGACAGCTGATATTCTTGTTTCATCAACTTATTTGTCACTAGTTTATCTCGTTTTAGAAATTGTACATACGTAAAGCATGCTCTTGCGTATCGAATCAACTGAGAGATATATACCCTGTATGCAGGTGATGAAGGTATATTGCTGCATAAGTAAGGGAAGTTGACGATTGAAAAGTTAAAGTCATCACGTTTATCATAAAGCTTGGTTGTTAGATTACCATTAACGTCTTTTTCAAGTAAAATATCCAAATATGAAACAGATGTGTAAGACTCTGTGATATCTTTTATCTCAAGTTCACCAGGATATATCGTATCGACATAAGAATGGAAATAGCCATTGTTAATTGACAATACGTCGTCGATATATCTAAATGTCGAGTTGAAGGTCACAGCAAGTGTTTTCTTCTTTTCACGTACAAGATTTTGGACAAATTCTGCTTCATATGAATACAAAAAAAGGTCTGATAATAACGGGGCGCAATTGGTACCCATGGGAATTTCAATAGATTGTTGGAATATACTAGACAAAACGTCAGCTACATTAGACTGTGAATGATTTATTGTGTGGTTTTATCAATATCAAACTGTTAAGTCAGCGGAGATTCGGAGAAATAGAAATAATGGATAACCTACGTGTTTTAAAAGTGTCACTTTATAGAATTTTATAGAGCTTTCGAGTATACTGTACTCGTACACATTTTCTCTTACCTTAAAAATCATTATTTTTTTTTAATCATAATATTTAACTGTAGAGACAGAAACATACCGAAGCACTGAAAAGTACAAGCTAGTGCTGACATTGAATTTGTAACAAATTTGTAATGCAGTTGTAAATGTATAAAATATTTTGATGTGTGAATATTCCCAATGTATATGATTTATACAAGAAAGTTGCATTTACATTAAGTACCAATAAATTATCCAAGTAAAGATATAGTTCAATATGCTAGGGAAAAATTAAAGAAAACCTTTATTCTTGTATTTTCATCATCTTTATTACAAAATACAGGCTATATACCAGAAGCAGAAAGACAGAAATAAAGTTAAGCTGTTGAGACAGAAGCCTTGACCTTGAGAAATTTAAGAAGGTTGGATCCTGCTATCAAAAGTAATGAGAATTTTTTATCAAGTATATTTTATAATCTACACAGATTTTTTGTGAGAGTGAAAGCAGTTTTTCGATAGATGATGTTAAATTGTTCTAGCTGCTTATATGTTTGCTACATTGTAAATATTTTTTGGTAATTTATTCCAAGGTTTGAATGCTAATTAAAGGTACATGAATTAATTATTTTTTATATTAATTCAGGCCCGTAGGAAGCAATTTCAGTTTGGGGGAGGGGGGACACAGCCATACATTTTCAGTTGAGGGGGCACTATCAACTACCAAAAATTCCTTGACAAGCAAAATTGAGGGGGCACAAACATATAAAGCTATGTTTTCTATAGTAAACTGTATATCGGCGAAATTATTGGGGGGGGGGGGGGGTCGTGCCCCCCCCCCCCGGTTCCTACGGCCATGTAATTACAGACCTGTTCACCCATTTTGTTGTCTCTCAGTATTTTTTATTAGATTTGTCAGTGAGATTTGGCATTTGCCAGTAAGATTTCACTTTCCATTGATTTTACATATATTACTAGAGAACAACTACATTAATTTTCTGATTAAAATTTTTGTTATTTTTTTAAACTACCACATTTTGGCAACCCGACATTACTTAAATGTTTGAAATCTTCCTCTTTTTTAGCGATTAAAAAGTGTCAAACTGAGACAGACCATAACGAAAACTTACTGCTAAAATCCAAACGTATTGTCATAATAGCAAAACGTGAGACGTATTTTGAACTCAAAATCCGTACAAAATAAGGCAAAAACGTAAGAGTAAACAGGTCTGTAATTAACGGATGTTATATGTATGTATTTGTTTTCACAAGAAACATGTAGCATAGAAAACAATTTATTTTTTAGTTTACATGTATGTATTTATTCCAGGGAAAAATGAAGTTGAATACATCAAATGTCACCATGTTTTCAAATCCATTCAAAGATCTCCCTGACTGGTCAGACTAAACACCACACGATGTTCAACCAACACCCTCAAAAACCTCTGACATGGAAATATTGAACCTGATTCTATTTTCCAAAAAGATAGTTATTTAACAGCTGTTATCTACATTTTTTTATCTCCAGATGTGTATTTGGAATGATATTAAGAGTAAATGATGCATAAAAATGTCATGTACTTGATCCCATGAGAATAGACCCTCCCCGCCCCCCACCACCACCACCATCTTAACCATTATGACCCTAAATGCATTAGGCACTAGTATTTGTTTTAGGTTCCCTCAGACATTCCCTCAGAACTTAATCAAAAAATTCAGACAACAGATTTAACAACACGTGTATATTTATTTTAAAGAACCCTCTCGTTTTAAATGGCTCACAGACCTATGGGTCCAAGACTGGTTTTAGTCTTTACAAAAATCTTAACTATTGCGGATTCAGCTTCAAATGCCAGCAGTCTAACTTTGTGAGCTATTTTAACTATTTAGTATGGGGGTATAAATACAAACGAGGTTGTCAAAAACCGGTTTCCTTATTTTTTGTAGCTTTTTTGTTATTTTCGACCCCAGGGCAGGGGTGTCCCTAAAAAATCCTATTTTAACTATTTTAAGATCATATCCTATCAAAATATCATAATGGGTGAATAAAAAAAAAAAATGACCACCAAACTGAATTTTTTGGCAAAATTCAACTACTTATAACATATTTTTCACTTATATCATCATATTGGAAATGCATTCTAGTTTAAAATCCTGAAGTGGCAATAGAATAGACAATTGGATAAAAAAAAGTTTCAGAATTTTTATTAGTAAAATTTCTTTTGAAAAAAGAAAATATCATTACACCTAAAAAGACTTTCTAAAATACATAATCAAAAGAAATTATAGTTTTTTATGCTTCAAAATGGTAAAAGGGGTATAAATGATTAAATCTAGACCTTGAATGAGTATCTTCTCTTGTACATGTGACAAAAAAATTGGCTTTTTGATTGTTATTTTACATTATTTTTTCAATTCTGGTTTGAAAGTTTTAATATAAAAAAAATATGAAACAATAAAATTCCCCAAAATTAACTTTTTTGTCCGTTCAAGTCAATTCTTTAAATCTAAGCCAAAAAAGAATTGTTATATACAAGTTCTCTTACAAAAAATACTAGATTTTGAAATGACCCTATGTAACATTATTCAGTGTTGCACTCCTGACATCTGATATGTATTTTATTTAACACTGTTTTAAAAATTATAACACACAATAACCCATTCTTACTTTGTAAATCAATTTGTCGTGTTGATATTTTTCATCATTTACAGCAGGTTTTTCATATTTTGAAGACCTTAAAACATGATTATTTGCAAAGTGTGATATAAATAAATTGTATTTAAAATATATGTGAAATGATAAAAACTATTCCCTGAATTGACTGGAAAAATTTCTGTAATTTGTTGATAGACATAGTGTTTTGAACATCAAATAAAATCAAGCATTTTTTCAACATATTTTTTAGTAAAGATAGAAAGATAGTTAAAAAGCATTGGTAATTATGAAGCAGTTTTGTTGCACTACAGACTGCAGTAAAGTTTAAAATTAAAACCACAGAACACACAAATTCATGAAGTGTTGGAGACATCAAGTGGTAATGAAATTGTGCAATACTTATAGTCCAATACTTCATAATTAAAACAGATGAAAGTATTTAAAATTCACGTTTTATCTGGAACTATACCCTATTTCATGCCAAAAAACTAGCTTAAATGTATATTTAGAAAATAAAATATATTTTAAAGCATATTTTCCTTTAGAAGACAAACACAGTAACCTACCAGAAAAATTCTACTCATCATTTTTTCGTTATTTTTATTCTTATTGGATGATTTATAATTCTAACATATTTGTTGCACTCCTGGCCAAAAGCATTGGGGCCTTTAAAATAGAATTGTGAAGTGAAAATTACATAAGAACTTGTTCTGTTGTTTCAGTGAAGTTGAGGAGGAATTACTTGAATATTATGACAATGTTTTAGTGTGTTTATTTTTAACGTTCATTAAAAAAAATCACAAAAGATAAAAACACATCTGAATTGAAAAAAAAAATGAAAAAGGAAGGATTTTAAAACAATTTGAATCTTTAAAAAAAATGTGTTGCACTCCTGACCATAGAAATATGGATCTGAAGCACAGACAGATCCTGTAATTGATAAATCTGTTTGGTAAAAATGTTCTTTGTGTCTTTATTTTCCAAAATAAAAATCAGAAAATCATATAATGATAATAGTTTTTTCATGCTTGGGAGCGAAACATCAAATGTTGCACTCCTGACATTTTTGGGTATGCACATATACTTGACTCTCATTAATGCTGCTTGTGATTTATATAACATTTTTAAGTTTTAAAAATGTATATCAGTTATTATTTTACACTTCCAAAATTCTTTTTTGTCTTAATTTTCTATCAGAATTTTACAATTGATGTTTTTTCGGCAACACTAAATTTTTTCTGTTGCACTCCTGACATGGTATAACATTTTTTTAAACATCAGCCATGACCATAACTTCATTAAACAAAAGTTATGACAGTCCACATTTAAAGCTCAATACTTTGAATATTATCAGGAAAGTCTTTATTTTCAACATGAAGCATTATTTTTTATTTCACAGATCTCCAAAAAATATTGAAATTTCAAAATGTCACAAAAAGGTGTTGCACTCCTGACAATTTTAGCATCATTTTTGGGCATAACTTTCTTGTTAGTTGAGATATCAACGAGATATTTGGCAGGTATTTACCGGTAGACACTATCTAAAGACATATGCTGAGACATAGAAATCTATTTTCATTACCTGTATTTTTAGTGTGGGTTGATAAATATGCTTTTGGTCATTTTTTTTTTTTGAATTCACCCTAATTTCATTTAGGAGCAGGCTTGCACTGAAGAAATTATGGGCCAAAACTCATGCAAAAATTGATGCTTTAACGGGGGAAATTGTTGTTTACGACAATTTTGAAGGTTTATTTGAAAATTGCAAATAGCAAATCTTAGGTTCAAATGCAAATTTGAAATATATATATATATATATATATATATATATATATATATATATATATATATATATATATATATATATATATATATATATATATATATATATATGACATATGGCTTTAGGAGACCAAGGAGGATATATTTTCTGGCTTAGGGAGACCACTGGATTAAGGCGACCATTTTCGGTCTCCCTATTATTTTGACCTCATCAGTATTGCAAATGTCTTTTTATAGATAAATAAACAGTCTGCCATTAAATATTATTTATCTTTAACTCTGTTATTTAACATTCAAAAGTTGTCTAATTTCTATCATCTTCCCTAAAAAAGAAAAGAATTTATAACCTACGTATAATTTCAAAGGATAATTTTTCTGCATTTTGGAGATCATGAAAAACATGCAATTAAACAAAAAATCTAGCATATATATTTTTTCCGCTTTTGATTTGTTCAAATGAGTGTTTCTTTAACTTAGTTTTCCATGTTTTATGTTAAAAACCTAAAAAGGAAAAATATTGTAAATTTATGAACCATGTTTTGAATTCTTAGCAAGTGCTTTCCGTCATTTGTTCCGAATGCCATCGGAATGCCCCTTCAGTTTTCAGAAAATGACCTCTGAACACCATGGATGTTGAGAAATTTGGGTAAGTAACTAAAATGATACAGTAATAAGTTGTAATTAAGAATACACAAGACAAACATTCGTTTGGGTTTTTTGTTGTTTTTTTTTTTTTTTTTTTTTTTTTTTTTTTTTGCCTAGTAATTTAGCTTTCAAGAGAAAAAGTATGATTTTAAATAATCGTTAGACTATAGTTCGGTATATAAAATCCTGAAGGAAATCCGAAATAAAGTTAAATGATAGGCCCCTATATTTTTTTGATTCTTTTATGCAAGTCCACAAACAAATTAAATATTTAAAGATTAGGCCGAACGTTGAAAAAATAGTCTCGCAAGTTGACGCAGCTATTTCGAGCTTAAAAATTTAAATTAAACTTTCTGTAAACATCATGCAGGACATGTTCATCATGATATAGTATAAATGAAACAGACCCTGTAAGAAAAAAAATAGCTGTAATTTAATAATTGTTTATTAATACAATGTGGTCCTCTGCTAATAGAATATATATGCTGTAAAAAAAAAAATCTGAATCAGGGTGAAGCAGATTTGATACAATACATGGCTGAAGGAAGGGGGGGGGGGCAGGCCCCCTGTAATTTTGCTGAAATTTAGGTATACTATAGAAAACATTGCTCCTTTATGCTTGGGCCTCCTCAATAATAACCTCTGGTGATCTATTTTTCTTTTGCTTTTGGGCCCCCTCAATAATAACCTCTGATAATGTATTTTTCTTTTGCTTATTAAAATTTTTTTTGGTTTGTAGCCTCCCCCAACCTGAAACTGAAAAAATGTTGTTTGGTTGTGCTCACCCCCCCCCCCTCCAACTAAATTACGTACGGCCCTATTCTCCATCCCTGAGGTTTTCTTTCACCAAAGAAAGATGAATTGGTAACAGTTCAGATATATATAGCAATATTTACAGAAGGGAATATTCTCGTTTAATTATGAAGATGTGACAGTAACTCAGTCAAAGCCACAGTGAGTGTAACATTTATTTAATATTATTGTTAATGTTTACAAATAGTGAAATACTGATACTGTGAAATTTTAATGGATATATAGAAAATATAAAAGTACAAACATTTATTGTAAATCACATACATGAAAAGCTTCTTTTTTTAAGCAATTGGAAATTCTTCATTTTTTCATGAAATTATTTTATTTCGTATGTATGATAATTTATTTCGTATTTTAATTCTGTCAACAAATCATTGTCGCAGCCTAGTTCCCTTCATTATTTTCAGCAGTTCAGTGACAGAGATAAAATAATCATTTGAGGTTTATATCCCCCCCCCTCCCCACCAAATGAAACTGAAAAATGTTTGGTTTTGGTCCCCTTCAACTGAAATTGATTCCTACTTACCATGCTTACAGGCTTAACTATGAAGATGTGACAGGGAGTGTAATAACAATAATTTTTCAGACGGATACATATTAAGCTGATATACGTATAAAATTTTAATGGATAGATAGAAATTAATAAACAATTACAACCATTTATTATAAACTACATAAAGATAATTTTTCAAGCAATTTGAAATTCTTCATTTTTTATGATAATATTTTATTTCGTATATATGTTTATAGGTTTATTCGTATCAACAAATCTGTGTACGAGTTAATAACGCAGCCTGGTTCCCTGCATTTTCAGTGAACCACAGAGAACCAGAATAAGATTGTAGGGAAACAAGCCTTGTTACAAGGTTTGAGGTTTGTTTATTTTATATTTTTATTTACACTTTTAAAAATTATTATTATTATGCAAAAATCTGTGTGCAGATGAATATTTACATTTTAATGTTATAAGTCGTTTTGTGGTTCATATTTGCGGTGACTGTCCCACGTGTGTTTACCTGTTTACATTCACCTACTGACCTAGAGTCTTCAAAATATACCTTCTGTAATCATGACTGTTGTAATCTTGTTTTTATGTTAGTTTACCATATGTAACTTGACTGTTGTATAGATTTATAGCGATCACTGCAAGCTTTTAATATTTAGGTGAAGAGAAATTTCAGACTATCAATCACAGGCACTTGTTTCATATACGGTGCACCTCTACTTTTTTTTACCACAAGGTATCTAACTCAATTTCAGGCACCCCCGCTTCAAGCTCGTATTTTGTTCATGTATCATTATCAATCATTAACCTACTTTAAAATGACATCGTTCGCTTCAAGAGACTTTTTTCTTGTCAAATAAATCGTTTCAGACATCTCTGGTCGAGTCTCTTTATTGTAAAGCACTTATTTATTCCACGAAAATTACCTCGATACATTTTAAGACTTTAGATTGGATACAACTTCCAGTTGGGGGTAGAATAAAACCAGAGACTTCAGAGTATTCCATTCCGAGGTCTCTGGATTTATCCTTCATTTATAACCCCAACCGCATTTTTGTATCGAAAATTACCTTGATACATTTTAAGACTTTAGATGGGATACAAATTTCATTTTTTTCACAGGTCACGAGGTTTCAACTTAAAAAATAAAAATTCTCACTGTTAAGATATGTTGGAAATTTTAGCTTGATGTATTGATAATTTGCCAATTTATTATGTAATAAAGGGGACTTTATATGATCACCCGGCGCTGTCGCTTTAGTTCAGTCTTCACAACAATTCTTTTTCAGCACATGCCCTTCGGGCATGTAGACCTATCATTTTTACCCAGCTCATTCAAATTTGTACATGTCCTACTCAAAATTCTTACATTTACCAGTATTGTGCAACAAAAAAAACCCATTAGGTATAAAGGTTTTATATTAATTTTTTCAGCGTCGTAAACCAACCATGGCCTGTGATTGCCATTTTCTAAAGCGTTTTTGTTCATAAATAACTTTTGAGTTGCATGCTGGTCATTTGTTGGCCGGTTTAGCTGAACTGAATTTCAGAAATGGGATCATGACTGTAGTGCCACAGTATGTGGCATGGATGAACATCTCGTAATTTAGCAAGCAACTTCGAGAAAACAAATAGGTTAAACTAAACACTTCAATGATTAGATTGACAATCATTTGACAGGTCGTATCGAGAATGTAGACAGGCAATCCATCGACATTACATATAGCAACGTTTAAGCGAATAATGGGGGTAGGACAGAGTAAATGGCAAGTAAAGATCGTACAATGAAAGAAGATTCACATATGCCCTCTTCGGACATGTAATTTGGCAATTTTTACAAGCCCGGCTGCAAATTTAACAGGTCCCTGGCATTGGACTCCCGGGTTATTTGGAAGACTGTTAGTTTAGTTTCATGAGGTCCGACAACATTGATTCTCAATGTCTGCTCCCTCTACCCTATACACTTATCTTGATAAAATTACATAAATTATATTATTAATTATATAAATTGATATGAATTATATAAACCGGTCTTGTTTATATAATTTTACAATGTCATAAACAGCTGCTTAAGTGCATATAATATTGTACTAAATGGATTTATATATAGGATTAGGGAAAGATCCTCACTTGATTATGGCAGCATATTTAGCCTGTAGGAGTTTATTATCTACCACACATGATCAATGTCACTTTTGGATGTGAATGACTTTTGACACCCTAACTTCAGTTCAAATCAACGTTAACTTTATGTGACGTCTCTCTGAATCTTTTTTGGCATGTAACTTGGGTAAAAACAATTAAGTACTCTTGATGCATTTGATTTCTCTTAGCCCGTTTAAACATATCCAAGGTCTATACCAGTTTTTGCAGGGGCGAAACTATGTAGAAGTTGGAGAAACCCATCCCCTTTTTGACGTATTTGGTTTTCGAGGGGTGAAAATTTTCAATATTACACTCAACTACATGCAATATTTATTATATTATACTGAATGTTTTATACAAATACAAATAATAGTGAACTTTGAGCGCATAAATCTGCGCAGTCACTATTTTTTGGAATATCACCCGTCGTCAAGCAATGTTGACTGTTGTGACACTGGGCGTGGCTTCATTATTCAGCGGATAATAGTGCTTTTTAACAAATGTTTCTTGACGAATCAGATTAATTCATCTAATATACCTGAAAGTACAATATTAATTAATTGTCATCATTTTCCTATATTAGCATTTTTACTGGTAATGGTTTTGAAATGATAGGAACATGCACTGTTCAAAAAGTCTTAAAATTTTGTTTTGGCTCAATTTCTTTGTTAAATTACTGTGTTGAACTAAGGCAGGTCAATTAAAGTAACATGATCCTATAGATTCCATGTACATTTAGTACTGTAAAGTAGACAAATTTATTGTTCTCACAAGTAGTTCTCAAACATTGATTTAAGTTGGTCTCCTGAAGGATGTAATAATGCAATTGGTCTGCTTAAGGTATAGTGTATAATATAGACATGCATATTTTATTTTGAATTTGTATTATGTCAATCATTAGAAATATATGGATCTTAATTAAAAAAACATTGTTTTCATTAGAATTTAAGATATGTATAATAGGCATATATTCTTCATGCTTTTCCATAGTTAAGTCCTTTTTTACAGGGTCTCTGCTAGTATCATGTGGACCCCAGTGTAACAAATCTATGGAAAGAGAGAAAATCTCAGCTCAAGGGTCAACATGTCTTTATTCCAAGAAAGGTAAATTGATAATTTTTTCTGCTAAAATACTCTTTTATAAAATTATAATATCAATGCAAAAGAGTGAACAAACAATGTACCTAACAACATTTTGAAAATGAAAGCGCAATAACAGTTAATAATTATGATCAATCGAATGAATGTTAATAATCCAATCAAAGTCCTTGTTGTATATCATTTTTGCTAGGGCTGTGTATTGAGCAAAAAAAAAAAAAAAAAAAAAAAAAAAAAAAAAAAGACATTTTTTAATGCGATATGCAATATATTGAATTCTTTAACAATTCTATCAAAAAAGTCTTATAAATCATTATGCATGAATTTTATAAAAATAATAATTGTTTTTTTTCTCATTTTTAATTTTTTGTCTCACCGTCTTTAAAAAATACACTTCAAATTCAAACTTTTCTTGACTGTAAAATCAACATGTTAAGTAAAGTTGTCTATGTATTTTTATGATTTTGTAATAATCATTTAAGATGTGCTACCTCCTTAATGATTATATCATTTTTGATCAGTTTTAATTCAAAACAATTACCGGTAAATATAATCTTTGGTGATTGAAATTCCCAAGTTTTTCACAGAATTACATAAAAAAAACTGCCTGCCCAAAATGTATTGGAATTAAGTTATTTTTAGCTCACCTGAGCCAAAGGCTCAAGTGAGCTTTTCTGATCAAAATTTGTCCGTTGTCTGTCGTCGTTGTCGTAAACTTTTCACATTTTCATCTTCTTCTCAAGAACCACTGGGCCAATTTCAACCAAACTTGTCAAAAAGCATCCTTGGGTAAAGGGGATTCAAGTTTGTTCAAATGAAGGGCCACACCCTCTTTCAAGGGGAGATAATTAAGAATTAGTGAAAATTTAGTGGTATCTTTTAAAAATCTTCTTCTCAAGAACCACTGGGCTGTAAAAGTTGAAACTTAGGTGAGACCTTCATTACATAGTGTAGATTCAAGTTTGTTCAAATCATGACCCCCTGGGGTAGGTTGGAGCCACAATGGGGGATCAAAGTTTTACATAGGAATATATAGGAATAAATCTTTAAAAATTTTCTTCTCAAGAACAACAAAGCCACGATTAGTCATATTGATATGGAATCATCCTCAGGTAGTGTAGATTCAAGTTTGTTCAAATCATGACCCCTCGGGGTAGGGTGGGGCCACAAGGTTCGATCAAAGTTTTACATAGGAATATACAGAAAAAAAATTGAAAAATCTTCTTCTCAAGAACAGCAAAGCCTTGTTAAGTCATATTGATATGGAAGCATTCTCAGATAGTGTAGATTTAACTTTGTTCAAATCATGACCCCCAGGGTTAGGGTGGTGCCACAATTGAGGATCAAAAACTTCAAAAATCTTCTTCTCAAGAACAGCAAAGTCATGTTTTGTCATACTGATATGGAAGCTTCCTCAGGTAGTGTAGATTCAAGTTTTTTTCAAATCATGACCCCTGGGGGGTAGGGTGGGGCCACAATGGGGGATCATAGTTTTACATAAGAATATATAGGGAAAAAAAACTTGAAAAATCTTCTTCTCAGGAACAGCAAAGCCATGTTTTGTCATATTGATATGGAAGCTTCCTCAGGTAGTGTAGATTCAAGTTTGTTCAAATCATGACCCCTGGGGGTAGGGTGGGACCACAATGGGGGATCATAGTTTTCCATAGGAATACATAGGAAAAAACTTCAAAAATCTTCTTCTCAAGAACAGCAAAGTCATGTTTTGTCATACTGATATGGAAGCATCTTCAGGTAGTGTAGATTCAAGTTTGTTCAAATCATAAACCCCAGGGGTAGGGTGGGGCCACAATGTGGGATCAAATTTTTACCTAGGAATATATAGGAAAAAATCTTTTCATCAACGGAAAAGCCATGTTTAGTCATATTGATATGGAAGCATCCTCAGGTAGTGTAGATTCAAGTTTGTTCAAATGATGGAGGGGGGGGGGGGTTTAGGGAGGGTCCACAATGGGGGATCAAATTTTTAACAAGGGAATATATAGGAAAAAAATCTTTAAAAATCTTCTGCTCAAGAACAGTAAAGCCATTTGTAATATTGATATGGAAGCATCCTCAGGTAGTTCAAAATCCAAGCCCCCTCCCCTTTAAACTTTTCAATACTGAAGTGATTTGTGCTTTTTCCTAGCCAATGTGCTCAGGTGAGCGTTGTGGCCCATGGGCCTCTTGTTTTTGATACGATATATTCATTAATCTAGATACATATCGATATACAGGTAAACTTCGGTATCTCGAACACCGGTATGTCGAATACCACGGATATCTCGAAGTGAATCAACGGTCCCAGCCGTTTTTATTATATTTATGATTTTAAAAAACCCCGGTATCTCGAACATGGAAATCTCAAATACCTCGCTTATCTTGAAGTAGATTTACGGTCCCAAGTGCTATAAACACATGCGTTATCTCGAAGTCCAACAAATTCTCGCTCCACTGAATTCACACCTTAGTACACAATAATCCCATTATGCTAATTTTACGGTCTGTTGAACGTTTCCGTTAGGTCTAGCACAGGCTTCATGGGACCATTGCTGATAATCACACCTTATTAGTCCCAAGCTGTTGTTTTTGGTAGTTGAATTTAATTACGCAGGCCAGGTGATTTGGAGGTGTTAATAAAATGCACTCTCAGAGATACTATGACACGATAATGAAACAGCAGCTTGGGGACGATTACTGTACTAGAAATTTAAATTATCGAAAATACACGCTTATACACATCATTACATATCAAAGTAAACACTGAACACATCAAAGTGATATTGACCTCAAGAAATTAAACAATTAAAGACATTACTTTGAGTATAAAAGTCAGTACCAAAAATCAAATCTTCAGTAAATATCATGTCCGATAAGGCAGTCTAACGAAGGACCCGGTAGCCAACCAGGGGGGATAGTTAGATTATCTGACCGTAGTGGAAAAAGAAAACTTAAAGTTCATACAATCGAAACAAAGTTTGCTTCTGTTTATTCATATTGGCAATTTCAATAAATTATTGTAGAACGATAATTCCTGTTGTTACATTTAGGCATGTGGGTTTATGTACATATCCTGTTAAAGTCTTTGTGTATCACATTATATCATGATATACTTCAGACAAATTAGTACACCCGTAGTTTTGACACAATTCATACATTGATTTCTTTTGCCACAATGGTCTCTTTAATATTGCAATAATGCATTTGGTCTTCCTAATGCATGTATAATGCAGGTACTGTATATATTCTATGTCCAGCTTATAGGTGAGTCATAAAAAGATTAGTATTTTGAAACCAGGTTAAAACATCAGAGCATTGATTTGAAATTGTCAATTGATTCTGGCAAAAAGTTGTACCAATTTATAAGCGGGTCAATAGCAAATCCCTCCAAAATAACCTCAAAAAATACAACTGACTTATAGGTGGACCACCTTATAGGCAAGTATATATACGGTATAGTTTTTGTTGAATTTTGCTAACAGCAAAACACTATGAATAATGAATTTTGGAAAAAAAAGATTATTTAGTTTAATGATGCATGTATGTAGTATAGAAATATTGTTCATATGCCTGTACATGGTACAAATATGCATTTTACAGAGTGTACATATGCCAGAATCATATGGACCGCAGACTGGCCCTGGTGATTCCGTTAAAAAAAAGGAGGAAAAATCAGTGCTTGTGCTCATTGGTCATTGGACAAAGGTAACTAGATTTATTTCATGAAACTAAACATGTAAATTACTAGGATATTAAAATATCACAATTAAAATACATGTACTGATTTATATATATATATGGATATCAGTTGGTCTCCTTGATGGAGTTAAATGCATTTGTTATCCCTTTTAAGTGGATCATTTAAATATTATGCAGTTTATTTAGAAGCTCTTTATTATCTGCACTCTTCACTTTTACAGGGTGAATGCCAGAATTTTTTCAAGAACAGTCTGAATCTGACATGGAAAAATGAAGAAAAACAGCCTTCCTGTTTATAAATCTACATTCTGACAAAGGGTAATTTTGTTTAGTTCAATTAGAAGTGCACATTTAATTTCAGTTGCTTTCCTTAATGATATATTATAGCATTTTTATTCCCTTATGAACAATATGTATACTTGTAAAGCATGTATCACAAAATCTTCTGCAAACAAAGTTTTGGGTGTAGAGTGTTTGTTGTTTAACGTCCCTCTTGAGAATTTTTCACTCATATGGAGACGCCACCACTTGTCAGGGGAGAGCTGCAAATTTTTGTCCTATACTCAGCACTTACGGCCATTGAGCATTGAGGGATCTTTATCGAGCCAGCACCTACTGTGACATGGGACCTCGGTTAATACCTCTGTCTCATCTGAAGAACGGGTCTCCACGTCCCACAGTGGGATTCAAACTCGCGATGTAAGGATCAGCTTCTTTCTCCGCAACTCTAGAGTAGACGCTCTAACCACTGCATCTGCTCTACTTTGGCAACTTTGGGAGTATATAAGCATAGGAATCATCATGTCCATCTGTCTGTTCATGTGTTTGGCCACTTTTATGATTAGTTTTTTGTTCCAATTCTGGCTGAGATAAATTGATTTAGGTCATCTAAATACAAACAAATTAAGGAAAATTACTATGGTATTGGAATGAACTTTTTGGAATACTGTCTAATTGTTCCATTGTAGTTGGTTTCTTTAATGTTGAAGTAATGCATCTGGTCTTCCTAATGCATGGCATACACTGTATGCATGTGTAATGTTAAAGTTGGCTGAATGTAAAACAGTTCTTGCGTTATGACAAAGGTAAATAGATTTAGTTCATGTAACTAAACATGTAAATTATTAGGGTATTAAAATCTCAAGTTTTGAATACTGATTTACATGTGGAGAGTAGTTGGTCTCCTTAATGCAGTAATAATACATTTGGTCTCCCTTATGCATACTGTATATTATATAAAGGGGGAGTTTCGATAAGGTCGCTCAGCGGCCCACTTTTTTTCATAAAAATAAATTTCAATTTATTTTTTCAAAACTAGTTAAGAATTCAAGAAAAATATATTAACTTTTGTTATTTACATTTCAGAGGTTAATATGAGATGAATTCACAACGTAGCTGATACATACTTAGATGTACCCTCAGATCCGTTAACATTAGGCTTATGGGAAAATATAAGAGGGTGGCATTTAAAAATCGATGTTTAGAATATGAAGTGCATGAGGGACACTCACCTAATTTTTTTCAGTAATTAGATATACTCTGCACACTAATTTCTTGAAATATGATGAGTGTCGCGTGTGCACTTCATATCCAAAAAAATGAGATTGCATAAAATTTGCATATCTAAAATTAGAAGCTCCTGGTTTCTTGATCTGACTCTGTGTTAAAATACTAGGCCAAAAGTAGCATTTTTTTTTAAATCAAAGAAGATTCTCGATTATATTAACAGTAGAAAACATTATCGTATCCTATCTTCATTTCGACAGTTTTTTTTTTTTTGTCGCCAACGTATAACGTTAACATCACATTTTTAGCTCACCTCCTTGAAGTTGGGGGAGCTTTCGTAATACCTTCGGCATCGGTGTTTCAGGTAAAAGTATTTGAAGCAGATTTTTTTTTTCAAGTATATCTATGCCCTATATTAATCAGAGTCACATGATCCAGCGTGTTTCCTTGTCACCAGTCAGGTTTCAGATGCTGGATTTTTAGTCAAAGAATGTCCAAGTAAATGTTTTAAAAGCAGGTTTAAGTTTTTGGAGCAGAGCAGCTGAAAGCACTTGTTGACCAGACTTGCTTTATGATGCACACTACTATATTGCTTCAGATGCTGGATATGACCTACATTTCATTAATAAGTGAGCAGGTTAAAGATTTTGAAGCTGGTCTCATTTTTATATAACTATAAGCCCCATTGTGACCAAACTTGCATTGATGATGCATCTAGGATTGCACATTACCAGACATGGTTCAGATGCTGCATCTTTCTTACATTTTCCTACTGACTGAACAAAAAATAAGTTTTCGAGCAAGTCCATTCCTTAATGTTATTCATCATGCATAGTTATATTTTTGACTTTCTTGTAAATAGAAATCCACGCTCCGACATGCTAGAGAGGCGCCCATGTATTTATGTGTGGTTGATATAGGAAACGTGGCTTGTTTTAAGTCTGGATGTCTAGGGGCATATGTCTGCTTGATTACGGATTAAACACATATCTTTGGCGTTTTCACATGCATTTCGAACTGCGCTCTGTTCTAGCAAATCATATATAATGAATTCTAGAACTCTCTAAATGAGAAGTGACTAGAAATGGTGTAAAAACTTAAGTATCTCTGGAGATTTGAGAAGCGAGAGGAAATAAGTCCTGGCTGGGATTCTCTCAGTTACGCTGAAAACATAATGCAGATCTATGTGGGCAAATACTTATAAGTTTCATAATGAGAAGGAAAATTTAATGCATTATTGATTTTTCCATCATATTACGTATCATGATAAAATACTTTTGACTGTAATCAATATCATTCATATTATCAAATACATTGCAATATACAGAAGCCAGTAGGTGCAAGGTAAAAAAATATGTTATCTGTCAGCCGCCAGATAAGTTTCTGCCATTGAAATATCTGGCGGCCGCCAGATAAAATTGTAGTGTTTTTGCCAATCAAATTGTAGCACCCAATGATATACCTCAATGCACTTGATTGACAGAGGTACACAGACCAGGTATTTTCGAAGGCGGTGCTTAAAATCTCTGCCTTTAAGGAGGCTGGGGGGTCAACAAATTAACCATCCGATATAACTTAATTTTTTAGATATGATATCTTAAGCTGTCAACTATTATTTGGCAAAGAAAAATTTAATACATTTTTGTTTCAAAATTTGATCATTTTTGTATATCTTTATATGGAGCTCTTCTTCTGAAGGAGATCAATATAGTCTGAAAATGGCCACAACCCCCCAGCCATCTTAACGACATCTACAACTTCTCTTTGAAGTCAAATCTTGGAGTTTCATGCCTTATTAGCAAAGATAAAATCTACACTTCATACAAAAATTCACTTCATAAGGTTTTCACCTCATAACTTTAGATTTATGTTTTATTAGATTACATGTCTATACCGCAAGGAACTTATTTGTCGGATTCTAGTTATTTATGTTGCGGCCAACAGATAAGTTTCTGGTCGCCGCCAGTCATTTATGTGGTGGCCGCAGGAAAACTATTTGGCCGCCGCCAATTTTTCTAGCGGCCGCCAAATAATTATGTGGCGAACGCCAGATAAAATATTTTTCTTACCTTGCACCTACAATGTACTGGCTTACCTAGCAATATGATGCTTTTAAGTAAACTTTTTATTCATGTATGTATTTAAAATATTTTTTAATCTTTTTATTTCAAAACATGTTATTTAATTTCAATTTTATGATACTAAGGTATATTTTTATAAAACATGTAGTTGTATAACCTTATTGATGAAAATGTAGTGCATATACCTGTATATGACGTTTTTGCATTCACCTATCTCATGTCTACATATCTTTTCATTTGCATTTTTCGTATGGGAAAATGTTAAATATTGATTATATAGTTCATGTATAAATTGTCGATTAATTATGATGTTAAATCTTTCTATATATTTTACGTTTCATAAGTTAAATCCATCCTCTTTTAAAGAAAAGTAACATTTGACACACCAGAAAAATATCGCACCTTAAAAAAACATTCGCATAAGATAAACACCATTTTCCGTAAAAAAATTGTTGAGATTGGTTAATTTATGTCTTTATTCATATTTATCCTATTTCATTTACGATTTTGACGGTTAAAAAATCCACTTTCCCCCTATGAAAATGTCTACTCCCAAAATATACGAAATGGGGGTATACTTAAATTTTCAATTATCACGTGACCGGAAAATGCGTAACATAAATTATTTTCATATTTTTAGGAAGTTTAGACGTTTTTCTACAAAATATCAAAATTTCATAAAATTTCGTGAGGGGCCGAAAAACGGCCTTATCGAAACTCCCCCTTTAATGACTGACATGTACGAGGGTTGATCCAAAAGTTCATGGAATTTCTTCATATTTTATTTATTTATTAGTGAAAGTGGTTGAATACTGATTTACATGTGGATAGTAGTTGGTCTCCTTAATGCAGTAATAATACATTTGGTCTCCCTTATGCATACTGTATATTATATAAATTTAATGACTGACATGTACGAGGGTTGATCCAAAAGTTCGTGGAATTTCTTCTAGTGTTGTACCGATAATCAGAAAACATTGATTGTCGACAAAAAAAATGCTACTGATTCCGATGATCGATTATAGTTTTTCATAATCGATCATCGGAAACATACTTCTAATACAATACATTCCGGAATTATCCATTTCTGGTTTAAAATTTATTTCTTCTTAATGAAAGAAAATGGCATCTGCATCTGATACTAGCCAACTAGCACGAAGCAGAGGTGATTAAGAACCGAAGATGCATATATAGGGCCTAAAAAAATTATTTTTGTTTCCTGTAATAACTCGACCGACCCATTCAATTTACCCCCGGGTGAATTTTTTTTCTGCCAAATCTGTGTTTGCTCTTTGGTTTGATCAATCAGCTGATTCTTTTTATTCAAAAAATATTAATTGTATCTTTTATTTGAGATATAAAATATGCAACTTAGTCAACATTTACCTTAAATATAGAGTGATCAATTCCCCCCACAGCTTTTTGAAGTTCGTTTTCTGCCGCTAGGCAGCCATGTTGGGTGTCCACTGTAAATATTTTTAGGTCTAGAAAGTGTAAAAGAAGCAAAACAACAAAGAAAATAATATATTATGTATTTTATATATTCAAGTTAAAGAAATAAATGAAATTATTGTAATAGTCTGCTTTTTGTATACAAAATTATGAAGAAATCCGATTATAATCGGTGAAATCGCATCAGAAGCAGTAACCAATTCCAACCGATGATCAATTATGAAAATTAACCGATGTCTCATCACTAATTTCTTCATATTTTTTTTTATTTATTAGTGAAAGCGGTTGAATACTGATTTACATGTGGAGAGTAGTTGGTCACCTTAATGCAGTAATAATACATTTGGTCTCCCTTATGCGTACTGTATATTATATAAATTTAATGACTGACATGTACGAGGGTTGATCCAAATGCTGATGGAATTTCTTCATATTTTATTTTTTTATTAAGTGAAAGTGGTTGAATACTGATTTACATACTGTGGATAGTGGTTGGTCTCCTTAATGCAGTAATAATACATTTGGTCTCCCTTATGCATACTGTATATTATATAAATTTAATGACTGACATGTACGAGGATTGATCCGAAAGTTCATGGAATTTCTTCTTATTTTATTTATTTATTAGTGAAAGTGGTTGAAAATTACAAATAAAAATATAGACACTTCTTGAATTTTTTTTAATAAAAAAATATTTTAAATATTAATGATAGTAACTCTATGGCAGTTGCCATAGCAAAGGATGTTTTAAAATGCAGGGGAGACATTTACTCGTTCATTATCATTTTAATTCTTAATACGTGATATAAGAAAAAACCTGCGCTAAGTGGCAAATAAAATGAGAATTTTGTCATTATTACGATTGCTTGACCACTAATATATCTGTCTGTGAGAGTTTTACTGATTTAACTTGATATTTAGATTATTAGTTGATGATTTCTTGTTCATCTTTTAATTGTTAGAGAACGTCACATTTCAGTCAAGTTATAAGTTTTGTTAAAATCTTAGGAACACTCTGACTTAATGGGGTATACTACTGATACAGGCTGGAGAAAAATGCATTTAGCAACTGATTTTCCAGTGGCGTGAGAAATTTAAGAACAATAGAACTTCCATGGAGGTTGATTAAAGGTGTGGCTGCTTTTGGAGGGTCTGTTTTTCTCGTAGACAAATTAAGCGTTGATGGATGTTGACCACTGACGTACTGTGCTTGACTTTGCTACTGAAATTGGAACATCATATGGAAAGATGGGGAGTATTTTTGAAATATGAGTGTAATATAAAGATAAGTTGATTGGTGGATACCCAGGCTTTTCTTGAGAGAAAAAAAAGAGAAAAAGGCAGAATATTCTGTAGAATTACTTAGTTGAATTGAACATGAGGGTGAGATGCTCCTATAACATGACATGACTTACTTAACTTGACGTTACGTCGAAGTCTCCCCCGGATTTTACAACTATCAGTGTTCAGAAAGCTCATGTGACCTTATTGGTAATTGGAACGTGGTGAAATTTTCCAGTATTGTTGCATAATGACTCTATATTATAAATATGCCTATTGTTTGCTTTCATCAAATCACAATAAAATTTTAGAAATAATTAAATCCCATGAACTTTTGGATCAACCCTCGTATTAGAAAAAAGATGGATCTAAGATTGAACAGGTTATAATTCACCTGAGTCATTTAAATTACTTATTGCTATCTGTTCTTGTTCAGTCATCATGTGTCA
Source organism: Saccostrea echinata (assembly GCF_033153115.1). Lineage (NCBI taxonomy): Eukaryota > Metazoa > Mollusca > Bivalvia > Ostreida > Ostreidae > Saccostrea > Saccostrea echinata. The sequence continues at coordinate 15,357,423 of NW_026889778.1, forward strand.
AGTATTGTCTGTAAACTATTGAACATTTTCAGCTTCTTTTCTGGAACCAGTTTCAACTAATTTCTCGGTTGAAGTACTGTATAGGGGATTAATTTCAGGGGTTGTAATTTTCATGTTTTTCTCTCCTCTGACACGATCGCGGTTTGTTGAATTCGCAGAATCGGTATATAACTAAGGTTATATGTACCTCCCTTCAATGTCTATATCTGTGTAATCCATAGCATAGCTAGAAGGCATTAATCAGCGTTATGTATTCACTTCACGAACAACAGGGTAGATTTATATATACATCAGCAAGTTCAATAGTTATTTGAATGATTTTTTAAAACCAAAATGTCGATAAAAACATGATAATGCAGGTAACAAATACACATCGTAACATAGTTACGTACGGGTATTCAAAACCCATGACCCTAGTGTTTTGATTGATGAAACATGTAGCGTTGGCTATTAAAACAGTTTTTTTTTTAAACAAATACAGGTTATTATCTGCTGGGTGATCTAAATTAATGTCAAGCATTTTAATTAAAATAATTGAATGACAAGTACGATTCGTAATTACTGAAATGACCATGCACTGCACATATATTTACCTATGATATCGTAGTCTATTCTCAAATTTCCAAATATAACATGTAGGTTATTGAAAACTTATTCACTGTTTCTTGAATTCACGGATTTATTCACACCGTGAATATAGCGAATATTAACACCGCGAGTTATTTTACCCCTATACAGTATACAGACTTAATATAGAAATGATTTTATCGACTTTCTCAATCTATCATGAATTTAAAAATGTAAATATAAGCATTTAATTGTAAATATTAAACATTTAGCATCTCATAACCAGAGTTGGAAATTACTGACTGCCCGAGGCAGTCTGTTTTTCAGGTAGGCAGGGACAAACTTTAGATTAACCTCGGTGGTCGGGGTCATTTAAACAGGTAGTTCCTGTTTTCCTCCTTTTTTTTCAGGGTATAGTCTATAGAAATTAAGTAAAATACAGTATATCAAAGGAACACTTCTAGTTAAAAATATGAGATGACCTATAGGACCAATATTGGTTTCTGTCTTTAGAAAAAGCTTACCGATATATGTTCCGGTCACTGACTTTAGGCCACATGTGTGTAGTTTCTTGTTTCTCATGTATTGCTTTAGTTCTACATTAATGGTAATCTAACAACCAAGCTTTAAGATAAACGTAATGACTTTAACTTTTCAATCGTCAACTTCCCTTACTTATTCAGCAATATACCTTCATCACCTGCATATGGGGTTTATATCTCTCAGTTGATTCGATACACAAGAGCATCCACTTTTGCCGAATGATACTTCTTGTGCTATTTTACCCGAGAAAAAAATCGAATGAAGTTGTATAGATACCTGTATCCATAGTGATCAAACTAAGAAATTTGCATGCTTGCGTTTGAAATAATACAATAACTATTAACATTAGTTCCTTTAAATTTTAAAATGAAAAAAAGTGTATTTAGGTGGCTTTCAATACCAGTACCATTGTCTTGCATGAATGTTAAAAATGTTTGACACTTTTATTTATGATGACATTTTAATGACACTAAACTCTCCTAACCATCCTGTGTTCCTAAAACTAAATACATACAAACTTCTCTATGTGGCTTGACTTCGATATAATGATACAAAACGTGGTTATGTTTTACAGTGAACATCTTTGAGGAATGTTTACCTGGGTAGAACTCACGTGACTACCAGTATTTTAAATAATTTATTCCACGGGTGGGTTCAACATAGGTCATACAGGTAAATAGCTCTTGCTTGTTATAGGAAAAACATTGAACTTTTCATACATTTTTAATATTTTAAGTACAAGCCTAATCATGTACAAATTTCCTACTTTCACACAAGTTTTATAAATGTATAATGCATTTTTTGTCAATCGCACAAGTTTGTAAAATGTTAGGCTGACAATAAACAAAAGCTTTGAAATGAATGACCGTCCTCGATTTACTATAAAAAATCACGAATGTCGGCTGACCCCTACCACATTGTATGGCTTTGCTCTTTGTATATTCATGAATTTCAGTGATAAAATTTGTTGAATCTTATGGTTTAGATATCAATTAATGATCTGAGATGGAAAATTATGCTTAATTTAATTCTTCATTTTGTCACATTTTACCGGGGCCCATAAGTGCACTCGTTCTTTAGTGTTTATACAGGTAAAAAGTTTGAAAAAATAAAAATGTGCCAACAAATGGTTTCGAACCAGGACACTAAAAATGTTCATGGTGAGAGTCTGCGGTCTATCGTTCTGGGCTATGCTGACTATGAGGACATTTGTAATAAATATAAACCAGTATGATTGAAATAGGTTTTCACGTTTTTTGTAGTTTTTTTTTTCTATGAATTTCGACCCTAGGCACCTCTAAAAGAACCTTGTTTTAAATAATTGCTTACTAGATCAAAATCTATCAAAATTTCATAATTTAATTTAGGGGCAGGCAAAGGGTGATTATATTGCATCCATCGGGTATAATTTTCTTATCAGAAAATTGTAGAGATATGCAAGGTTAATTAATGACAACATTTATTTTTCCTTTTTGCCTAATACTTTTATGATTTTCACTAATAAATTGATTATTGAAAAAAAGCCTTTAATATGACTGCTGATTTTATCTCCATCTGTTAATTTTCAACACCTTTTCTCATGATTATAGTAGATAGAGAACAGATTATGATTTCTAACATTTACTAGCTTTTACAGATCATTTCCTTGAGATAGGTGGAACCAACAGTCAAATACAGACACTTTTTAGAAAAGTAAAAATCTGGCTCAGGTTAAAAAAAAAAATCATTTACAGTTTTAACAATTAGTAATTTTACCTTAATTAACTGGAAAAATCTTATTTGACGAAATACAGGTCAAGAATGAAGAGTTTAAAGCCTAGTAGGGATTTTGGTCACGCAGGTAGGTTAGGCTTCCCGTAGAATATCACAGTGCACTCTGTGCCTTCACATCTCTGAACTACCAAAATATGACGTCATAATGGAAAATGACGTCAAGTCACTGAAATCTTGAGGTGTGATGACGGGGAGAGTGTCATGAACTTTACACTTTATTTGAAACTGCATGTAAAATGCTAGGTAGCTATTGCAAAATTCACGGGTCGTTAAAGGTTTTTTTAAGTCGTATATGTCAGAATATTTTAAAAATACACCGCTTACCTACCCTTGATTGAAATTCAGCATGTTCAAAATGCTTATGAAAAATATACTTTTGAAATGTACTCTGTTTTATACCCGTGGTTGGAGGTAGAATTTATTTAGTGTGTATAAAAGAGTCTGGCGCAGGTGAAGAATGAGGATTAATCTGAGAATTTTTGTTGAAATCTGTAAGAAGAGGTTGTTCTCTAGCTGAATCTTGCTTGGGAAAAATGTGTGTTGGCTTTGTTTTAATACAGATTACGATATTGTGTGGAAAATACCCTCAAATTTGTAGGTAAGTTGAATTTCTCTGGAAATATTTTGTATCTAAGTAATACTATGACTTTTCCCAAGCACATTTCGGATACACAAGGATACAATGAGCTTATTTTTATAACAAAATGTTAATAATTATTGTGTAAATCAACTGCGCCGAAGCGATTTATATGAAACACTTCAAAAAATTATAAATGACCGTCACGTGATCAGCAAAGTCATGTGATATCATAACAAATATGTTAATACATAGCCGAGGAAATCCTCTATATAAATTGGAAGTACTTAAGTTCAATACTTTTAAATTAAAACTAAAACCAACCTCGCAATGACATATTATGTTTTGAGCCCATTTAAAAGCTTCGGGAAGCCTAAACATAGCTGCGCAATCATTACAGGTAATCTGCAGGCCCTCTCGAGAATTTTACACTCATATGGAGACGCCACCACTTGCCAGTGGAAAGCTGCAAATTCTGTCCTATACTCTGCACTCATGGCCATTGAGCAGTGAGGGGTCTTTTCATGCCAGCACCTACTGTGACACTGGACCTTGGTTTATAAGGTCTCATCCAAAGGACTGGTCTCCATGTCCCACAGTGGGATTCAAACCTGCGACATAAGGATCAACTCCTTACTTCGCGACTCTAGAGCAGACGCTCTAACCATGGCGCCACGCTTGTGACTAGCTCAGTTTTAAAGAAATCATTCAAGATATTTTTTATCAAACTTAATATGCTGATACATATATAATTAGTAAGACCTATTCAACTATTTCAAAAACTTTTGACCTTTCCTGTGACCTTGACCTCACTTTCCTTCAATTTGCATTTTGCATGGTTTTAAAACCATTTAAAATATTGATATCTAAGGCTATGCATCTATACATAATTTGGTGAGAATTTATCATCTATATCCATTTTTTTTAGATTTCAATTTCAATTTTAAAGAAACTTTTCAAGATATTCTCATCAAACTTCATACACTAACACAAAATTTCATGTTGCATTACTATACACTCGGCAGGCATACATGTCCTATGAACATATTTCTAGTGTATTGCTATTTCTGTTGTTTGTTTACTTCCGGTCAGTAAGTGCCCTCTAGGGGCAAGCCCCAGTCCTGTTTTCTTTTCCAGGGTTGCAACAGCGCCCCCTAGAAAAACAAGTTGCACCATCCAATCAAATCGTGTTTTGTGCTGCTTTATGCCAATGAAATTAAGGCTGGACAGCATATGTTTTATATTCTGACCAATGGGGTTGCCGTATTTTCAAATAATTAGGATAGACTTACCACTTCAGCATTCCTTTCATCACTGAAGTGATATACATGGTCAAAAATTGACTAACTTTCATTTTTGTGTCAACTGCAGAGCAGAACGACACTTAGAGATCACTTTACCTGGTGTCTGTCTGTCCGTCTGTCACACCTTATATCTCCAAAATTTTGAGAGGCAGGGTTTTGATAATTAGCATTTATATATGTTTTTGAGCTCATGATACTATACTTTGAAACTGTATGAAATTCAGTTACCACACAAACTTATATTTAAATACTATGAAAATACATTGGGATCAGTATTCCACAATGAATCGTGTTGACTGACAAAGTGACAATTAAAGTAAAGACAGTCTGAAATTCCTTTCCTCCGAGGATTGTTGGAAGCACCTACATGTGTATTAATAAAATGATAAATAGTTATTCCTCATAATTTCAATTAAATTATTCATTTGAGGACTGGGGAACCATATTTTCTTTGATTGCCAGATTCTATCCCAGTCTTTTACTTTTGGATCCTTTTTTTCCTTGCAGGCAAATGCATGAACCTCCATGCTAATATTAAATTAATAGCTGACCACTCTTAGATTTATTTACCTCTTTAATGACGATACCTAGCAGGTGACATATACATTCCTTGAAACACTCTAGTTCCTATTTGATTTTCACTAATATAAAGATTATTGAAAATTAAGACTAAGGTGCTCTATAGTGATCAGTCTATTCATTCATCTGTCTGTCAAATACATATATCCCATGTTCAGAGTACAGGTGACTCTAAATACTTCAAACTTTATATTTTTTAATTAGATACATGTAGCTGCTTTGGAACATCTGAAAGGTCTATTACATTATCACTAGTTTTACTAGTTTTCTTCATGTAAGTTGAATATATTTTAAACTTTTAAATTTTTATTTTTTCCAGGTAAGAAAGAAATTCAGGAGTTCTTAAATTGCCCTTGGAGTTCTTGGATTGCATCAAACTGCTAAAAGACCTCAACAAAAACAGCGTCTTGAAAATAAAAATGAAAATATTCAGTGAAAAAAAAATGATGAAAGAGCCACTAAAAATCTTCAAGCCTTTGAGCTGAAATCTGGAAGTCAATCTGTGGACTTTACTAGTATGTCATAATTACTAAGTCATCATTTGTGTATAATAAATACACTAAACTGTAAACACTTGTTAAAATGTGTATAATTTTTAGATATAATTTGTAGCTCACAGACTTCAATAGTTTCATGTAATGTAAGTAATAATGAAAATTTCCTGTTGTCTAGCTAGATTAGAAAATATTATTGTCCAATTTTGGATATTGTGAAATAATTCATCTAGTATGCATACATGTGTGTACACTTACGTGTAAATTAATTGTTATAGCAAATTCAATCGATCATTAAGTTGAATGTTGACTAATGTTTTTCATCAAAATTGTTTACACTGAATTGTTTGTGGATTTTTCCATTTGCCCAGTCATGTCAAGGAGCACATGGCAGGAAATGCTTTCTCCTCCATTGCACCTGGTGTTTTTAGAGGTCTGTGTTTGCTCTGCTCTAATTATGTATTGTTTCAATGGACTTTAAAGCTTGATCACTGTTGGTAATCTTCATATTTCATATACTATTAGAGTACTTGAAGAAAACTGTAAAGATTTAACATACAGTATAATGCATGTATATTGCACTTTAAGTACAGTGTATGTGGTTAAGAAATGTTAAATCGTCTCATAGTGCATTGAATTTGTTGAAAATTAGAAAATGTGTTGAATTTTTTTTTTTTTTAAATAATGTTAGATTGCAGATTTTTTTAAATCATGCAAGTAAGAAATTGCTAAATATTTTTTAGCTTTTCTGGACAGTCTAGATGAGTTCTTATTATATACCTAGCATTGTCATCCCAGTTAAAATTTAAGGAGCAAGGTTCATTCCTAAGCTCTACCTGGACAAACTTGCATGGATTAAAGCACATTAACAGATTTACTTCAGATGCTTGACCTGATCTACATTTTCCTCATGTGGTTTTTTTTTTGTTTTTGTTTGTTTGTTGTTTAACATCCCTCTCAAGAATTTTTCATCCATATGGAGATGCCACTACTTGCTGGTGGAGAGCTGCAAAATTTGACCTATACTTTGCACTCAGGGCCTTGAGCAGTAAGGGATCTTTTTTGTGCCCACATCAACTGCTAGGCGGGACCTCAGTTTATATGGTCTAATCTGAAGGACTGGTCCCCACAACCCCAGTGGATTTGAACCTGAGACTTAAGGATTAAATCCTTACTCGCGACTCTAGATTACAAACTCTCTCCTTTGCGCCACATGGGGGACTCCACAAGATTAAGTGTTTTGAGCAGTCCAATTCTCATGTAATTATAAACTCTATGTTGAACAAACCTGCAAAGATGATGTATGTACATGTAAATGTTTCAGGGTACCAATCCTTGATTTGACTTAGATTTTCTGGATTAATGACCAGTTTTTTAGAGAAGGTTCATTCAAAGTAACAATATACTCTTTGGTGATCAGTAAACATAGATGATGTATCCTGCTTCTGATGCTGGATGTAACATACATTTTCAGGGTTATTGAGCAGTTAAATCTAACCCAGACCAACATGCATAGATTTTGGATCCAGGTGATATACATTACCAGAGTGTTTGTTGAGTGGGACTTTGCCTTACTAGTAGATAACATTTATAGAAGTGAGCTTTGTATTCTTTGATTAGGTATGTTTTTTCTTTGCTCAGGATATATATACCATCAGTGCCAACTACCATACATTTTATATAATAGATGTAGCTGTTGTTCAACTGAATATGATAAAACTGTGGATGAAAATAATTTGATTTTTGTACCTTTGAATGTATTGAATTCATTTGTAAAAGCTGTTATGATACAATGTTTGATATTTTATAAAAGTTTTTAGCATATGCAATCAATAAATGTATCAACATTTTTATTTTATTATACTTTTTACCCTGCAAACTTCTTAAAAACAGAATAGTAATGATCCATTTAGCTGATACTAGGTTAGTGTCACATTGTACTGGTATATCATGTATACTGAACTGTAAATAAGAAACATCTAAATAGGTAAAATCACAGCATGAATCATTGGATTATGTAAGAAGTGCACTATCTTGTGCTTTGGTATGGTATTAATAATAAATGTTAAACTATCATTTTTTTTTCAAATTAACAAAGGATATGCTTGAGTGACTGTATTTTGACTAGCAGTAAAAATAAAATGATTTTTAAGCATTTGAATTATTTTGATTCATGGTCTCTGCAAGTTTAATGATAGCAAATATGTATATTGAACATGGCATCCACATATTGCTATACTGGATGGGGCATAACTTTTACTGAATCTTAATCACAACCTTGAAATTTTATGTTTTAAGTGAAATAGTGAAATTACTATGAAAGAAAAATGGTCTACTTAAACCACAAGTTATATTTATAAAAAATATACACTGGTCTCCTTAAGTCATATGAGAGAAACATAAAATATTAAGGAGACCATTTTTTTCATATATTTTTAGGAGGCATTTATTATGAAAAAATAAAGCAAGAGTCGACTAAATGGTGTTCTATAGATCTTTGATCTGGTATTTCTCTTTAGAAAAAAGCAAATTTAAAAAAATTGTATATTGTCTCCTTAAGCCATATATAATGGTCTGGTCTCCCTAGTCCTTAAATCAGAGTTATATATATATATATATATATATATATATATATATATATATATATATATATATATATATATATATATATATATATATATATATATATGAGGGTTGTCCATAACGTTCTTGGACAATGACGTTTTGTCTAACTAAATGCTCCTAAATATACTTATTGTATATCAAAAATATTTGTTATGAATTAAAATCCAAGTAAGAATAGTTTTTTTTTTTTTTTTTTTTTTTTTTTTTTTTTTTTTATTCGCCGTCTTTAAGGAAAGCAAATAGTCGCACAGCCCAAGGATAAATCGCTATAAACTTTGAAATGAACTTTTCTGATCAAAATGATTATTTTCGTTATAAAACAAGCCGAAACTTCATAAAAATTGAATGTGTGTCAAATAAATTCTATCTTCATTTTCTGATGCTTATTGGACATATCGTGAAAATATTGAGAAAAACTGCAAGAAAAATAATTCAAAAATTGACAGGAAAAGCGACATTGGCCATCCGCAATGATATACTTTTAACTGTTTCATTATACCGATACAAATTTAAAATTTAGAGGATTCAGATAGCGTGATTTCAAAGCAGGGATTAGCTCACTGAACTAAAACTCAAGGATAATTTAAGTCCATTCACATATCATACCAATGTAAAAGTAAAATCAAGAGGATTTCGGATAACCGGGAATTAGCTTTCGAAGCAGGGATTAGCTCACTTGACTAACGCACGGGGATTAGTCCATTCATAACGATTTCTAAGGAATTACCCAGATAGCATGACTACGTTGGCCCAACGTTGGCTAATGGTTGGACCGTTGGCCGATGGTTGGCGTTGGGTGTACAACGTTGGCCCGACGTTGGGCCAATGTCAACATAACACTATTTTACTCAGAAGCCGAGGTTGGTTGGGGACACAACGTTGGCCCAGCGTTGGGCCACTGTTGTTAGCTTGTCACCACTAAGTTGACGGAGTTTGTTGGGAGTACAACGTTGGCCCAACGTTGGGCCAATGTCAACATAACACTATTTTCTTCAGAAGCCGAGGTTGGTTGGGGACACAACGTTGGCCCAACGTTGGGCCACTGTTGTTAGCTTGTCACCATTAAGTTGACGGAGTTTGTTGGGAGTATAACGTTGACCCAACGTTGGGCTAACATTGTGAATTACGTCCCTATTTTAATACATTTTGTTGGGTAGACAACGTTGAGCCAACGTTGGGGTGAAGTCAGAATTCAGGGAACAGGGTGACGTGTTCTTTATATAATCGGACAAAGACAGAGAGAGAGAGAGAGAGAGAGAGAGAGAGTAAAAGATAAAAAATAGTTAATTATATGTATTTAATGTTACACATATCGTGTGTCCTAAATAAACATGCATGGTGATATATCAAGCTATTTAACGTAAAATATACTTAAATTTTTAAACGTAGCAATAAATTAAATGTTTTTGAGAATAACATAAAAATTTATTTAATTATGCATAAATCTAAATTTACTTAATTGCAGGTCAAAAAAATAAAATGAAAATATAAGACGAACACACTATATAAAGACTCCCATTACATAATTTTTCTAAAGTGTTGGATTTAGGGAGCATATTCCAAGATAAGAGCACATTTTCTGACCAAGCAATTAGGACAGGGGTTTTCACAGCGTGAGACTGGCCAGTTTCTATGGTAATCGTGATATCTGATAGGACGGGATGGTCAAATCTGCATCTTTTTAGCCGTCCAACATTTTAATCACGGAGGTTTCCTACAGAAGAACGTTGAAGGTGTTATGTAAAAAAGAAAGCTTAAAATTGAAATATGTGTTCTTTGTGTGGATTTTTAAAGCTGTGTCAAGACATTTCATATACAGAAATGTAAGTACCATTTACCTCAAATTATTTCAGATTTTAATGCACAAAATGCAAAGTTTGTTTATCTAAACATGCTAAATGCAATCTTTATCTTTTTTCTAAACTTGCTTAAGTTTTATGTAACTAGTTCAGTTGCTAATCACTGTGCCTTTTCTGCATGATGTATAAATCATAAAATAAAACGTATCATTGTTACCATTAAAATCTTATTTGTACACGGTTAACAGCTCTTGAGCTTAATTTTTGAAAAATGGTAAATTAAGTGCATCAACGGGACTGTAACAAAGGAAAATAGATCATCACGTCCACATTCCAACTGCATTTGGATTCATAAATTTTATTTTTTTTTTGAATATATATCTTTGAAAGTTTGGCTGGGTCAGTTTTATAATCATTTAGACATCTATAAAATTCTGTCATATATTTTCTACCAAATGTTAAAAAAAGAAATCAAGAAGTTATTACTTGGTGCTTTAATGGAAAGCAAATCTCTTCTTTATAGATTAAAATTCTCATTCTATTTAATTGGTGGAAATAACTTGGCGAATAAAGAGGAGAGTATTTGCTGCCAATGTTCTCTAACAAAATTGCAAGGGATTCCATTGGATGGGCAAATGAGGAAAAACAGCTTTTTCAAAGATGATGGGGATTTAAAAAAGTAAGTACATGTAATAAAAATACGTGCTCAGTTTCCCCCCAGAAAAATGCTATAGTCATACATTGCTACTATATGTAGAAAAATATAATAATATTACTAATTTAAAAAAGAATACAAAATAATGAAAATATCCATTGTATAAATAGTTTCTAATGCAAGGAATGAATTACTATGAACTTGTATAAAGTACGACTTTACTTTTAGTTTTCAGCATTTCTCTATATTTTGAGATTTGCTAAATGGATATAACATTTATTTATTTAAAAGGAGCTGTTCGAACTAACTGCTTGTGTGCCAAATAAATTCCTATGGAAATTAGCAATTCCACTGCATTTGATCATGAAGGAAGAATGAGAACAGACAGGGAAAAAAAGGAAGGAAATGCATTCAAAAATGAAACAGAGGACAGTGATTGGTTATTAACCTGTTAACGAGTGAATTTGCGAAAAAAAGTGTATATAGTAACAATAAGTGGAAAAGTTTGAAAATTAATTCTAGATACATATTTTAATCTTAAAAAAGGGCAAAATTATTTATTGTTTTAATTATTAAGGTCTTCCGCTCCAGGCGGAAGACCTTCTACTGATTCTGATGGTTAAGATTATTCTTATTATTCTTTTTTTTTCCTAGGCGCCAACTTTGAGACCTCATATCGCGCTCATTTCTCAACGGATTTTGCTCAAATTTGCAGGGTTTATAGACGTTACAAAACTCTATCAGAATACTGTCAAACATTTCAAAAATCCACTTCCGCTTTTGGGTTATCTCCATTTAAATGAAAATTTAGGGGGCTTCATTTCCAGACAAAGGCTCAGAGACTACAAAAGCTGGAGTAGAAATTTTACCGAATTTAAATAATAGAAGCACTGAAGTTGTGCACATCGGTTTTTGTTTTTCAATTTTTGTATTCAAAATGGCGCTAGAGAGGGGTCAAAATTAGAACGCCTAAAAGACCGAAAATTTACACATATTTTCCTTTTTATCTTCTAAACTAAAAATATTTTGATAAGACATGTAGAATAAAAGTTGTGCACAATATTAAGGCCTTTCATTTGACACCACTAAAAAGGGTCTGGCCCCTAAAATTAGGGATCTGGGGCCCTTTAAAGTTTTTGCTTTATAACTCAAAAACGGTAAATATTTCGAAATAGCTGCCGCAAATAAAGTTGTTCTTTAACATCTTATTGATCTCATGAAAACGTTATTTTGTTTGAGTCTTGTGTTCTAAATGAGCTAGAAGCATAACACATATACAGGTTACTGTTTTCATTCAGCAAGTAAACAAGAGCTCTTCATGCATGTAATTAAGATGAACTTACTGTAAATAATAAACCTAGCTACATTAGATGCTAATATTCTTTAGAATCAAGTTCTTGAAGTATTCTGTGCTTTATTTCCAAATTATTTACTGACAACTTTCCCTTTTTATTCGTTTGTTTTCAAATTTGGATAAACCAGTCTACTAAACAGGGGAAAAAAGATAACCTTTTCTTCTTATCATATAAATACAAACAATAACGTTAGAAAATAAAACAAAACTTTAAACATAGACTATTCACAGCCATTAAGTACACGCCTTTTCCATTCACCTTGTGTGTTTACAATTACGTAACCCCTCCCTCGATAGCGCGTGGCAAAAGAGGTCACCGGGGATCAATCGGCGTGTGAATCAGCGACCTAAGGTCATACACGAAACAAACCATAGAATGGCCATTCCAAATACATTTTGTAAACTATGTTTACAAAATAAATATGTTTAATCTTTCAGATTATTTCATAATATCTTTGATTAAGTCGCTAGTACATTTCGATTTATATTTTATTCGCTGAATTACATGAAAGTTGCATATTCATTTTTATAAACATTGTATTTCTTGATATCGAGATAATTGCGCTTTGTGGAAAATTACTTTAAAATCATTTCGAATCTTTCATATGATTTCGTCTTACTGTTTTTCACTCGCTTGTTTTAATCAGCTAGTCTTAACTGCATGCCTTTCACGTATTCACTTCAAATTCAATGCATTTTGAATGCCGAAAAGACCACTTTGTTTGCGTACATATTAAAGAAACAATTTATTTATCTCTCTAATGTTATTATTTAACGAGTTGCTATTTCTTTTATGAACAATAAACACCATGTATATAATTATCACGATAATTGTACATGAAGGTCATATTTTTAATTGTCAGGAAAATCGAAAATAAAATTAAGTACTTTTGAGTTTGTATTATTTTCTTCCTAACTTACAATATTATTGCATACAAAATACTAGGTAGGACACAAGTAACCTAAATATTTCACTTGTATAATTTCAAAATTCTATTGAGCGTCGAATGAATTTTACCCGTTTAAAAGTGTACAAAAAAAACTTCCTATGCCTTTGGAAATCAATCAGCTTGTTGATTGTGGGCAATACCTGGCAGAAGCAATTGGCTTAGATAGTCTACTCCGACATGTGTTGACAAAACTCGCGCAATGAGAAGCCATACATTTCAAACTTGTGACCTCTTGGTCAGTGCATGTAAAGATTACGCATGGCAATTAGTGTCTGGAAAACAAAGTATGTTTTATAAATAATATGACAGGTTAAGATTTGTTCTCATTCCATATTAAATACAAACACAAACCCGTTAATTCTTTGTTATTTTATACCGTTAGTTATATTAGATAGATTGTTTTAAAAACGTGTTGTTCAGGAAGATTAATCTGATGCATTTGTTTTATTTCATCTAATAAACTGAATATACATGATACGAATTACTGGTACATGCATGTAAGTAGGTGTAAATGCGGTTTTATTTGTTTAAGTGGAAGAGCGCCCAAAATAAATACACTTCGAACTCTGGAATTTCCTTTTTTACTGTTTAAATCATAGGTCCGCTCAGCTGACGAGTTGCTTTAATAACGGTAATAAATTATATTCAAGTCCTGGCCAGCGATCGTTACGCTTGGTGACATTGCAATTAAACAGGTAAATACTAAGGTATTAAGATACTAACGAGTATATAGATTTTCATCTAATATGTTTTCATTGAGTGTTTTCATAAGAAGTAAATTGCTGGAGGATATCATGTTCTCCCTGATCACATCGATAGCGCGTAGAAACAGCGGTACATAAACACACACTTTTGTGTACAAAGCAAACATGTAAATCAAAAGGATGAAAAAAAAACGATGAAATAAAAACATTTCTCTATTAACTGAAATTATTGTCTTTACACAGCTAAAAATAAATGAATATCCGCCTGAGAACATGCGAAAATTATACCCAATACAATGTAACGAAGGATTTTGGGTTTAATCCGAGTACACAATAGCAATGATGTGATTACATGTACATGCAGAATACTGTTTTTTTTTATCCTTCGTGCATGTGTTCCTCCTATACGGAAAAAAATTACCAGTAAATTATATTATACCGAACGAGGTTGAAAAATGCCGAACTTTATTTCTTAGAATTAACACAATTATCAGACTTCTCTCATATCACTGTAAAAATGCCCTAAAAAATAAAACCGTCTGGTTTGACTTTGTCAACGCGTTTTAGATCAGCTTCGAGATTTTTATTAAATGTCTGGAGTATTTCGCTTTGTCTGCAAGTCTTTATAATAAAAAAAAAAATGGCAAATTTAGAGGAGGCCCAGGGGGCCCGCCCCCTTTTGTATCCAAAATATACACAAGATTTAATAAATCATTTTTGTGTGGCTTTGGGCCCTTAACCCGTCCTAAAACTGGTCGGGCCCCCTTTTCAAGATTCCTGTATCCGCCATTGAAAAAGAATGTGTTGTTCTCTTGGATGTCGATATCTGAATTACATTTTAATTAAATAGCCTATCTAATATATCATGAACGCCCATAATAGGACGATTATTTGTTTTTTAAAATAAAGTGGTTCTTACAGATATTTAAAAAACCCTTATAAACGGCTAAATAATTTTTTAATTCATCTAACAATGTTAGTTTAGTACTTTGCTTACATAATCTAACTTTTATAAATTAACACGAAAGTCGTACGATCGTATACAAATACTCAGAAACAATCTTTTATATTTAATGAACGTATAGGTGAATAAATTTCCTCTCATCACTATACGTATACACCCATCCCCGAAATAAATAGGCCTAAAATGTTTTCCTTCGCAGTCGGTTGGTTTTACCAGGTACAGGTAAGTACAAGTGAGGATAGAGCTTTACAGAAGCAGGTGATGAATTCCAAGAGAAAGGCACTGCCTATTTTATATACATGTACATTCCTAAGGACCTGGTTTTCTGAACCGATGTCACTGTTATTCAAAGACCTAGCTAGAAATTCTCTCTCTCTCTCTCTCTCTCTCTCTATTTGAAATGCAGGCCCGTCGATCGTAAAAAAATATGACAAAATAATTTCAATTTTTAATAAGTATCTCATCTCCCAAGTCAAAGACCCAAGTAAGCTTTTCTGTTCATAATTCTTCATCTTTGTTTGTTTTCTTGGTGTATATAAGCGTTATCGTCGTTGTCGTTCTAAAGCTATGTACATGTACTTGTAAATTTTTCTCATTTTTATCTTATCAAGAACCACTGGGCCATAACAACGAAAGTTACAGAATATTTTTGGTAAAGTTTTGTTCAAATGACGGGTCACATCCTCTTTTACCAGATACATTGTAGTTTGTTTGTTTGTATGTTGTTTAACGTCCCTCTCGAGAATTTTTCACTTATATGGAGACGCCACCACTTGCCGGTGGAGAGCTGCAAATTTTGTCCTATACTCGGCACTTACGGCCATTGAGCAGTGAGGGATCTTTTTCGAGCCAGCACCTACTGCGACCTCGGTTTATACGGTCTCATCCGAAGGACCGGTCTCCACGTCCCACAGTGGGATTCGAACCCGCGACGTAAGGATCAATTCCTTACTTCGCGACTCTAGAGCAGACGCTCTAACCACTGCACCACGCGGGCGACGATACATTGTAGTAAAAATTAGATGGGGTAAGGTGCGGATCAAGGAATTTTTTCCACGGGAGGGGGGGGGGGAGAGGGGATCCCAATAAAAAAATATTTCAACCCAGAAATTTCTTGCCAAAAAAAAGAAACTTTTCCCAAACGTGAAAAACCTATCTGTGTGTGTGGGGGGAGGGGGGGGGGGTCGTTGACATTTAAAGCTTCATACCTAAGACTTTTCATACCATTTTAACACAGATCCGCGTTATCGAGGAAGGGTCCGCATTTTCTAAGGGGGGGGGGGGTCATGGTCACTTTTACTTGGTTAAGTATATACATTTAACTCCCCCCCCCCAACCCCCTCTAGATCCGCGCATGGGGTGATTTAAAATAGTATTCTCAAGAACCCCTGGACTACAATGAGAAAATTTTCAACATAGTATACATTCATTTTTTTTTCAAATCTTGATTCCAGGGAGAAGGTTTGGGCCGGATTTATATATCCCCCCAAACGAAGTGTGTGGGTTTGGGGTGGGGGTGTTTTGAGTTTTTTGGAATCACACTGTCCCTCTGCCTAGCTGTCTGTCTGTATGTGATGATTTGCCCAGGATATAACTTTATGAAGAAACTGGAAGGTCACAGTTGGTACAAAGATTACTAATGATCCAAGGGTGTGTCATGGATTTGATCCAACATCATTCCGGCAAGTTCAAGGTCACTGGTAAAATAGCAGTTTTGTCCGACCCATTTATTTGTAATAGAGAGTCACTGCAAGCTCATACTTGATATAGGAATAGTTTATGACAAAAGGGTTTGCCACGACCTTCATCCAAGGTTATTCCTGTAAGTTCAAGGTCACTGACAGAAAAGTGTAAGATTATTGTATGTGCTATAATTTTGAAAGCTCATACTTGGAACAAAGATTACTTATGATCCACCGGTTTGAGATAACATTGTACTAGACTGGCAGAAAAAGTTGCAAAATTTGTGCCTGGATTATAAATTTATAAAGGGTGGGAGGAACACAGGAAACTTTTTCTCAGATTGCTTAAGATGGGTTTGTCCCACTGGCAGATAAATATTAATTTTTTTCCATGCTATAACTTTGTAATATAAAATCACTGGAAGCTTTTACTTCATACAGAGATTGCTTATGATCCAAGGATATGTTTTGACCTTGATCCTAGGTCTTTCTGGCAAGTTCAAGGTCACTGACAGAAAAGTGCAATATTCTTTTCCAGGTATACCTTTTGTCAATGAGTATCACTGGAAGCCCATAATTTGTTCAAAGGTTGTTTTTGACCTTATCATAGGTCATTTAGTCAAGTTCAAGGTCACTGATATAAAAAGTGTAAAATTCAAAAAGGTCTAGTAGCCCATGTGGCGCAGAGGTAAGAGTGTCTGCTCTAGAGTGGTGGAGTAAGGAGTTGATCCTTACGTCGCAGGTTCGAATCCCACTGTGGGACGCAGAGTCGGGTCTTTCGGATGAGACCGTATAAACCGAGGTCCCGTCTGGCAGTAGGTGCTGGCACGAAAAAGATCCCTCACTGCTCAATGGCCATGAGTGCTGAGTATAGTTCAAAATTTGCAGATCTCCATCGGCAAATGGTGGCATCTCCATATGATTGAAAATATCTCGAGAGGGACGTTAAACAACATACAAAAAAAATCTATAATCTTGGACAAGTTCAAGTTCACTGACAGGGGAATTCTACATTCCTTTACTGTCTCTCTACTGTTGAAACATTGCAAGTTGATACCCTTACAGGATTGTTTATAACCTTAAAATGTTGCATGCCCTTGACTCAAGGTCGCTATGTCCTGTCCGGAGCTCCGACGGAAGACCTATTCGTTGCATTGCAACGAGCTCGGCTCTAGTATTCAAAATACATTTGTTATTTTATACTTTCATTTGCTTAATTCCCTTGTGTAGAAACAATTAATTCCATCACTAATAATTTATTTTGTTCTGATTAAATATAAGAAGTTAAACAAGCTTGATATTATTTTTTATGTATTTTAGCTAACTTGTATTTTCAAGCATAGGATTGGAGGTAGATTTGTTTTTCTGATTGTAGAGATGATCGGATTAGTTCATTTGCAGAATGTGTGTATGACTTGCACATTAGGCCAATGTTGGTCCAATATATCGAGCCAACATTGGACCGATGAGCAAACTGACATTGGGCCAATGTCATTTGCCAACGTTGGCCCAATGTAAGTAATGACGTTGGCCCAACATTGACCCAATGTCGCATTCATTGGGCCAATGTTGGCTCAAAGTTGGACCAATATCTGTAGAATCACACTTTACATTGGGCCAACGTTGGCCCAACATATCGGGCCAATATTGGGCCGATGAGCAAACTTACATTGGGCCAATTCCATTTGCCAACATTGGCCCAATGTAACCGATGACGTTGGCCCAACGTTGGCCCAATGTTAGCTTGCTATCTGGGTAGTCACATCTAATGATCTAATGTTATATAGGAAAAAAAATCAGTAGAGATATAATAAATTATGTTATTATACCTCTACTGATTTTTTCCCTATATAACATTAGTTCATTTGATGTGACTAATTCCCTAGAAATTGTTATGAATGGACTAATCCCCGTGCGTTAGTCAAGTGAGCTAATCCCTGCATCAAAAGCTGATTCCCGGTTATCTGTAATCCTCTAGATTTTGCTTTTATATTGGTATGATATGTGAATGGACTAATCCCCGTGTGTTATATAGTTCAGTGAGCTAATCCCCAGATAGCATGCATACGTTGGGACAACGTTGGTCCAACGTAACACACTTTGTTGGTCCAACGTTGGCAAACAACGTTGGCGCAATGTCTAAGTGCACTGTGGCCCTTTGTTGGCCCAACATGTTGGCGCAGTGTTGGCCCAACATAGTAATGTAATCATGTAATTGTAGGGCCAACATTGGGCCAACGATGAATGTCGCATTTTAACCGAAAGGCCAACAATGGGTCAACGTTTTTTAAGGTACATATATAGGCCTATATAGTAATCGTATCGCCAACATCGGACCAACGTTGGACACGCATTCAACTTACATGGCAAATGATTGGCTTTCAATCATAGAAGTACAACACAATTCCTGTATTTGTTTTAATTTCCATCATTTCAATACAATGAAATTAATCAATTTCAGAAAATCAACTTGTTCCTCTTATTAATGTTTTAGAGTATTCATGTCACTTTCATTAAGGAATCTTAATTATTGAATGCAGTCAGCGGGGGAAGGGATAGTTCAAATGTTTTTCTTAAGTATATTCCACATCACTATTAATAATATATAATCACTTCTAAATTTCTCTAGTATAGGAATCCACTATTTCAAACTTGTAGAATGTAGGAATGTAAATTAATTGTGCATTTTCTCCTGTCCATATCACATCTGAATTGTCCACTCCTTTTTCCTGTCCATGCGATTGTTGTTTCTTTATGCTAGAATCCATGTCTTTCAGGAAAATACTTTAATTTGCATCAAAGGCCATATGACACAGAGGATTTTTCTCCACCAGTTGCTATGAATGTTAAAAATACCATATCATTAAATAAATTTTATTTCTTTCAAACAGATAACTAGTAAATATACATGAACATTTTGAAACAAGTGGGTTTTTTTAATAACTTCTTTAAAAAAAATTTACATTATGCGTAAGTTAAGTTTTAACAAAGCATAAAGTTCTATCTATCACACATAACAATTTTACTTACAATTCAAGGGCTAAAATAATCCATTTTCTCTTTTTTGAGTAAGAAAGTATGCTTTGTTCCAGTGCGGGCGTTATATAAGAAAGTGACCGCTCTGAGTTTGCAAGATCTGATTAAGATGCACGTCTCCTAGGAAACCGGCCAGTCACCTGCTGAGCAAGTGAATTTCACCACTGACCTAATTATATGGAGTTCTTAAACACAACACTTTAGTTCCAAGACGCTAAATATAGGATCTCAACTTTATTATTTTGTGTGGAATTAAACTTCTACTTGCAGTTTTCGTATATTACTATAATCTTAAATAATTATTTGATAGCTTTTTTTCATAACTTGGGTTCTGGTAGATTTTTTTTTTCATTTCAATTTAAATCAAAATTCAGTGAGTTAATAAAATAATCTCTCCTCTTTTAACAGCCAGTTTTTGATAATAAATTTTTATGAAACCGAAATGCACCTTGGGTTGGCCAGCATTACATTCCCAGCACACAGTGACCATGTTCATGCTAACATTGGGCCAACGCTGGACCAACTACTGTTACCAGCTTAAATAAACATGCATCTTTTTAATGGCATAGCAAACATTGGGCCGACAATGACCCAATGTAATACTCCCAATTCATATGCACATCGTTCTATAGTTCGCAGAACGACGATGGGACAACGTTGGACCAATGTAGAGGAAACGCATGCTACCACTGGCCAAACATACTGTTACCAGATTAAATAATCAAGTGTGTTAAGGTTGCATTACAAACGTTGGTCCAACGCTAGGCCAACTTTAGAATCCCAACGACCGTAGACAATGTAGCAAAAGGAGTTGCTTAATGTTGGACCAACGTTGGGCAAACGTGAGAATCCCAACCTGGTTGGCTACTAAAGGAAAAGACTGACATGGTAACATTGGTCCAACGTTGGTCCAACGTTGTCTAGCCAACGCCAACCATCGGCAAACTGTACAACCATTTACCAACGTTGGCCCTACATAGTCATGCTATCTGGGTCCCTGCTATAAAATCACGCTATCTGAATCCTCTAAATTTTACATTTGTATCGGTATAATAAAACATTGAGAGATTCAAGTTCCCAAGGCCAGGACTATCGAGGCGAAATTGATATTGAACACAAGTTGACATTGAACACATTTGGCAGTTTGGTCATTTTTAAGAAAATTATAGGGTAATTTTAAGAACTTTATATACAACCCTCGTATTCTTATGTAAAATACTTAAGAGACGTGCTGGACAAAACAAAATTAGCGTACATATATAAGAGTATATGGTAGAAATTAACTAATATTGATATTAACAACTAATTAATGAACATTGATTTTGAAATGTGACTTTTACCGAGAAATTATTCTCTCTTATAGGTCATTTCTTTTGAAATATCCGAGTACATCCTTTACAAGGAGACTTATATGAAAATGCTCGAAAATGAGCAATATCTGAATATAAACGTTTCTTATTGAAGCAAAAAAAAAAAAAAAAACAAATTATACGAAAAATGTGTCGCCAAAACATTCCATTTTTTTCTCTTTCTGTGTCTCTCTCTTTCCATTTAACTGAAAATCCCGTGTAATATTCAGTCAAGGTAACGGACAGGTGTACTAGTAAACAGACAGTGCCGAACTATATGTTTACATGTGGAAAACTCAAAAAAGATTAACTACTAGAGCTTTATCAAAAAACTTTAATCACACTAAAGTTAAAAACTTAAATCGCACTGCGCGTGCTGTGGTTTTTTTTTTTTTTTTTTTTTTTTTTTTTTTTACTTAGTTTTTCCTAGTTAACTACTAGAGCTTTATTAAAAAACTTTAATCACACTATCACACTAAAGTTAAAAGCTTAAATCACACTTCGCGTGCTGTTTATCCTCCTCATTAAAAGCTTTTTCTTAATATATTTCCCATTAAGTCAGTTTAGATGTTTTTGCTATACATTATTGAATTCGATCGGCATCGAATATCTGAAATGTGATTTAAGCTTTTAACTTTAGTGTGATAGTGTGATTAGAGTTTTTTAATAAAGCTCTAGTAGTTAACTAGGAAAAACTAAGTAAAAAAATGAAAAAAAAATAGAATGTCTATAAATGTGTCTGCATGTTAAAGGGGAGGTGCGAAATGTCGTGGTGTCGAAACGTTGTGCAACCTCAATGTAACAATCATGGCTGAAAGTGAAAGTAACGTGTATGATTCCGATGAATCTGATTCTGATTTATCTTCCATTGGAAGTGAATCGTCTTCAGCGTATAAAAAGAACAAAAGATTTCCAACTCAGGCAACTGATTGGACATTGGACCACCTTACCGCATTAGGAGTTAAATATGGCGAAAATGCAACAGATCTGAAAACGTTCATGTCAAAGCTGAAAACTGTAAACATTGATCGTACACTAGGCAAAATGCCTAAAATCTGCAACACTCTAAAACAACTAACTACAGAAAAATGGTCATTTTCCTGCAATTTAGAAAAGGATAAAGGGGGTGGGATAAAGGATGCAATGGAAACAACGGAAAAGACCATTGAAGACTTTGTGAATGAACAAGGAATGGATGAAAGGGTTAAGCAGGAAGATGAGAAAAAGTAAACGTCATTGAAAAACTAAATATTACAGTACAAAGTACAATGGATGCTTTAATATGAACTCTACATACAGCTTTAATGCCCTGTTCACACGGAGAGTTTAATTCGAATTAAACGTAAGTTACTGGGAATCAAATTTGATCTGTGTTCACACGCAGAATTTAATGCGAATTAGTTTAATTCGAGTTAGTTTATTGCGCATTAAATTACTTCGCATTAGCTCCGTGTGAATTGTCAAATGTTGATAAATGTCAAATATAGGTACTTGTGATATTTTTGGGTGAAAAACAAAGGAAAATTATGTTAATCACTAAAATATGTACAGACACTATGACATTATGTCAAATGTATAATCTGCTCTGCACAATATGACGTGATTTGTAAATGACGTCATAATAGCCTCACTGAGTAGCCTTGTTGTAGAAATAAAATTATAATTCGCATTAGTTTACTTCGCATAAGCTGTCGTGTGAACGCAATTTAATTCGCATTAGTTTAATTCGCATCATTTTACTTCGCATTAATTTACTGCGAATTAAACTCTCCGTGTGAAAAGGGCATAATACTCTTCATTGTTTAAAACTATGTATTTAATATTAATTCTCTACCTCTACACAGCTAGATTCAACTTACAAAATTTTCAAATAGATCTACTTTAAAAAATTACACAGAGTAGGGCACATTCAGTAATCATGGGCATAATTACATGTATCCTGATTTTTTTATAACAACAACTTTTTTCGCTTATTTTTTACTCACCTTAAGAGAAGATGGGGGAGCTTACGTAATACCCTCCAGGTCGAAATCCAAGGAGGAAAGTTTTTGGAGCAGATTTCTTTTTAAGTCCTTCTATGCACTATATTGATCCGAGATGCATAGATGATGCCTCGACATGCAGTATGTGTGACTGTCATGGTACACCTCAAGTTTCAAATGCTGCATTTTCAGCCAAAGAATGACCAATTTAATGTTTTTGTAGCAGGTCTCATTTCCATGTAACTATAAGCCCTAGCTATAATGACAAAACTTGCATGGATGATACATCTAAGGATGCACACTACTGGACTTGCTTCAGATGCTAGATCTGCATGACCTAAGCTCACCTGAGCTTATCTGATCACCAGTTCTCGACATGCATCCTGCCGCATCCGTCCGTTCTAGTTGACCGTCTGTGAACTACATGTAGCTTTGTTACATTTTGACTTCTTGAGAACCAGTGGATCAACATGATCAATTTTAACCAAAGTTGTCAAAAAGCAAGATTTTTTTTTTTACTTTCAGTAGTCTTTCAGGTCAATTATTACTGATGTTCTTTATTAGAGTTTGTTTCTAGATTTTCAGTTATATAATTTCAATTAAGCTGATTGAAGCAATGAATTAATTTTTTGACATTAAGAGACAACAATCAAGTAATAGATGGCCCAGTTATAATGGAAGGGAAGGAGGCAAAATCAAACTTATAATGTTTTTTTTTTCCTGTAAGCACAGCTAAATTACTTTAATTTTTGACAATTCTTGATGTATGTGATAGCCAATGAAATTGTTGCAATGTTAGTTAATGTACTGATAAACTCCTGCCAGTCAATGCTGAATTCAATAAACTTATAATTATAATTTAAACCTGCATATTTTTGTTTTATTAACTGCATATTTTAACATTTTTTTTACAGAATGAGATTATTCTTCATATGGAGATTTAACATTCTGAATTTCTGGAGGTACCTTTTAACCCTTCTTGCTAGATGGGACAAACCACAGAGAGAAGGAAGATACACAAACCTCTTCATGGCCTTTTCCAAAATTTTTTTCCTTCACCCAGAGTAAGTATTTGATATAAAATCAAGACATTCCTTTGTAAACTCTGATTAATTAATTATCATACAAATGACCTTCATTATCTTTAACACCAATATCTCGAAATAGCAGGGATAAGTCGAAGTGATCTGGCAGTCCCAACCAAATTTTTTCTCGGTGTTTTTAACGTCTAACAAGATTTGACTGTATCTAATAACTCTGAGTCAGGGCATTTTGAGGATCAACCAGAGCAATGACTCAAGGTCACATTGACAAGCTCAAGGTCAGGGGAAACTATGAAATCATTCTTTGAGCCTTTTCTAAATAGTTCAGGAACATTAAAAGTTAACAAGAAATTTACCCATGACCAATAAATATGACCATGATCTGATTCAAGGTAACTTGAAGAACATGCATAGTTAACTTAAATATCTTGAACACTGATTTGTTGAATACCATATATGAATTAAAAAGTAAATCTTTGGTTTTGACTCTATCATGAATTTACCTCTAAATAGTGGTGTTCCAATCATCGATTATAATTGAAAATCAGTCGATTGCTGACATAATCCAAGTGCTTGATTACAAAATTTTTATTCCGATTAATCGGTTTATTTCTTTATTCTACAAACGTCATAGTTTTTAAGCCAAATATTCCAGCAGTGACTTGTCTATTAACTGATTTGTGTACAGTAATGGCGCAGATGAACAGACAGTTATATCCATAAACGGTAACAAAGCACGTTCCCAGGTATGGACGTACTTAAGTTCTACAAAATGAATGAAGGACCAGCTTGACCACCACAGAATGAAGTCATTTACCCATTCTTACCATTTAATTAACTAGATTGATAAACTTTGTAAATGTCCGATTATAATTGATAATTAGTTAGTTACAGTAACCTGATCATCGATTATGATATTCTTACCGATTCCCATCACTACCTCTAAACCTCAATGTCATATTTTCTTTCTCAGTTTTTAAGCGATTCTACCAAGTTCATTGTACTAAGGTTTGACTGTAGCAGTAAATGTAATTGTGATTAAATGCACATTCAGAACATAAATATTTTTTTTTCTTTGATTATTTGTCAAGGACTGGCAGTAGCGTTTGTGATGCCATAGGTATTAAGGATTCAAGTGTTCATGGAATACCAGACATTCGTTATACAACAATGGCAAATGAGACATCACAGATTCTCACTGTGACAGAGGTAATAAAGAAAGAAATAATCTCTTAGAAGTTTGTGTTAAACCAGCTTTTATTATAACTTTGTATGCAAAAAAAAGCAACAAGATTTGCCAGCAACTCCAGCTCTTGGATATTTATGGTTACAAAACAGTGAAAGGCTTTAAAAGGTTTCTGATACAGGAAATCTTGACTGCTTGTATTATGCATTGCCAGGTTTCCAATTTGCAAATTGGTGATTCATAAAAAATATTGTTGTTAAAGTTCGTTTACAGCAAATAACAGACCAAATATACATCATTTCTTTGTTTGGAGGCTGATAGAATTGTTAAAAGGAAGTCAGATTTGTGATTCATTTCATATTTAGATGTGGAAAGAGATTGAACAGGTGAAATACATATACCTTACTACTATTGACCTTGAACTTCTTAGAGTTTTGTAATTTATAATTTATAAGACTACATTCATGTCGGTCAAAACACTTACTTTTAGTACTACCACCATGTTAACTTTTATTTGAAGTGAGGGCTCTGTCTTATCCTTATCATTGAGATCATCGTAAAAGTTTTTTTTTTTTTTTTTTTTTTTTTTTTTTTCAGGTAAAGCCATATAATGCTTTTACAGGAGAATATAATGAAGAGACTTTTACATTTAAACATATTGGAAAAAATGTTCTTGGTCGACATGGAATTAAACTGATCATGGAAGCAATTGAATCATTCTTCTTTCCCTATGTAGTGGGACTTTTATGTATTGGAACAAAAGTAAGTCTTCCATAATTATATTTTAAGCTCACCTGGGTAAGGACAGAAAGATCTTCTGTTTAGATTTTGTCTGTTACCCCTGTTTTCAGGCTTTGGTTATTGGCAGCACTTTATAAAAATTTCAAACTTCTTCCTTCTCCAGAAGCACAAGTCAAAAGATTGCTTGTTACTTGTAGGTCTAGTTGTCTATACCCTACACAAGCCATTTCCTTGGACTAATTTAAGATATTTATCATACACAATGTTTTAATTTCATTATTTTACCAACATCCAAGCACTGGGCAAAAATGCAAGAGTAACAAATTACCTGTGACATAAATACACAGTGAACTCTCTACATTTAATTTCTTCAATAGATGGTTTCAATTCTCACTACCTTTGTAAACAAGTTGCACATGCAGTTACCCACTTGTATTTTCATTTATGGTAACATGAGATTTCAGTTGTTATTTTTCTCAAACTATAATTTGATGTAATGTGTTGGTAAACTTTTATTAGATTTTTTTTTCAAAGTCTTCTATAAAACCACTATATACATCTTTTTTTCATCCACATTTGATTGAAAGCCACCTTGAATACAGAGAATTCAAGTTTGATAATCAATGAGCAGACTTTCCCTGAATGAGATGATTTATTGTTTACAGGGAAATTTTTGCACCTTTTAAAAAATGTGTTTAAAAAAAAAGTTTTTTGATTAAAGTTAAAAAAAAAAAAAACAAACTATTCCCATGGATTATTTCACATTTAATTGTTTTCTTAGTCAATAACAATCATAAAGGATGGAAAAGCAGTAGGGCAGGCATTCAAGTATAATAAAGTAAAAGTATTGTACTATTTCCTGTGCTTGTCACTGTGATATACTTGAGAGAATGTAAATGGTACAGAGTCAGACCATATTTTTAGCAAGAGTTATCTTTCTTTTTCTTGTCAACAAGACCAGTGATTTTTTGATACTCAATAAACTTTAAGATTGGTTTACTTATTCAAAAGTTAATTGTCAAATAAATCCAGTATTTATGTATCATCAACAGTAAGCCAGCTCAGGTGAACTGATTTGTAATCTTTTTGTTTTCAGATTATTTTTACATACCTTTATATTGAACGGGAGGATTACTACAGCCTGAGGGAGAGTGGATACATTCAGAAGCCCAATAAAGCCTCTATATCTTACACAAGGCCCTTCGATTTCATGGATTCTGGTGATAGACAGTCTATCTTAGACTCCTTCTTCTGGTTTGGTTTTGTGCAATCACATGGTTACAAATATTGACATACACATGTATGTACATGTACCATGTATGTTGTATATACTTCTAATGTTTTTCAGTGTATTAAATTTTCTTTTTTTTGTACTAAGTAACTTTGGATTTATTGGGTACTTATAATATTGTGGTTTATGTTAAATACATGTATGTTCCGTTGTAATTACATAGAAAAAACAGAGTCTACTAATAATCTTGTTTTTCTTTCCTGATTGAATACAGAGGTACTTGGATTACAATTTTGCTTTCCTGAATCAGACCTCTCTCAGTGATGAGACAGCACCCCAAATTATTCATACCCACCATTGCTGATGTTTACTTGGGAAGGGAGGGAAAAGGGGGGGGGGGGGTCACTCCTGATATCCAAGAAATCATTGTCAAAAAGAATATAAATTAATAAGAATCTTGTGCAAGAAATAGCCAAAGGCTCAAGTGATCTTTTCTGCTAAAAATTTGTCTGTTGTTATCATCTGTGTTGTCATGGTTGTCTTAAACTTATCACATTTTTATCTTCTTTTCCAGAACCACTGGACAGATTTGAACAAAACTTGGCACAGATTATCCTTAAATGAATGGCCAAACGCTCAAGATTTTTCTTTCAAAAGAAGAGCCACATCATATTCCAAGGGATGTTAATTATGAAGAAGTGAATGGGGTCATTTAAATAAATATATATAAATATCTTCAAAAATCTTCTTCTCAAGCTTTAAGAACAGCAAAGCCATGATTAGTTAATTTGGTCTGGAAGCATCCTCAGGTGGTGCAGATTCAAATTTGTTCATTTGTTCAAATCATGACCCTAAGGGATAGGGTGGGGCCACAATTGGCAATCAAAGTTCCAAAAAGGAACATATAGGAAAAAAACTTTTAAAATAATCTTCTCAAGAATAGCAAATCTAAGATTAGTCATATTTATATCAAATTATATGGATGCATCCACAGGTATTAGAGATTTAATTTCATTCAAATCATGACCCCTGGGGTAGGTTGGGGCCACAATGGGAGATCAAGGTTTTACATGTGAATATATAGGGAAAAAATCCTTAAAAATCTTCTCAAGAACAGCAAAGCCATAATAAGTCATATTGATATGAAAGTATCCTCAGGTAGTGCAGATTTAAGTTTGTTCAAATCTTAACCCCTGTGGGTATTGGGTGGGACCACAATGTGCTATCAGATTTTAAAATACGCATATATGCTAGAAAAAAATCTTTTAAATTTTTTTTTCAAGAACAGCAAAGCCATGTTTAGTCATATTGATATGTAAGTATCTTAAGGTAATATAGATTCAAGTTTGTTCAATTCATGACCTTCAGGGGTAGGGTGGGGCTACATTAATAAACATTTATGCCTTGGGCTAGGATGGGATCACAATAGGGATCAAAGTTTTACATAAGTACATGTATGTAAAAAATCTGCTGATGGAGAAAAGCAGGACCATATTGACTCATGTGAATGTTGTGGTCCATTGACCTCTTGTTAACTAACCTCATACCAAAATATTAAATGTTTAGTAAGATATCCTACATGTAGTTACAAGTAGTCCAACACAGTTTGCCTTAATTGCAACAACTAAAAATACAAATCTCTTGCAGCATTCAGCATTTTTGTTTGTTATTTCTTTATCGACCTTTCAAGAATTTTTCCCTCATATGGAGATGCAACACTTGCCAGTGGAGGGTTGCAAATTTAGACCTATACACAGCACTCAGGGCCATTGAGCAGTGAGGGATCTTTTTTCTGCTACATTGTAGTACTAGCTGCGACAAGGGACATCAGTTTATATGGTCTCAACTGAAGGACCAGTCTCCACATCCTGCATCGGGATTCAAACCTGTCATGTAAGGATCAGCACCTTACTATGGAATGCCATAGCTGCCTTTTGTGGTTATATCATGAGAAGGTGGTGTTTTTTTATGTTATGCTGTGGTTATTTCAAGTGAAGATGGTGCTTTATTATGTTATGCTGTGGTTATTTCATGTGAAGATGGTGCTTTATTATGTTATGCTGTGGTTATTTCATGTGAAGGTGGTGCTTTTTAATGTTATGCTGTGGTTATTTTATGTGAAGGTGGTTTTTCATGTGAAGGTGGTTTTTCATGTGAAGGTGGTTGTTTATGTGAAGGTGGTGTTTAAAGTGATGGTGGTTTTTCATGTGATGGTGGTTTTTTATGTGAAGGTGGTTTTTCATGTGATGGTGGTTTTCATGTGTTTTTTTATATTTAATGTGAAGGTGGTCACTCAGAACTCCTAATATTTTTGAAGATTGAGTTTAACACTGAGTTTAATTGCTTTTATCTTTAAATTTTGAAAGTGAAACAAATAATCAATATAATTAAAATCATATTTCCTCTTTTTTCCATAGGCGCTTGGTTTCAGGATGGTGTATTCTGTGTATTATGTTCTAAGCAAGTTTTAAAAATGTCATATTACTTTATTTAAAAAAAAGTGAAGGTACGACAGTTGCAACCTTCGATTTTACGTGGTGCCCGGCTTGGTTCACACTTGATTTTAATCAATATTTTCACCTTTCCTACCAGTTTCGGGCAGGGTTTCGGGTGAAATCTACATTTGAAAATGATTGAATAACGCCTTTCAATTGTCTGCCAATTTGAACTTGCCGCATAAATTATCCTGATACCTAGCACTGAAAGTTTTTATTTTTCTTCAGGTAAAGCCAAAATTTTTAACTCAGTAAAATGTAGAGGCGTCCCGGAATAACGAGAACAAGTTTGTTGCAGTTTCTGACCTCTCTAGATTTTCCGAAGATGGCAACTGTCTTACCTACACTCTTATTATATAGAGTAATATTACATTATTTAAACGTGCTAATTTCAGTGATTTTTTTTTTATTTTTATGTTTTTGAGTGTATTCAGACACACCTACAAAAAACAAAATACACCATTATGAAACCAAGTGCGTATGGAAAAAAGAGGAACTAGCAATAATGCATTAAAATGATTTTATTGACATCGACTATTTGTTTTACTTTCAAAATTTTGAGATAATAGCTGTTAAACTCAGTGTTAAACTCGGTCTTCAAAAAATATGAGGAGTTCCGAATGACAACTTCACATTAAATATAAAAAAAACACCCTCATGTAAAAAAAAAAAAAAAAAAAAAAAAAAAAAACTTCACATGAAAAACCATCATCTCATAAAATACCACCATCACATGAAAAACCACCTTCACATAAAAAAACCACCATCACATGAAAAACCACCTTCACATGAAAAACCATCTTCACATAAAAAAAACCACTTTCACATGAAAAACCACCTCATGAAATAACCACAGCATAACATAAAAAGCACCACCTTCACATGAAAAACCACAGCGTAACATAAAAAAGCACCACCTTCACATGAAATAACCACAGCATACCATAAAAAAGCACCATCTTCTCATGGAATAACCACAGCATAATATTAAAAAAGCACCATCTTCTCATGAAATAACCACAGAATAACATAATAAAGCACCATCTTCACACAAAAAATAACCACAGCATAACATAAAAAAGCACCATCTTCTCATGAAATAACCACATAAGGCAGCTATGGCTTTCCATAGCTAACGCTCTAACCACTGCGCTATGCACGTGACAGGGCACTTTTGAATATATTGTGAAAATGCAGTATTTACCGCTTAACTGTGCTCTCACAAGATCAGCAACTGTGAAGCGCCTATGTTTTTGCATGACGTTCCAACTATTTAAAGTTTTTGTTTAGATTTTTACACAGATCATCCTCGTCCGATACAGAGTTTCTATCACTCAAATGCCACCTGTGCCATTTGCACACACATGTACGACTCGCTTTTGACATATTTCCTGCTTCCAGCATTAACTCTCATAGTTTATTCAGGAGTTTTCCCTAGTATAACACGAAATTGTATCGTTAACTGCTGGTATATGACGTTTTAAAGTGTCATCTTTTTTGTCGTTGTCAATGAGGACTATCTATTTTTTGATATTGGTTTCTTTTGAACAAAGCAAAGTATTGAGCCATATAGTCTGGAATATGAACAGTTTTTAATCAAGACGTCTAGGATTTTTTAGTTTTTGCTCCATTTTACAAAGAATATGTTTAGTGCATTGTTTGTAATTTACTAAATTTTGACGTACTCCGCGATCCGATTTTACAGTTTTTAATTCTGGATAAGTTTGAAATAAATCACAATATTTTAAAAATTTAAACACGCATTATTTGAATTTATCATTCAACATTTCTACCAAAGAACTGGGTACGTTACGTATAACAGAGCGGCTCTGTCTCCAAATTTGATTTCAGTTTTTTTACAAACATGCCTACGATGTGTCTTTTCAAAATCATTTTATTTTTTTTTTAAATTATCACAAACCGTTTTTCCGTCAGACGTCTCGAAAAATTGGGAGTTTTCTTTAGAAATTACAAATTTTGACGTGATATCGTCATCACAGCGTTACTGATTTTAACGTTACGTTAAAAGAAATCTGTAAATTCTCTGAACCGGAAACTATTTACTTTAACCTGCCTTATGTTCCAGAAAACAATTTTGAACTTTTATTTCAATTCACCGTAATGTATCTTTGATAGCTGGAAGAAGTATAATAATTTTAAGGAAAATATAATTTTATTACAAACGATTTCATTAGACAAGTAATGAAGCTTGATTCATCCATACAGACGAGACAAGGTACTACTTCTTTTAAAATTGTGCTCGTATCAAATTTATCATTTCTTTATGTAAAAATGATTTCTTCAATCATTTTCCGCATTGTCTATGAAGTTACATTAAAATTTTTAAAGATACATGAATCAATATTAAAAAGAAAATTGGAACGTTCCATATAAAGTACTCAGAACTGGATTTTTGGCAATGAAAAAGCCATCAACACCTCTACCCCTTTTTAACAACAAATGGCAGCCCTATTATAACTTCTCTTCTTTTTTTTGGGGGGGGGGGGGGGATAAATGTATAAATCACTCACTATTACGGGGTTACGAGGTGTCTTAAAGTGCGTTATTTTTTTTTCTTTGATATTAGGATTTCTTTTATAGATCGTTATTTATTCATTCCAGTGGATCCACTTTACTGCATGGTTCATGTAAAATACACTTTCCAGGAATAATTCCCAATATACCTACACACAATCACTTTCTATGTTAAAACCACAAGATGAGACCGGTTATAGGAGTCCTGATTGATGAGGCCATTCCAAATTTTTTCTTTGTTTAGCGTCCATCCGAAATTCGAAAACCTATCTTCCTATCCGAGAAAACACACAAACCAAAAGGGGAAAACGCAGCATTTTCAGAACAGTCCTAGAATTTCTTATTATTATTTGAGACCTCTCCTCGCCATAAAACTTAATTAAACTACTAGTTTATTGAAATAAAAAAATTAATACACCACTTAAAAAAGAGAGATGTCAATCCCAAA
Source organism: Saccostrea echinata (assembly GCF_033153115.1). Taxonomy (NCBI): domain Eukaryota; kingdom Metazoa; phylum Mollusca; class Bivalvia; order Ostreida; family Ostreidae; genus Saccostrea; species Saccostrea echinata. Next base: position 15,390,039 of record NW_026889778.1, read on the forward strand.
AGAGTAAAATGCATTTCAGAGATTCGTATGTGTTGATTTTAATTTGAGTTAACTTTGTGTTTCAAAGCTTTGTATTTATCAATTTTGATTTGTGTTTGTTTTTAATTTCATAACCTCAAAACCAATTCGTCTGCGTACACTGCACATAGAAAAAAAAAAACAAAAACAAAAAAAAAAAAAACAAAACTTGGAATGGCCTTATCATAACTTGCGTTACAGACCTTGAAAAATTTTGCTTCAAATAAAAACCGTGAATCTCCGAAGGCTTGAGAAAAAGGGTGTGCGATTTGTTTAGATCCACTTTTCGATGAACAAAATATTTTATATAGCCAATGCTAATAATTTAATTTTAGAGACAAACACAGTACTTTGCATGTACATACTCATTATTTGATTAACAAAATCGAAAATTATATGCCTAAATCTGTGTAGTGAATTCGACAAGAAATGCACACGAATTATCGGGAAGGGATTCAGAAGCTTGTAGTACACCCTAACGGACATAATTCCCTAAAACTAAAAGATATAAAAATAAGGATATAATATTATGTGTATGATTTACATTTACAGTTTATCCACGTCAGCTATGAAAATATGCGCATGTCGTCTTCAAAGCAATGCAGCATGAAAAGGCAGACACTTCCATTGATATCGATCAGTAAAAGATCGATCAACGGTCACCGTCGAGTGGGGAGCCAAAGGAAATTTGAAAGGGATATATTTAGTTTTAAATCAAATTCTTGATATGATTTTTTTATTACTCGTTACAGTACATGTATAACTTGATTATCAGTAACCCCCCTCCCCCCCATCCACTTTTATTTACATAGAGACAAAATACAAATAATCGAAATGCATAATAACAGAACACTCACATAGAAGAATCAAAATTCACTTTTACGTCCCTTTTTATAAGATACATAGAGATTTTATTTCTAGTTCAGTTATCAAATTATACGAAATCTGATGTTATTTTGTTACTTGTGGGAACAATACGCAAAACACGTCACATTGCTTCTTTATAGAGTTATCCTTGCCATTCCCGGATTATAACACTAGCTTGATTATGTTTCTTTTACATGTTAGTATCTGATTAAAAAAAAATCTTAAAAAATATACCTAACAAACTGCTGACATGAATTGCGAGACGATACATCTAGTCATCTACTAAGACAAAAACTGCATTAAAATAGATACAGATTTTCTAGGTCCTTGTTTGCTCTCCTCCTATTTTGTATTGTTTAATGGACTTTTGAGCTTGAATACTGCTCGTTATCTCCATATATTTCATCTTTAGAACTCCTCCCTATGTTTACATGTTACACAACCGTAGGTAAGATATTTGATATATTTCGGTGACTATGATAATTTTATCAATTCCTTTGGATACATTAACTCTCTGGGGCATTTCCTTCGCAGTTCTGTGCATTTGTCCTTGTAGTAACGATAAAATACTTTTAATCTGTTTTTTTTTTTCTGGAACGGATTATCATCATAGACGGACGTTGAATCTTTAAAATTTAGCGATAATGTGCACCGCCGTTTTCACAGAGGTGATATTGGACAGGACGCTCCTCCAGCCCCGATGAACATCTATTGGAATACTAAACATCTTTCCTATATGAAATATATTACTATTATTTCATGGATAATCTGGATAAAATCCTTTTAAAAATACTCGCTTACTTCAAGATTAACAATAGTGTACATGTAGTTAATATGTGCATTCGTTTTTTATACAGATAAATATCTATAGAGTAATATCTTTTTTTTTTTTTTCTTTTTTCATTTCAAGACTTGGAATGCGTTAAAAATGTATTAGGAAAACAATTTCTGGGGAAAAAAATTAACGAGTTAAATCATCGATTATGGAGCGGAAAGGGGGGCGTCTTGTCCGCAAGTAATGCAAGATCATGTTTGTGTTCCTTACAGAACTGGGAACAGCTTATCTTTATTTATAGACAATAAAAAAAAGTTGATTGTATCATGTTTCACTTAAATTTTCGTAGAAAATGCCGAAAGAGCGCACCACTGTATACCTTTTTAAGCCTTATAAACTTGGCCAACATAATTATCTAAAATTCCTTGTAAATTATAAATTAAACCCTATTTTACTTGAAAACAATGATGTCAATATTCCGATCAGCATGATAAATGTATATATAAGTAATAAGTGTAAATACATGTAAGTGGCAGATTTAGAAGTATTTAGTCATATATAAAACACTTCCTGATTATGCGATAAAACACTAGAATCCTTTCTGACATAATTAATTTTGTCAAATAAAAATCTGCAACAATACAGTGACAATGATAACAAGTTTTGAAAAGAAATGTTCAAATGGTGACTGCTATACGCCAAGCTTCCCATCTACCTTCCCCTTTCCCCGCCCCAATCATTAGCTATTGTCTTTTGACATTCATGAATCCCAGACATATATAAATTGAAAACGAATAAAACATACTTAAGAAAGCTGATGATTTTCAATAAAAATGTTAAAAATAATCTTTTCTTGAAGTCAATTAAAGTCAATGTCCACTATGAAGGAGACGCGCGTTTTAATTGGAGGTACATGTAGTGTTAAATGTAAATTGGTTGTCTGAACCATCCCAACTTATGTCGTTAAATTACTTTTTCACGCTGTAAATATTGATTGAATATTTATCATAGTTGCGAAGACTGAATAATTTGTTTCAAGTACATATTTTCAACATGATTGCTCTTTGTGACGCCATTTTTTTCAATGCATTGCGTCACTAATTTACATGTAATGTCCCATAGTAAATTTCACTGAGAAAGGTTCATATGGTTTTCATTTGCATAAATAATGGTATTAAATTATTTTTTTTCAAATGCAGAATTGAATTTAAAAGACATTAACTTTAACAGTTAATTGATACAATTGATAAATTGTAATCGTGCGTTTAATTTTTGCCGATTTTACAGGGCCGTAAATCGGTCTTAACGTACCCAGCTCTTTAGATAGAAAATGACGTTAAGTAAAAAAAGTTAGGTCAGCAGTCTGCTAACTTTCCTAACAACCCTCGTACAATACTACATTTAATTCTAACAAGGCCAGAGAAAACATAGAAAATGACATATATACATTACTACATTAATCCCCATAGCCCTTGACCAATATTACATTTATTTCCCGTAGCCCTTGACCAATCATGGAAAATGTCATGTGTACAATCAATACTACATTAAATTCCCTTGACCTCAGATAATCAGAGAAAATGTAAGTTGTGTAATAACAATAATAGTATAAATTCCCAGAACCCTACATAAATCACAGGTAATGTCACTTGTACTACAATAAATTCCAATAATATGAGCTAAAACATTAGATAAAAAATGTCATAATTCATAAAAAAAAAAAAAATGTCAAGTATACAATACTCCATAATTCCTTTAAAATGCTAAGCAATCAATATTTCAGAAATTGTAATATCCTCTCTGATATATATAAAAATGTCATGTGTTACTGTACAATACTCTATAAAATTCCAATAGCCCACGATAAATCTTAAAAACTATAAAGTATACAATACTACATTAAGTTATCGTAACTTTCAACAACCCCAGATAAATCATTGCAACTATAAAGAATACAATAATACTTTTTTCCACAAACCCAATAACTCCAGAAATATCAAAGACACTTTTAAGTATACAAAACTGCAGTAATTTCCCATAACCTCAATAACCCCAGATGAGTCACACAAACCATATAGTATACAATACAACATTAAATTCCCGTAAATGGTGTAATACTGTATAAATATCCATAACCCAGAAATATCATAAGAAATATAAAGTATACATGATACATTAAATCCCATAACCCCAGGTAAATCACAGAAAATATCAAGGAAACAACACAAAATAAAATTTCGGTAACCCAAGATAATTCATAAAAATGTAAGATATACAAAACTACAACAAATTCCGATAACCCCAGATATATCACAGACACTATAAAGTATGCAATACTGCATTAAATTTCCTAAACCCCAATAACCCAAATAACCCCAAGATATTTATAGAAACTATAAAATATACAATACTGCAATAAAAACTATGCATCGCCCAATATTCATTTTTTCAAGGACCCCCATATATTTCTGTATTACCACTCTAAGTGTCTGCATAGCTAATACTATCCTGTCTTTGATAAAAGTCTTGAAATTTCATTTTTCGAGAAGAATACTGTATTAAATCATAGGCCTATTATGCTGCTTACCAACTTTATATTGTTAATATATGCTCGTACATTTCCGTAGTATAAATCTTGAAAAAACTTGTAAAGTTGATCATATTATCAATACAGTAGTCGTAAGTCGTAATTATGACAGCTTTTGTCCTGCTGTTACAAGTCCATGTAATTTTATTGGGGTTTCTATGACACTATTGAACTAGATAAAATATGTATTAAAGTATGTGCATCACTATCCATATGGCTTGGAATTCTTCAAAAAACACAAAAAACGTTTGGTTTGACAACCCCAGCTTCTCAACTTATTTTACTAAGTTGCTTTTGGGGGTTCAGCTGTGAAATTATTATTTTGAAAGTAAATATAACAAAATACAGTTGTGTAAACTACCTATGATGATTTAAATATCAAGTAACAAATAAAGGAATAGATATAAAACTAGAAATCAGACAGAGAGGCCTAGCTTAGGGAGGAATTAAATGGAAGTATACAAGCTTGAAAGACACAAAGTGGAAACTTAGTACATGTATATGTATGTCCTAAATCATAAGTTCATTTACAGTATACATAGGTGTCATCCTTCTATCATTAACTGCTTTTGTATAAAATATTGAAGGGTTACAATTTGTAAGACAGAATGTATTAAAATTATATTCATTCATGTGTATTCAACACATCACCAAAAGGTGATGAATAATCTACAAACAGATTAACAAACTTATTTGGTATGATTTTATCAATTACATGTCTTGATTTCCTCTGTACTCAAACATGTACAAGAAGCGCAATGGGGCTTAACAGTCACCTGAGTATAGCATATCAATGTCATGGATCCATAGAAGGATAACAAAAACAAAATAAACTGATAGATGAAGCTATGTTGCCCGAAAGCAAGAGAAACCTGATGATCTGGGATCAACAAAATAATTAGTCTAGTACTCAGTAACAAATCTTAAAGTAGTTCAACTTTCCTCACTTGTCACTATCACAAAACAATAGTGCTTAAGCACTTTTACAAACTGCGTCTCAACCCTCCTCACATCGGCCCTTCTTGTTCTTTGAAGAATATTTAATAAGACAAGTTATTTTTTATCTCATTTTTATTTATCTTTATTTATCAGTTTATCTGACTATTAAAACTATGAAAGTACTTTTTGTATATTCTTGTATAATTCTCATTCAATTGACCTTTCAATTACTACATATAATACATTATTAACCTTAATTATCTTAGTGAATAGCAAAGGTAATAAATGTTCTACTTCAGAAGAATATATATAAATAGAGCCTTGCCCAGCTCCAGAACACTTCACCAAGAGGTCAAGAATTTCAAAAATCTGGTTTAAAAAACCTTGCTTATTACAACTTTTTACTCTGTTTGACTTCTAGATGCCCAGGAGCAAAGAAGATTTCCAAAGACATAATGCAATTTAACTATAGAATCAACAGACTCCCCAACACCAGAACCACTACTCTGGGCCACAAATTTCACAATTGTGGTAGAAGCACCCTTGCTCATCATAACTATGCACTTAGTTTATATGCTAAATACTCAGGAGAAAATAAGAAGATTTGATGCATTATTACTATATAATCAATACAGTCCCCCTCCCCAACACCAAGGAATTCACAATTTTCGAAGGGGCACCCTTGCTCATCATAACTATGCACTTGATTTATATGCTTAATACCCATGTGCAGAGAAAAAGATTTTCAAAGAATTTATTTTCACTTTATAATCCATATAGAGCCCCCTCCCCTAACACCAGAACCTCTTACTTTGGGGCAATGAATTTCACAGTTTTGGAATAAAGTATATGAAGATAACAAACAGTATTCAAGCTCAAAAGTCCATTAAACAATACAAAATAGGAGCAGAGCAAACACGGACTTCCAAAACATCAGAGGTGGGATCAGGTGCCATGGAGGAGTGAGCATCCCCTGCCGACCGGTCACACCCGCCGCGTGCTCCTTGTCATGATCGGGAAATAACGGAAAATCCGTCGACAATTCAGTGTGTAAATAATGGTCTAACGATTAGTATGAAAAACGTCAGTCAGGTTTTGACTAAATGATAAATTGTATTTGCTGACAAGGTCATTGTATCGAACACAGAACTTGCAAAATGATGACTTTAAACGAGGCTGCTGATATTCTTGTTTCATTAACTTGTTTGTCAATAATTTACCTCATTTTAGAAATTGTTAGAATACCATTAACGTCTTTTTCAAGTAAAATATCCAAATATGAAACAGATGTGTCAAACTCTGTGGTATCTATAGAAGAAACATTATTGCTCATCATAATTATGTACTAAGTTTACCTGCTAAGTACACAGGAGCAAAGAAGACGATTTTCAAAGAAATAATGCAATTCCACCATATGAATTTTAAAAAAGGACCCCGCTCTAACACGTCCTCCCCTTTCCTTTTCAAAAGCATGCAAATCTATTAGAAAGGCCTGTAAGCACATTTTTCATACTATTTAAAAGAAACAGACTATGGCAAATTCCCAGCTTTTTACTGTCATTTGATAATTTTCCCTATATAATATGATTAACCAAAATGATGAACTTTGAAGAAATACCATGGGTAAATTCACGTCAATATGTGAAATCAGAGACATAAATGTGAGCATTTTCAATTACTTCAAAGCTGATTTTCAGAACCTGAGGATCGGACTACCTTAAAATCATATTTCTATTGTGAAATAGTTTCCCTGTTATCCATAATTTGCAATGCAGATATTTATAAAGTAAGAATTAGTTGGAACGTTCAGGATTAAAATTACAATGTATTATTTCAACCAGTTTTTATTCTGTTATATTCTTGTATGCTGACGTATACCTTTGACATCTTAAAAAGGGAAGTGACATATACATTTTATTTATTATTCATTATATAAAACGATATTTTGTGGAATTTTTTTTTTTTTGGTGTTTCTACTCTACGCAGGTAGGTTAAGGCTTCCCGTAGAATATGACAGTGCACTCTGTGCCTTCACATCTCCGAACTACCAAAATATGACGTCATAATGGAAAATGACGTCAGGTCACTGCAAACTTGAGGTGTTATGACGGGGAGAGTGTCATGAACGTAACACTTTATTTCAAACTGCATGTAAAATGCTAAATAGCTATTACAAAATTCACGGGTCCTTAAAGGTTTTTTAAGTCTTATATGTCCGAATATTTTAAAAATACACCGCTTACAGAGTGTACCTACCCTTGATTGAAATTCTTCATGTTCAAAATGCTTAGGAAAAATATACTTTTGAAATGTACACTGTTTTATACCCGTGGTTGGAGGTAGAATTTATTTTGTGTGTGTAAAAGAGTCTGGCGCAGGTGATTAATGAGGATTAATCTGAGAATTTTTGTGGAAATCTGTAAGAAGAGGTTGTTTTCTAACTGAATCTTGCTTGGGAAAAGTGTGTGTTGGCTTTGTTTTAATACAGATTACGATATTGTGTGGAAAATACCCTCAAATTTGTAGGTAAGTTGAATTTCTCAGGAAATATTTTGTACCCAAGTAATACTACGACTTTTCCCAAGCACATTTCGGATACACAAGGATACGATGAGTTTATTTATATAACAAAATGTTTATAATTATTGTGTTAATCAGCTGCGCCGAAGCGATTTATATGAAACACTTCAAAAAATTATAAATGACCGTCACGTGATCAACAAAGTCATGTGATATCATAACAAATACGCTAATATATAGCCGAGGAAACCCTTTATATAAATTGGAAGTACTAAAGTTCAATACTTATAAATTAAAACCAAAACCGACCTCGCAATGACATATTATGTTTTGAGCGCATTTTAAAGCTTCGGGAAGCCTTAACATAGCTGCGTACACTACTAAAAGTATGAGGTTGGAGACACCTTAACATTTCTCAACGTATACAACAGGAACCAAGCGAAAATCTTTTTTCTTTCTATACTGTATTGACTTAAGATGCATTAATTTTAATTTCAAGTTTAAAGACTATTTAAAATCTTTGCATTGAGAGAACTCTGATATTTAAAACGAAAGAAAACTTATTCCTATTTGGTTTTTTCCAAGTGACGTTTAAAATACCTGTGTCATTAAAAGGACAAATTTTAAAACACAGTTCCGTGAAATAATGGATGCTCTGAATTTGATCATTAATCGGATCCTGGATCAATATCGTGCAAGACGAGATCGTATGAATATATGGATGTGTTTTTTGTTCATGGAAATATTCCTGTTGTTGATTCTTCATGTGTTTTGGTATATGTATTTCGGAACAACTCCATTATATTCATTTTACAAGTGGAAATATGACAAAGGTGCTAGAAAAACTACAGCTAAAAACAAAAAGTCGAATTACTGTGTTGAAAGTACCGGAACAGTAGTTACTTTCGATTAACTCTTTTGTAAGGAATCTTTATTGGCCTCATCGGTTTAAAATACCTTTTTAAATTATAGGAAGATCCACCGATCGATGCATTAGACACTTTTTAGAGGTTGCATCCAGCAATTGCTGTTGAATGACATTTAAGCATTTAATATCTCATGATTGATGACACTTTCTTCCAGTAAGAAAATTTGTCAAAAAGAAAATACTGAGCAGAATTGATTAAAATTTACAAATTAAATAGACTATCATCATCACCAAGTGCTGCGTGAATAACTGTGAATCAACTCTTAATAGGCTGTGGCAATTAAATCTTGTGTATGATATAACATTTGAATGTGTAACTGAACTTCAAAGATTTCTCAAAAAGAAACAAATCTTCTATAATAAAGGTCTATTTCTAAGGTAACGTGGATCTTTGCTCCATTTCTTTTTTAAATAACAGAATTATGTACATTGTACGAATACTTTGAAGATATACTTTGAAAAAATTGAACAAAGACCCACTTATATGGCAGAATTGTTTTAGTATGAAGAAGTTATCATCTCTGCCCTCTTTTGTGTTTTTATCCTCTTTCCTAGACAAATAATTTCAAAACCTGTGAAAATGTAATAATTTGTAGAGATTTTCCGGTATGCATAAGTGCTAAATAAAATGAATAAACATTTTTGTTTTGATTGAAATTTAATTTAATTTTTCATTTTCTTATTTTTCGAACCAAGAAAATTTTTCTCAACACATTTGCTCACTAAAACGTTGAAAAAATATTGCATATAAAAATGTTTTCTGATCTTTCATCAATGGCAAACAAAGTTTTCTTGCTTTTTGTGCGATATACCTTTTCCTGCTTGTTGTGCAAGCCGCTGCCACTTCTATAGAAACATTAAAGCCTATAAGCATTTTGCTCACCTGTGTGACGTTCTTCCTATAATTTTTTAATCCCTAATCTAGCAAAGGGTTATGACAAAAGATGACAATAACAAATCTGCTGAATCTCATAAATCCCTTAAACAGAATCTGAACTTCAACAAATTTGAATCGATCTATTGAATGAATATTATTTAACCCCAACTCGGCAGTATATCATCTCTCCTGGCCACGTGGTTCTTGTGTTGAAATATTTTTGAAGACAGTCAATATCTTTTAGTCTTTTTCTGATTATCTCTACGTAAAAGAGTTTTTTCCCAACATTTCAAAGAAATTAAATTTATCTTGTGGTTCTGAAGAAGTAAAAAAGAATGAACAATTGACGGACAGGCAGCAAACTCTCATTCGCGCTTCTCAAGTGTGTTAAAAGCAAATAATTTAATTTTGGTTGTAACACTTCATTTGATTGGATAAAAAATTAGTTGATATCGTATAGTTTATATCGTATAATCTGTTTTGCCTATGTCACAATGACTTACGTCAAAAACACATCAATCCGTTTGACGTTACGTTCAAAATATTATTTTCTACATTTAATGATGGAAAATTGAATTATAAGGAATGAATTTAATAGCTACCCAAGTTATACTTGTATATCCCGGGTTGGAATAGTTTACGCCTTTTTATAAACCGCTTCGCTGTTTATAAAGCGTATACTGCCCCAACCCCTGAGGTTGTACAATATAACTTCGGTAGCTACTAAATTCACTTCTTAAATATTTTTATGGAAGGATTATATTTTCTGATGAAAGTCTTCATTTTTAACCTGGATTATATTTTCTGATGAAAGTTTTCATTTGTAATCATTTTCAAGTAAAACACATGAGTCCTATTGGCCATAACGCTCACCCGAGTATCACCGACCCTGCTGAATTTCTTCATACTATGCTTTGAAAGATTTAAAACTCATATTTACAAATGCTCGGAAGTGCAGAAGAAATTCTGGTCGATACAATCAAATTACTTACCATCTTTGAAAGTAAATTTGCCGTGATTTTTGTCAGTTAATCCAATTACCGAATTTGAAAAAAAAAACTTTAGAATAGTAAAATACTTTTAGGGTGTGCCTTTAAATCCTTCAACAGTACATAACATCAATTAAATGATTACGGTACGATGTTTTGACTCATAGTGCCAAAATATTTCTAGAAATGTACCTCTGAAGTAAAGACATATATTTATAATGAATCTTAAAATAATATTTTAAAATGTAACTAGCAATTAAACGGTTACATAGAAGTCTAATTTTAACTGTCCGTGACGATTTATTTGTCTTTGTTCCTTCATGCGAAAGTCCAGAGAGCTCTAGGGTCTAGGAGATAATTGATTATGCAAAATGAAGCAATGCAATGTGCCCTAATTAAGAGAATTAAGTGCTCTGCCTTAAAATTGAAAGGCGGTAGATTTGTTTGATTAAAGTATCATTTTGAGAGAATTAATGTTTTGATTTTCTGATTGTCACAGATCTTACTGTGTCGCAAAATTTTTACTGTGTCGCACGCATAAAATTTGAATCGTTGCTGTGTTGGGGAAAATTTTACTGTGTCGAAGCCGACACAGCAAAACAGCTCATGGAGAACCCTGAGCTTCTCTAATCAAAGTCTGTTATTTCTCCCTCTGTCCGTCATTTTTTTTTTTTCAATTTTATCAACTTCTCCAGATTTAAAGGATAAAGTTCCTTGACATTCTTTGTACACGCAGGGAAAATCAACAAAAGACTTACAGAATTTGACTTTCTTCAAACTGTTTCATTGCAAGAACCACTTGTCCAGATTAAATGTAAACTTCCTGGCATAGTGAAAATTTTAGTTTGATCAAAACAAGCCCCGATGGGCAGGATGGGTCTACTTTAGTAGATTAAAGTCTTTCATGGGAATACCTGTGTACACATCTTCAAGATACTTTTTACTCAAGAGAATCTGAACCCTCATCATTCAATATCATTCACAGGTTGTGTAGATTCAAATTTCTTCAATTCATGGCCCAAAGGTCAAAGCGTGGCCACAACAGTTTCCCCAAGTTCTTTTCATGGGAATATATATTCTAAAAAAATGAAGTCTTTTTTTCAGGAACAACAAGAAAAAAGTACAGGGTAATTATTACTGAGAGCTACATGCTGGTATTCTCAGATAGTATATCTTTCATTGTTATCAATGCCACACTAAATAATATTCATGTAAATATAATAAAAAGTCCTCAGATATATTATTTAAATATATTTACCTTTTAAATAGGAGCGATGAAATATGGAGATAACAAACAGTCATCAAGCTAAAAGTCCATTAAAACAATACAAATCGGGAGTGCAGCAAACGCGGACCTCTAAAATCATAAGAGGTGGGATTATATGCTATGAAGGAGTAAGCATCCCCTGTCGACAGTTCACACCCGCCGTGTGCTCCTTGTCATGATCGTCAAACATACAAAACCCGTAGACAATTCAGTGCGTAAATAATTGCCAAACAATTACATGTAGTATGCAGAGTATTAGACAGCATTCGACTTAATGATAAATTGTATATTCTGACAAGGCAATTGTACCTACCATAAAACTTGTGAAATGTTGATTTCAAAGAGACTGCTACATAAAGTTTACGATAGAAAAGTTGAAGTCATAACGTTTATCATAAAGTTTTGTTGTTAGGTTTATCAAAAAGTTTTGTTGTTAGGTTCCTTTAGCGTCTTTTTCTTGTAAAATATCCATATTTGAAACAGATGTCTCAGACTCTGTGGTATCTTTTTGATTTCATGTTCACTGGGATATACATGCATCGAGTCAACATATGAATGGAACTAACTGTTGTTAATTGAAAGTACATAGTCGATATATCTAAATGTCGAGTTGCAGACCACAGCAAGTGCTTTTGTCTCCGCATGTTGAGGGTTTAATTTTGATAAATTCTGCTTCATATGAATACAAAAATAGGTCTGCTAGTACAGGGGTGCAACTGATACTTATGGGAATTAGGACAGACTGTTGAAAGACTTGATCTCATAGAATAATTTCATAGAAATTGTCTATTATAAACTCAATCATCTTATTGGTATCAACCTCCTAGTTTTTGTGTGTACATTCAAAATGTTTTAACAAAATAATTTTGTAGATGACCAATGACAAGATTTGAAAATTTACGAATTCCATTTTATTGAAAAAGCAGATGTCTATGATGACAAAAAACCTAGATTATAATTTTTCATGGGGAATGGTTGTATAAAGTGTTGAAAAGTCGTACGTTTTGAAGCTCGATAGAACATTTATTTTTATGAGTTTCCTCCGTAGAAAGGGAACTGTGGGTGAGTTTGATTACCACATGCAGAATAAAATCCCAGCTCCTCTAAAATACTATTAAAAAATAAGCCTTACAAACAAAGACAATGTTGGTACCCGCTTTGTCAGCTGGGCCAATACATATTGATAGTGTAATCTATCTTACTCTTTCTTCTGAATAATTGAAGACAGAAGGATAGATGGTTTTCATGTTGCACCTCAATCGCTTAATGCGAGAATTCTTTTAATCCAGTCTGACAAAATATGTAGTTTTCTTTTTCATGTTTGGCCTATTGCTTGGTGTAATCTTCCACAGAATTCACCATATATATGAAATTATGACGCCTATTGAGAGATCAATGAAATAGGATAGAAACACCAAAGAGATTAGAAATTATTACTTCTTCATCCTATAACAGTTTTGTTAAATAAGTGATCATACGTATATCTTCAAAGTATGCGTACAACATAATTTTTCTGTTAACAAAAACATGGAGCAAGGAACGACTGCGCACCTTAGAAATACACTTTTGTGGCAGACCATTCGTATCTTTTTGAGAAATCTTTGAAGTTCAGTTATTCAAATGTTATATCACAAACAGAATTTAAATGCCACAATCTGTTTTGAGTTAATTCACAGTTATTTAAACGTTAGTACATTCATTGGAAAATGATGAAACATCTGTAAATTTCTGTCTTTTTTTTCCTCCACAACATTTCCATTTGACGAATTTTCTTAATGGAAGAAAGAGTTGACAAGTATGATAAAATGAATGTTGAATTTGAATCAAATTTTGCGATGCAACAGCTATTTGCTGGGTGCAACCTCCGAAACGTCGTCTTATGCATCGATCGGTATATCTTCCTGGCAGTTTAAAATATATTTTAAAAGAATGAGGTCAATGAAGTTTTCCTACAAAACTGTTACTCAAGAGTTCATCATTGTTCAAGTATTAACAGTGCTATTGGACTTTCTTTTAATCGTTAGTGTTTCCACCACCAATCGTCATATTTCCACTTGCAAAATGAATATATTGGAGTTGATCCGAAATACATGTACCAAAACACAAACAACACAAACAGAAACAACAACAGGAATATCTGCGAGAGCACAATAATCTTCCATATATTCCTTTCATTTCGTCCTCGTAGATATTCATCAGTGAACCGATTAATGATGGGCATGAAGGGTATGATCCAATTCAGGGCTGCCATTATTGCAACGAGTTATGATTGTATGAATGTTTAAGAACATAAGTAGTGATAAACGTCATTAGAGAAAATCCAAAGAGCAACAAGTTTCGGTTTCGATTTAAGAATAAAGCGGTAGAGAGGATCCGCTAGGCCGCCCTACGTCATCCCTCTGGAATATTCAATATTTTACTTTCGATTTGAATTCCACTTGCACGTAAACAAGAAAAGCATGAATGATAGAAAGTAAGCACGGATGGGAAAATTTATGGACGTCTGTCACACAAGATGGGTATTGTGGATATGTGAACTCCTTAGCAGAAGCAGAACAAGTTCGGAAGGAATTTGAGGTGGAGAAAAGTCTAACTTTCGTGTCAGGGAAACGGGAAGCTGATTTCGGTAATCACGGCCATGGTTAGTACTAGTAACATTATCATGATTATGTTCAGTCTCATTTTATTTTGACTTGAGATTGATATCTGTCACCAATGAAAAATTAGTAAAGCTCTGTAAGTTTAGATTTTACCATTAAAAGCATATATATACACAGATTTGATTTCTCTGGACAAAGTTTCATATACATTATATCAATTTACCCCCCCCCCCCCCCCAACACACACAATCACACAAATACACACTAAATTTATTGAAAAATTTTTGTCCAACAACTTATTAATAATTATTATATTATTGATTAAACACATAATGAATGACTCAAGTCAAAATTATTATTTTTATTTTGAGATTTTTTTTATTTTAGTGATTGGAGTCATCAATCAGTAATTTGTTTAAGTCATGCATGTATATCCAATCTAGTTGATTTATGGAAACCAATTTATGTCTTATTTTTAGCTTAAGTTACAATATTTTCATAAACATGTGTCACAAAAAACACTTCATTGTAAATGATGGTAACATTTTTTTTCAAATGTCTTGATTCTGCAGAAAATAATATATATATTTATTGACTGCGTGGGTTCGAGGGCAACATGCATTTTGTCAGACCCAAGAACCAAACAAAACTTTTTAAAATTTATTTCAGATTATAATTTTACCTTCTAAAGAAATGTATACATACATTCATTTATAAATTATGTATAATTTTTGTCAAAAATATTTCAAAATTTATCTAATTAAATTCTATTTAATGGAAGTTATTGTGTTTTTAATTTCAGATCTACCAGATAAATTCCGATTGAGATTCACTGATCTTGGCGAGCATGAAACAATTAAATACACTGGCATGCCATTTATCATTGTTTCCAAATATGAACGCCATTGTTTGTTTGGAAAAGATAAGAACAAGAAAAAGAAAGAAAGATATCAGAATTCAAGAAGCCAAGCCTTATCAGTAAGTAAATTAGAGTAAGAATCATTAAAACAAAAATAAAAAAAAACTCTTTCATACTATGGAAAACAATATAGTACAAAAGATTTAAAAATTAGGTACATTTAAAGCTTAGATTTAGTTTACTGGATCTTAGGCATTCTACTGGATCCTCCCAGGTTAGGAGTACTATTCCTTGGTTCCTGATTTAGTGTAAGTGCAATACATAATCCCCAGTGTGAGTACTAACACAGGGGTGGTCTACTAGATCCTAGGTCACTCTACTGGATCCTCCCGGGTTAGGAGTACTATTCTTTGGTTCCTGACTTAGTGTAAGTATAATACATAGTCCCCAGTGTGAGTACTAACACAGGGTCAGTCTACTGGATCCTAGGTCACTCTACTGCGTCTTACATCTGTTAAGTTACTCATTTAAGAATAATGCTTAAATTATATTTGTTTTTTTTAGGGTGATCATCCTTCATCTTTGAAGAGGAAGCAGTACATCCAATCAACAAAAAATAAAGGCTGTCCAGCAAAAATAATAATGAAAGAAGTTCTTGTATTTCCAGAGTATAAGGTATACATCTGTATCAAAACAAATTTAAAATACTTTTTAATATATAAATACACATAAAATACCTAATTTGTGGGATACTTTGACTTTTTTTCCTTTCTTTTAAATATATATACACAAGTACTAAGCATTTTCAAATAGATAACAAAATTGCTCTTCTCTTTCTTTATTTCTTGAAGTACAGCTCCATAATGTATTTAAGGAATCAAATTAATAGCTACCCAATTTATACAGTATAAAGTGGGTTGGAGCAGTTTACGCTTCATAAACAGCAAAGTGGTTTATAAAAAAGCGTAAACTGTTCCAACCCACTTTATACCGTATAAATTGGGTAGCTATTAATTTCGTTCCTTATAATTTAATTTTCATTCATTTAGTGTAAGAAAAAAATGATTGCCCTTAAAAATTACTTCAAATCGTACAAAATTTAAATGTAACGTCAGGTGGATCGATATGTTTTTGACGGCAAGTCATTGTGACCTAGGCAACCCATTTTATACAATATAAAGTAAACTTTTTATCCAATCAAATACCGCGTTCTAACCAGAATTAAATTATTTAAAATAAGAGCAAAAGATAGGTACATGTAGAATGAAAGATATACGAAAAATATATATATTTATTTTTTAATTTGCAGGCAAAACAAGACACAGAAAAGGCAAGAAGAATTGCAAGCGAAAAGCTAAGAGAAGATCTGATTACTGGGAGCAACATAAAGAAAGAACACAGAATATATATAAGTTTACCAAAGGATGGAGAGCACCAAGAAATGCATCTTATTGGTCAGGTTCGTATAATTAATTTTTTTTTTTGTGTTTGTTATATTTTTTGTGCACTTTGTGATATAAATCGAGTATTATTATTCGTAGATTACAGGTTTTAGGAATCCATTGAACAAAGATGTCAGAGATAAGCTATATGAGATGGTGGGACATGGGGTTCCAAGCGTATCAGAAATGCGGCGTCATTTAAAAGTGTATGTCGATACCCAGATATTCCCCAAAGCCAATAAACCTGCACTGACAGATGCGGCATATTACCCATCAGATGTCACAATAAGGAAGCACATATACTTAGCACAACTTCGTCTGAGGTATAAGTATGGTACTTTGTGGAAAACATATATTAAGATAGGAAAAATTATTTTGCTATTAGCTCTTGTAAAAAAAGTTAGTTGCAATAGTCCTTCAAAGATGATGTTATTTTTTTCACAGATATTCCAAAATAGACCAGGAAAACTTGATGAAATTGGTTAGTCAATGGCAAGAAAGTTATCCCAAAGATAATTTTGATTTTTTGCCGGCGACGTCCAATCAAGATCAACAACTGGATGAAAACAACATCAACAATGTTCAGTGTGTTGAACAAGATGATGAGGATGAAGTCTTCTCACACCTGATCACAACAACCAAATTCTTCTTCTGTCACCAATCAGAATTCCAAAGACATTTGCTTTACAGGTATTGTACTTTATGTTTTAGATTGTCATGCATAATAATAGGTGAGTTCTTTTGTAATGTTAATAGGTCTTACATTACTGTCTTCATAGGTTATGTGATGCCTTTTTTCGTGAATTTTGATATTAAACAAATTTGTTTACAGTTTCATTTCGTTTTAAAGTAAGTTGTATCATTCTAAATTTTTATCATACCAAATTCTTGTACATCATATACAATAAGAAAATTTATTACATTTATATTTCAGATATGGTAATGCTTTCTGCTTATTGGATGCCACCTTTAGAACCACGAAATATGTGTTGCCTCTTTTCTTTCTGGCCGTGAAGACAAATGTGGGTTTTAGTGTTGTGGCGGAGTTTATTGTCCAGAATGAGACCAAGGACTTAATTGTACAGGGTCTCCAAACTATCAAAAACTGGGTAAATGCAGCTCCAGAAAAACCAGAAGGCTGGGAATGGAAAAGCATATGGGTGTATCCAAGATGACAAGTATCATTAAAGATCATGTTCAGTCTTCAGAGAAAAAGGTTAAAAAATCTTAAATAGAAATAATTTCTATTCAACAAAACCTTGCATCAAATGAGCAATTTGTATGATTGAGTTTTATAAGTGAAAGATAAGTGTATCATCATTTCAAAACACATTAATTTTAATGAATTTAAAAAAAAAAGTTAAATGATGTATGCCTCATCATTCTTCAGTGTCGTGTTCTGGAATATGACTCCATCATTGGTGTGTATCATCAAAGAGGACATTGGGATCTAGTGGTAAGTTTTCACACTCATTCAAAAGAAATGTCAAATCAAACTTTACTGATATTGCAATATTGCCTTCACTTTAGGAAGTTTCCATGATATTAGTTAATTAAGATCTACACATTATATTTCATTCAATTTCATTTCACTAATGTAGATAATTGAACCAAAATCGTTCACGGTCTACTTCTACAATCCACTTGGAGAGACGACATTTCAATGCAGACAAGTGCTCAATGGCTGGAGGTTTGCTCGAACTCATGTTTTCATAAAATCTGTATTTCTTGTTATCATTTTTCTTGGATTAAAAGGAGGATTATTTTCTTGTATACATACTTTTTTCAAAATTGTTCAAATATACAGCTAGAAATAATCTTTTTTTCAGGTTATGTGAAAAGTTTTCCATGATACTCCAGTTTTCCTAATTCTGCACAATGAGAGTAGGCATTTTTCACAGATTATCATCTAATTTCAGAAATTACATGGGAAGAAACCTTTTTTTAAGTGGTCAGTGGGAATTGAAAGTGAAGGAACATTCAAAGCAGAAAGATGGCTCTAGTTGTGGTGTGTTCTGTTTAATGGTAAGTAAAAGCACTGAAAGATCTTCCCTTGTTTACATAATAATTTACAAGACATTGCACTGCATTAAAGTTGAAACCATTCATATTGTATAAACTGTTAATATCTTATCTAGTATGCAGAGAGACACCTTAGTGGACAGTCTCTCTTGAATATAACCAAAGAAGATGTTCAGAGAAAAAGGACAGAAATAGGAACTACTCTTCTGCTGTTTGAAGGTAGGTTTTAAAATTAACTCATTCCCAAAAGATGATTGAAAGTTTAGTGGCTATTCCTCTTTACCCTTTATATATTAAATGAACATGAATGCTGTGATAGTATAAGATTATTTTTTTTTCTGTTAATACAGAACACATACTTGATTGTTGTCCTTGTTGTGGATTGAAGGTAGATGATCGTAAAGGGGATTTGGTAAGTCTGGTATATTGTTGCTTATTGAATATCAGCTACATATACTTAACCTTTTCAAAATGAAATAATAAAATTACAGGAATATATTTTCATTTTATTTTTTCTGCTTTAAGGTTCCTTGTGGTATTTGTATGAGGAAATTCCACAAAAAAAATGTTGTGTGGGAGAAAAAATTTCTAACATGTCATCAGTGCAGCACTTTACATGCAAAGATTGCTTCATGAGGTCAAATGTGTAAAAATGATGAAAAAGTGAAGAAAAAAAACCCTATTCATTGCTCTATTTCATTCACCTTTTAAGAAAAAGGCACATCAATAACTTTACTCATACTAAAAGAACATAGACAAGCTTAAAGATACATGGAATCCAGTAGACTAAATCAGGAACCAAGGAATAGTACTCCTAACCTGGAAGGATCCAATAGAGTGATCTAGGATCCAGTAGACCGCCCCTGTGTTAGTACTCACACTGGGGACTATGTATTATACTTACACTAATTCAGGAACCAAGGAATAGTACTCCTAACCTGGAAGGATCCAGTAGAGTGAATTAGGATCCAGTAGACCGCCCTTGTGTTAGTTCTCAAACTGGGGTCTATGTATTATACTTAAACTAAGTCTGGAACCAAAGAATAGTACTCCTAACCTGCGAGGATCCAGTAGAGTGATCTAGGAAGAAGTAGGTTGCCCCTGTGTTAGTACTCACATTGGAGACTATGTATTGTACTTCCACTAAGTCAGGAACCAAGGAATAGTACTCCTAACCTGGGAGGATCCAGTAGAGTGATTTAGGATGCAGTAGACCGCCACTGTGTTAGTACACACATTGGAGACTATGTATTGTACTTACACTAAGTCAGGAACCAAGGAATAGTACTCCTAACCTGGAAGGCTCCAGTAGAGTGAATAAGGATCCAGTAGACCGCCCCTGTGTTAGTACTCAAACTGGGGTCTATGTATTATACTTAAACTAAGTCCGAAAGCAAGGAATAGTACTCCTAACCTGGAAGGATCCAGTAGAGTGAATAAGAATCCAGTAGACCGCCCTTGTGTTAGTTCTCAAACTGGGGTCTATGTATTATACTTAAACTAAGTCTGGAACCAAAGAATAGTACTCCTAACCTGCGAGGATCCAGTAGAGTGATCTAGGAAGAAGTAGGTTGCCCCTGTGTTAGTACTCACATTGGAGACTATGTATTGTACTTCCACTAAGTCAGGAACCAAGGAATAGTACTCCTAACCTGGGAGGATCCAGTAGAGTGATTTAGGATGCAGTAGACCGCCACTGTGTTAGTACACACATTGGAGACTATGTATTGTACTTACACTAAGTCAGGAACCAAGGAATAGTACTCCTAACCTGGAAGGCTCCAGTAGAGTGAATAAGGATCCAGTAGACCGCCCCTGTGTTAGTACTCAAACTGGGGTCTATGTATTATACTTAAACTAAGTCCGAAAGCAAGGAATAGTACTCCTAACCTGGAAGGATCCAGTAGAGTGAATAAGAATCCAGTAGACCGCCCCTGTGTTAGTACTCAAACTGGGGTCTATGTATTATACTAAAACTAAATCTGGAACCAAGGAATAGTACTCCTAACCGGGGAGGATCCAGTAGAGTGATCTAGGATGCAGTAAACCGCCCCTATATTAGTACTCACATTGGAGACTATGTTTAGTACTTACACTAAGTCTGGAACCAAGGAATAGTACTCCTAACCTGCGAGGATCCAGTAGAGTGACCTAGGATCCAGTAGACTGCCCTTGTATTAGTACTCACACTGGAGACTATGTATTGTACTTACACTAAGTCAGGAACCAAGGAATAGTACTCCTAACCTGGAAGGATCCAGTAGAGTGACCTAGGATCCAGTAGGCCGCCCCTGTGTTAGTACACACATTGGAGACTATGTATTGTACTTCCACTAAGTCAGGAACCAAGGAATAGTACTCCTAACCGGGGAGGATCCAGTAGAGTGATTTAGGATGCAGTAGACCGCCCCTGTGTTAGTACTCTCATTGGAGACTATGTATTGTACTTACACAAAGTCTGGAACCAAGGAATAGTACTTCTAACCTGGGAGGATCCAGTAGAGTGATTTAGGATGCAGTAGACCGCCCCTTTGTTAGTACTCACACTGGATACTATGTATTGTACTTACACAAAGTCAGGAACCAAGGAATAGTACTCCTAACCTGCGAGGATCCAGTAGAGTGACCTAGGATCCAGTAGACCGCCCTTGTGTTAGTACTCACACTGGGGACTATGTATTGTACTTACACTAAGTCAGGAAACAAAGAATAGTACTCCTAACCTGGGAGGATCCAGTAGAGTGACCTAGGATCCAGTAGACCACCCTGTGTTGGTACTCACACTGGAGACTACATCATTAGATAATGTAGTAGTATTAAGTAATTGATATCTATCATTCCGAAACAGTCTCTACTCTCTAATAAATTTCAAATTATCTTTAAGATTTAATGTATATCACATGTTTACATATTATAATTGTAACATGTATCATTCATTGTCAAGATTACTATTTTGTTTTGTTATAAATATGTCTATATGTATTTCAATCTTGCAAAATATTTATTAGAAAAAAATGTTCTTGATTGTCCTTGTTGTTCGGAGAACTAATGTTGTAATGAAGATTACAAAATTGTGATTTATATAATGCTTTTTTACAGGAAGGAGACCTCTGTAATTTTCATTATTTACGTTCTCAACTCTAAATGGTCAAAATGACACAATGATTCTTTTTTAAAGATTAAGTTCTTTGCTGTCAGAAATTTTCAAAATGAATTTGCATGTAGATTAATGCAGCAATTTATATTTTTATTAATATGATTATTGATATATTTCATTTTGTTAATGTTAATTGTTTTGTCAAATTGTAATCATGGCTTAACTCCAATGTTTAGTGGTGTTGTCGATATATAAATGAATTAAATTGTAGTAAACATTCTTTTAACATGCATGATCTTCATGTTAATTAATGTCATTTCAATTGAATATATTAAAAAGAAACAGAATAGTCAACAAAAATAAAATCAATTAATGATTGGTCAATTAATTCTGACCATTTGCTGCAAACAATTGACACCCCCCCCCCTTCCCCCTGAAAAAAAAAAGAAAAAATATAGGGAAGAGTTTGCACTTAACACAAATTATTTGTTGGCATATATCTACAAATCTCTAGCGTTTAGGTTTGAATAGGGTTGGAGATTTTACATAATTCAATAAAAACAAAGTCTTTCATGGAATTAAAATGAATGCATTTTTATTCCGGAAAATACGTGTCTGCAGTGGGTTTTGTTGTTGATACTATATTGTTCATGAATATTAATTAGGATGACGTAGGGCGGCCTAGGGGATCCTTTGGTTTTAGACTTGAAACTGAAACAGCACTAACGAATAAAGTTACTGTATAGAAAAGGAAAAGATTGCCACTATACGCTGAACCAAACTTCTAAGTGTTCACCTAACATTTTTTAAGTTATAAAGAACAAATGCATACAATAAATAATTTCTTTAATTCATGGTTGATGATACATATTTCAGTTCGATGTTGCGTAAATTTCATGTAAGTATCTCGTCAGACTTTAAAGCAAAGTGTCAAGGACATGATGTACCCTCAAAATGAAAATTCACATAAAATAATCTCTATGGAGTAAGACCACCACTCGTTCAAATTATTGCAAGACATCCTTTTCTCATGGAAACCATGTACTCCTGAATAGGAGGTTGATCTATCTGCTGCCACACCTACTGCATGGATCTTTCTAAACCGTTTAAATTGTGTGGAGGGAGGGAAGGGGGGGGGGGCTTTTACATTCCATTTGAAAGTCCCAAATGTGTTCAATGGGATTTATATCCGGGTATTTGGCAGGCCAGTGCATCACACAGATGCCTTTTTTGTCAACACTTAGACCCTCCTTAGGCGTTACGCAAGTAAGTGTACCTCTTTAAGGATGATTCAGACTGTTTGAGATGATATTGGACTGCCATGAACACCAATTTGTTGCCAATTTCTTACAATTGAAGTTGCTGCTTTAAATGTTTCTAAAGTGTTTCAGGACCATTTAACAATCTTTTAACCTGGTTGTGACGCGAAACCCTGGCCTCAGACGAAGATCCAGATCACTTCCGGTTTGGTTAAATTTTGTCCGAAGCTTTCAAACTGGGATAAGTTGGCGATAAAAATGAGACATAACCTATAGAAAAATGTGTTTAAATGGATTTTTATACTGGTTGTTAATTTTTAAAAGTAATATCAAGGACAAATAAACAGTAAAATAAAAGTTAGTAAAACGTGTCATAAGGATGATCCAGATATCAACATTCCAACGGCTCTCCCTCCTTACTCAATGGTCATTTTGCCCATGTTTGTGTTTTTTAGTTAAACCAGTTGTTAAAAATTGATAATGATCACAAAAAGAAGCTGATTACACAAAGCGCGTGTCGCAAAGTACAGATTTATTGTTTTTAAGCTTCGTCACGGGACATTGGATTTCATCGGTGATGTAATTTTCTTTCGACAATTGTTGAGAAAACTCATTGGTTATAATAATTTGAAAATATCATAATATTCCATCATGTAGTTTTTAGATAAATGCATTTATTAGAGTGAACACTTAGAAGTTTTG
Organism: Saccostrea echinata; assembly: GCF_033153115.1. Lineage (NCBI taxonomy): Eukaryota > Metazoa > Mollusca > Bivalvia > Ostreida > Ostreidae > Saccostrea > Saccostrea echinata. The sequence continues at coordinate 15,413,787 of NW_026889778.1, forward strand.
TTAAGTGTATATACGTAAAGAAATGTAAAGGTTTCTCCACTCTCACATTTTATAGAGTCAAAGTAGAAAACTGCATTAATTTCCATTAAATATCGTTTTATGGTAATCAATAATAATAATAATGTAATAAGCATTGAGCCCTCTACCAAAATTGTGACCCCCCAGGGTCAGGGGTTTTGGCGCTAGGGCGGGGCTCTAATGATTATATAGTGAAATGCATTAATTCCCTAAAAAAAATATTTACCTTTGCTCCTAGGTATTTAGCCGATGAACTAAGTACATAGTTAGGATAAGCAAGAGGGCATCTTTCTAAAATTGTGAATTTCATAGCCCCTGGATCAGAGGTTTCTGGTGTTATGGCGGTGTTCATTAAGGACATATGCAACGTAGTTTGAACTTTATTGTCTTTTTCCCTGGAGTTGAAGAGTTCTAATACTTAAAGAAACTGTGTGCTGCATTTTAATGTCTATATATGCTGTTGTACACTTCTTGTAAAACACGTTTGGATAAACAAAACATCTAGAATATATGTTTAGTAATTTTTGTATATTTTTCTTTGAATTACACAAGCATTTTCATGAATTGATATCTTTTCAAAACCCCTGGAAAAGCATGCTGATTTTTTGTCTACAAACATCTGATGGCACTATAATCTTAAATTAAGAATATCTTGAAAAATTATCAGTATAGGTAAGGTACGTTGCGTATGTCCTTAATTGACGGAGGAAATTCTGGTAGGTCACACAACCACGCTTACATCTAGATATATTTGCCATTATTGGTCTGAAGATGAAGTATCTTAAAACTTGTGAATTGAAAAACACTTAAGCAGTTTAGAGTCATAGAAATATATTTTGATGGATCTATTGTTAAGTAGGGCTCCGCGTAAAAATCATGCAGGTAGCACCACAGGGGCTTGCTCCCGGCGTGTAATAATTATTTTTAAAAAAATCATATACGTTAATACTAAAACTACACTGATTTTTTTTTAAATAAATAATTATTACACGCCGGGAGCAAGCCCCTGTGGGTAGCACAGAAAAGGCGCTACATCGATAATCAGCAAATTCATTAAAACTGAGTTTACTGTATTCATTTGGGTCTAAAATGAATGATAACGAATGAATTTGTTATAATTCTTCTTTTTTCATATAGGCTAGGGATAGGGTACTCCAGGGGTAATTTTGTATGGATAGTGTGTAAATAATGCATATTTCAGAAAATAATCTCTTCTAAACCCAAGAAGATGTATAAGATCTAAACACATAATTACAGTGAAAATGGAAAGTGTAAATTAAATTTACTCTAATATTTTTGTGCAAACGAAGGATTGAAAAGATACAGGGTGTGAAAAATCTGGAATTTGTTAAGATTCTTCGTATGAGTTATCTCCCTTAGGAAATTTATATAGGTGGCGGTAGTAAAAAAAAATGGCGGCCTCCATGGAAAGCTGTACTCTGCAAAGTTATTATGATGCATCATGTGGTGTTCATTGCAAATATCCGTGTGAATTGAGTAAAAATGATTGAAAGGAATTTACAAGAACAGATTGGACATAGAGCTCGTGTAAATTAAGAGGGAAAAAAATCCGTGAAACGAGAAAGTGTAGTTTGGGAATATTATATTACTGTCATCGTGTTGATCAGGGTATCGGCAATTTTCCTTACTACTGACATCAGTATGGTCTATGTCGGAAGTTTAGCTTCTAAGGTAATCCACCAGAATCCAAGAGTAAGCCCTCAGAGAGGAGTTGCAGTCTGATTGTGTCAGCTTACTCAACTTGGAGAGGGAAGATAATGTACCGGCGCCACCGGTACATTTGGACAGCTGTTTGAACAGCTTGATAGGTAGGATTTAATTTAAATTCACTTCTTATATATGGTTATTGATTATATTTTATACAGTAAAGCATGTATTGGGAAAATTATTGGGGATGGCCAGTTCCTACATGTATCAATATCATGTCCATTTTGAAAAAAAAATGACATCTTACACATATATGATTAGAATAATGTTACTGTTTCTTGGGACAGTCCTTGACCACAGGGACTTGAGGCAATCTTAGCAAAATCGGGTATACTATATACCCGATTTTGCTAAGATTGTTTTGAGTCCCTATGGCCCTGACCACAGTTAGAATGCATTCCATATTCCCGCAATGTAGCAGAAAATGGTGGATCGAAACACTCTGAAATGATTTTGGAGAAAATAAATGAAATTGCATTGAAAAATAACCGTCAAGTTAATAATACATGTGTAACGAAGTTAACCCTTTTTTTGTCACAGGGATACCTTTCACCCCCAAAAATTAATCCATATAATGTAAGAGTTCAACACTTTTTGTCAATGTTTTTCAGTGTTCCAGCTAGGATCTGAAAATGGAGGGGTGCAAGAGAAGGGCACTTTTTTGCGACTTACCGTTGTCACGAGCTTTTGTTACATAGTCGTATCTCATTACTTCACCCTTATAATAATAAACTCCTACAAATATTATTAATTTATTTTACCTTGTTACTGAACTCCTTCAAATATTATTAATTTTATTTAACCTTATTGATTTGAAAGATACATAAACATATACTAATTTATAGCTAGTATGTAAACATATAAAAATGAATTTTAAAGATCATCTTAGGATAAATGTTATTTTTCTTTCTCTTTTTAAATCATCTTCTATTCTTGATTGAATTTCTTATTTTCAATAATAGCACCTTAATTCAAATGAGTATGCATGCAATTGCATGTTTCTGGCAAATGCATTAAACAGATTCAGTATTTATAGGTTAAATTGCTTGTTTTTTCATATTGACTAGGTTGGTGGCAGATAATTAATTAATCAAATTAATTTTAAAATTCTACAATGAAATGGAACACAATTACATATTATCTGTAATCTTTTAAAATTCCTTTCAGAGTGTCAAAAATCCTAATTAAGGAGAAAATGATTGAAAAAATTTTATACTTGTTTCTGTGCTATTTAGATATTAAACTCCTTCATTTCTCAGAGAAAAATGTCAACACTTTATAATTAGTATTAAAGGTCAATGTTAATGCTACTTTCACTTTCGTGATTTATTTTTAGAACGCAATAAGACAAGACTATTGTTTTATATTAAAACAGATAGCTTGGACATTCTCAAAGTATTTCAGCTTTTAACCGTTACTCAGACTTGCAAGTGATCAAAGTAATTACCTAATCACCTGTAATTAAAAGTGGGCACCTGTACAGTACACAGGTACCAGTTTCATTACGTAATCACCCATGGCAGGAGGTGTGCATTGTTGATTGTTCTTAGGTAATCTACTTTAGAACACACTAATTATTCTCATGAGGGAAAAGGACAGTCAGAATGATACAGGGCACTAATAGGGGACACAGGGGCGCCTGTGGGGGCAGAGGGGCGCACTGATTTGAGGGCGGGGCGTGGCACCCCTCCATTTCACCCTAGCTGGAACACTGTTTTTTTACACGATTCAAATTTACCTGCCATGTTGACAGTCAGAAATCTCCGAATTGTTCAGAGTAAATGCACTGACCAGAGTTAGAGTTATGACACGATTGCAGTGTTTTTCTTTGAAGTTTGCCATTCTGTATTAGCAATACAGAACAGGACTACAGTCGACAGAGCTGATTTCCATTCTGTATTAACCCTATATACTGTCTTGTATTAGCCAACTATTCTGTATCTAAAATACAGCACGGTCTAAAAATAAATCTGATTCAATTTATCAAAAGCAAGTACAAATAGTAAATGCTGAGTTTCTTCTTATTATAAAATTTGGAGAAATATATCCCTAGCAAAGTAAAATATCAAAATTTCTCAATTTTTAAAAAATTATTCCACACAGAATCTACATGTTATTTCGATCCAAACAAAAAGGAAAATTCAGTTATGGAAAGCATCCTATGTTTAATAAATTTCTGAAAACCTGTTTGCTTTCCCTGCTTTTTTGGGGTCCCCTTCAAAATAGTTAAGCCAATGGGTTCACGGGTGCAGCATACATTATGTGAACTTAGCACAGTCACTCCCCCTCATTTTCTACTCTTCTCACGCAAACTCATTCAAGTCCATTTTTAGCATTTTTTTTTTAATTTCATCTTAAATTCTTATCGCTGACGACTGCCACATATCTCTTTCTCTTCGTTTTTAATGTCACATTTCAATAAGAAAATAAAAATCCGTGACATCAAAGTTCATTGAAGAACTGTCTGTATCACCTCATTCGCCTGCATGTGTATCTAGTTAAACTGAGATTTTAAGACCCCTGAAATAAATTAGGATCAGTCTCCATCTACAGCAAGGTTAAATTGTCCACCTTATCAATTAAGACTACGTCTACCCCGTTGTCAAAACTAATCTGACTAAATCTAACGTTGTCCATGGAAATGTATATCTACTGCGGAGGCATGCTCCCCATCAAGGCCTTATCTACAGAGAGAACAAACATACTCTGGCGGAAGTTTGGATGCTGCACAGCTATAAAGTGGGCGGTGCTTTTTCTTGATTGATCATGTCACAAATCATTTAGAGAACTCGACAGGTTCTGTATCGTAGATAGAAATTTGGGGGTGGAGACTAGTGCTATGCACTCGTCCACCCCCAAATTTGTATCTACGATACAGAACCCGTCTCATTCTCTAAATAATACTTATTGCCTGGTTTGTTTTGCTACATAACATTGCTAATACACATTCTATCATTAAACCGGGTCTGTAGGAGAGTATCATCTTAACAATAGAACGTTTTATTATCATATAAGTATGAAACATTGTCTGTGCTCTCATCATTAATCAATACACGTCCCACACAACAACCATTATTGAACGTGGCCAAATTTAAGGGATTCAGTGGGAAGGCCTGGGCCTTCAGACTTTTATTAGATATCAGATTTTTCAGACTTTTATTAGATAACAAATTATAGAGATATTCATACTTCAAGGCTTACTAAACATAAATAAGCTTCACTTGATAAAAACAAAAATAAAAAATGGAACATTTTCAATATCCTGAAAATCTGAAACTTAAAAAAAATAAAAAAACAAAATGGCTGAAAAAAAAGTTTGGGTCGGGTGCATTTTCAGTGGGTGGGTAGGCAACTGCAAACAAATTAATTTTTATTTTAGGCCCCAGGTTTATGGTAATTCAAATTGAAAATGAACATGTAAATTTTGCTAATTAAAAGAAGTAAATGCTTTATGTTATAGGTTTCGATTTTTTAGCTCACCTGAGCCAAAGACTCAAGTAAGCTTTTCTGATCACACTTTTTCCATTGTCTGTTGTCGTTCCAGGTGTCAGTTCATCTTTGTTTAAAAACTTTTCACATTTTCATCTTCTTCCAGAACTGCATGGCAATTTTCAACCATATTTGCCACAAAGCATCCTTGGATGAAGGAGATTCAATGTTGTTCAAATGAAGAGCCTTGCCCTCTTTCAAGGGGAGATAATTAAAGATTAGTTAAAATTTAATGAATCTTTCAAAAATCTTCCTCTCAAAAACCACTGGAACAGAAAAGATGAAACTTATGTGAAAGCTTTATTACATAATGAAGTGGGAAGTTTGTTCGGATCATGACCCCAAGGGATATGGATTGGCCGCAATAAGCAATCAAAGTTTTACATACAGAAATATATATATATATAAACCTTTATAAATCTTTTTCTCATGAAAAACTAGGCCAAAAGGGTTGAAACTTTTGTGAAAAGTGGCGGTAGCATGGGGCTTTAATGGGTGGCCAAATTTTACTTTAAAAAAATGTAGATACTAGGTAACAATCTTTAGAAATCTTCTTCTCAAGAACTAGACATACTGGTAGTATGGTGCCACAATGGGGGATCAAAGTTTCACACTAGAAAGTGACAAGTATTAGCTTTCCTAAAAAGCTTGTCTGACTTGAGCAAATTTATTTTTACCCGAAGAATCAAGAAAAGTTAAATCCAGTGTAACCAACATGACTCTGAGTCATGAAATGAATTAGCACTAAGAAACAAGAAAAGTTCAATTCAGAAACTTGGACATGCATTTATTCTATCAGAGACGTGATTCTATATACGTTATATTATTTTTAAATTCTTTTTCATGGACGTAGGAACCGGGGGGGGGGGGGGGGGGGGTTGTGAGCTCAATAATTTCGAGGATTTATACATAGGTACTTTATGCTTGTGTCTCCTGAATTATGTATATATTAACTTTGGATGATTTTTTTTTTATGCCCGATAAGGAATTTTTCCTTGATTGTGTCCACCCGAAACTGAATTTATTCCAACGGGCCTGTTAATGAATAGAAAGATATAACCAGTGCTTTTGAAAGAAAAAGTTACAACACATAAAAATCTTAACATCAATTGGTGAACAATTTTGATAATTAAGAAATGTCTTATTAAAAATAATAAACATGTTTCAAATGAGCTAATATCTTTGCAATTAATTTAAAGCAAAAGAATATTCAACATTTATCCTTCACTTTGATATTTTTTTTAAACTATGAATAAATCAAACGTCTGCTAGTTATGAATATGTGTAGATTTATAAAAATTCTAAAGGTAGAGGGACATAGTGCATGCATTGCAAATAAACATCCAATCAGTAGTTTATCTGATAGTGTTGACCTGACCAGCTTCATTCCTTCTGTTTTTGCTGGATATGAATGATGCAATTTTCGAGAATGGCCAAATGTTATGTAACCTGTAATGTATAATGTGATAATAATGGCATCGGCTCCAATACTCTGGCTTGTTTGGGTGTTTAGCATGTTTCCTTTACTCCACATGCTCGCCAATTAATAGTTTAGATAGTATGAAGTTTCCAAGATCAAGTTATCACAAGAATTCTATTGAACGACTTGACCAACAAGCCTTGGCTAAATCTAATACTGTCTGACGCCATGACGTCAGACAATAATTCTTCTTTTTAAGAACAGCAAAGCCATGATTAGTCATACAGATACATATATATTGAAGAATCCTCAAGTAGTGTAGATTCAAATCTGTTGAAATCATGAACCCCTGGGATAGGGTAGGACCACAATGGGGATCAAAGTTTTACATACGAATATATATTAGAAAAATCTGCTGATGAAGATATTGACTCAGGTGATCATTGTGGCCAATTGGCCTCTTGTTTGCTCTACCCATGTCAACATGGCACTAGTCAGAAATGATAACTAAATAACAAAATCAAGTATGGACAGAAAAGAAATCAAGCAAAATATAAAAAACCACCAAAAAGTTTGATTTATTTAATAAATATAAATTTTTCAGACAAGGCTGTTTATGCACATTTTTTAACATTACTGATGGTATAATTTGTAAAAGATATATCACTGAAAATTCTATTAGTCTTGTCAAGATATTGCTGACTTACATTTTACTGGCCCAACAACATTTTAAGTCAAGCTAGTGTATTTTGGAAAACAGTGTACTGTGCTTTGTAATCACCAGGTAAATTTAATTTAAGGTTGTTAAATAGGTATATTTAGTTGTCTTTATACTTATTCTCTCTCTTTCTCTCTCTATGTATGTCATATTGCATATAAATCTAGATGAAAAATATTCCTTGTTGTTTTTCAGAATGATCAAGAACTTGTTTGACTGAAGAAATAGAATGAAAAGGGTAACCCAAAAGTGTTTTATAACAGATCCTGTGAGAGTACTGGGTATTTGATTTTGTAGTTTTTAATCAGTAGCAAGATTACAGAATTCATAACTGACATAAATGATAGAAAATATGGTAAAGATATTTTACATATTTCATAAATTAGTAATTTGAATTATATACTTTTGAAATGAAACCCTGTATCATTTTCACAGAATGCGCAAGATGGTTTGCATCATGGTTATGAAGGAAAAGCTGACAGTATTTTTGAGACAGCAAGAAAAACATCATTGCACACCACCAACTAATAAGACTTCTAAGGTGGGGGACCACATGCCATGCACATGCAACCATTTGAGATTTTACATGAAATTACTGCATTACATAAACTTGAGATTCCATGTCAAGTAATTTATAAATTCAAAAAAACCCTTTAATACCTTTAAATCAATGTAGAACAATGAGTTTTAATGTGGTAAATGATAATTATATGTAACTATTATTTTAGGAATAACAAAGATTAGAGTTCAAAGAATGGATTCAATGCTGGTACTTGGATAAAGATAATCAGGCATGGACTCTCATCTCCCATGGATCTTCAGCACCTTTAGGTTACAGTTTTATATTTCACTAGAAGAGACTCATAAATAAACAAAGGACAGTCAGTTACTACAAAAGAGAAGCATCGGAGATTAGTGATATTTTGTTCAGCATTATTGCATCTTACAAAGATGTAAACTATTAAAATTTTGTTTACATCTATCAATTAATGATTTTGATACATGTACCAGTAATTAATAATTTTGATATGGGGTAAACTGATAAAATTGAATGGAAGACAAGCAGATGACTTGGTAATGATGTGTAAAAGACATCATTCATTTAATTAATACATGTAATTGCATGCAGTTAAATTCAGTCAAAATTCTTGTGGTGTATATTGAGAGGTGTAACCAAGAGGGAAACATAAAATGATTTTCATATTATCATTAAAATAAAAGTCAAGTTGTATATTATACAATTATTTCTGTTTTTGAGGTCATTACAATGGTTTGGCTTGCCTAGGTGTATGCATTTACTGATCCTAAAGAAGGAAGTAAATATTGTCCATCGATGGTTGTTGGATCAATATATTACCCCCCCCCCCCCCCCCCCAAAAAAAAAAAAAATAAATAAATGCAATTTCAATTCTTGTATAATACCCTATGTATCATACCCATAGGGTATGGTGTGTATGAAACAAGCGTGACCTTTTGATTTGGCTGTTGGACTTATAAAAAATTTATAGGCTGAAAAAATACCCCTCAAAAATGGGATATGATACTGTTTTTGTAAATATGGATTATCTCCCTTTTCAGCTTAAAATTAGAACATTTTACTGGTCATGAAAATATTTTGTTTAAATGAAAAGTAAAATTGTGTTGTATTTTAAATTGGAAAATTGAGAATTTTTTTTGAAATGTCAATTTAATCGTACATGCATACCCAGTATATATTCATGATATGTGTATAGGGCATGTATATTGTACTGTGACAAAAAAAGGGAAATTGCCATTTCTTATATGAAACTCGTCAATCGTTTTGGGAAAATAATAATCATTTGCACAAAAATGTTTTTATTATTTTATTTGCTATAGGGTATGGTGTCTATGAAATTAGCATGACCTTTTGGTTTGGCTGTTGGGTTTTTTAATTTTTTGATTATAGCTGAAAATCCTCAAAATATTGATATTTTGCTGTTTTTGACAGTATGGATTATCTCCCTTTTCATCTTAAAATTGGAACATCTTACTGGTCATGAAAATATTTAGATTAATTAAGACAGGTAAACAATTGTGTTGTATTTGAGTTTGGAAATATAAAGAAATTGCGTTGAAATGTTGATTTCCTTTTACATGCATACATATATGGCATATATTGGACTGTGACAAAAAAAGGGAAATTGCCATTTTTTGTATGAAACTCGTCAATCATTTTGGGAAAATAATAATCATTTGCACAAAAATGTTTTAATTATTTTATTTTCTATAGGGTATGATGTCCATGAAACTAGCATGGCCTTTTGGTTTGGCTGTTGGGTTTTTTAATTTTTTGATAGCTGAAAATCCTCAAAAAATTGATATGTTGCTGTTTTTGTCAATATGGATTATCTCCCCTTTTCAGCTTAAAATTAGAACATTTTACTGGACATGGACATATTTTGATTAATTATGAAAAGTTACTACTTGAGCTTTATTTGAATGAGAAATAAACAAAAATGTGATTTATTGTCTGATTTTCTTTTAATTTCATCTGAAATATTGATATTTTTGCCTATTTTTAGAGGAAATTTCAGCCATATTTTACCGAAAACAGTTTAACTGTTGCCATGGCAACCAGACAGAATTGATAAAAAATCATTTTATTTTTTGTAGTATCTCAGCATACTCTACCAACATGCAAAGTTTGAAAAAATTCTGAAACCCCCCCATGTATCACCCCCTGCATGATTTTTACACGGAGCCATACTTAACTTTTCAACATTACAAAAATACCAGGTCTAGTACATTATTACGATACACGTACGATGTTTGATTTGCAGTGCCAATGCAATTTTAGAGACCTGGGTATCTGTAGAACTATTGAAGCATGAATTAATTGATTTTCAAAATTTCATTTGTAATTATCGTGAAGTGTGAAAAAATGGCTGGTCTCATTTATCTGTCCAGCGAGGTCTAAAAGATAATTGGTTGTGCAAGCCAAACAAAGTGCCCTAATTAGAGTAAATTAACTGTTTAGCATTAGAAACTGAAAAATGTGCATAATTTGGAGGTTCATTTCATTTATAAATTGATATATTTATCTTACTGACGACGACAATCTTACTGTGGCGCTAATATTTTAACTGTGGTGGAACTATGGCGCTTATTTTTTAACTTTGGCTCTAAGGAATTTAACTGTGGCGGGGCCGCCACGTTAAACAGCCCATGGAGAACTCTGGTGCCTCATGGACCCTTGGTCAGGGGTTCCATGTGTGTGTGTGTGTGGGGGGGGGGGCTTATTTATTATATACTGAAAATAAATAAATGCTTTGAAAATCTTCTCCTCTGCCCCTTGGTATTAATTAAACAAACTCAATACAGAGTTATGATGAGAAAGGGTGCCTCTTCCAAAATTGTGAATTTCATGGCCCCTGGGTCGGGGTTCTTGTGCTTGGGTTGGGCTCTATTGATTAATTAGCAAAAATGCATTAATACTTTGTAAATCTTCTCTTCTGCCCCTGAGTACTAAGCAAACAAACTAAGCGCAATAATGTCAATGTAAATGTATTAAAATATCATTATAAGTAAATGTGCCTTTTCTTTGGTTCTGGGTAACTAGGGAGCAAACAGAGTACACAATTATGATAAGTGAAGCAATTGAGAGCTACTCCCCTTTGCTAGATGTTGTTAATCAAGAAATCCATGTATATAACTTAATTAACAGGTTATTTGATTGCCGGATGATACAAGAAAGAATGTTATATATATATATATATATATATATATATATATATATATATATATATATATATATATATATATATATATATATATATATATATATACAACGCTCACCTGAGTCACATACTAGTAAGCCCCTCTTTTCTTCATTAGAGGACTTCTTAAAAGATATTTTCCAGTTCTGGAAGATTTTTTCTCTGTAGGCATGCATTAGTTAAATTTTACTTGTTTATTCCCATCCCATCTTTTACCTCAGGATCAATGAATTGCAAATAAAATCTGAATCCACACAACTTTAGAATAATTGCAAATTAATGCATTTAAATGTGGATCTGAAGTAGTCTCGAATCTTTTGCTTAAAATTTTTCATAGTACACTGTATTATTTATTTTTATGTAATAAAACGATTCCATGTCGCAACCCCAACTTAAATGCACCCCCTGGGTGCCATAATACTAACAAACGTGAGTCAATCTGTATAATATGAAGATGCGTGTATGTAATTTCATCATCGATGGTTTTCATACTCTTGAAAATTATACTTTTACAGATTTTTTTTTTCATAATAAATTTCTATTTCTATTAAAACTAAAATCCGAACTCTATACCCTGAGACCATAATTTGAACAAATGTTAATCGGCAATACCTGTACATGTTTGCATATAAATATGACTTATCGTGGTCATGCTGTTCTTAAGAAGATTTTTACAAGGTGATTTTACTATCCAATATATTCCTAGGTAACCTTGATTCCCATCCCATGTTGATGTCCCATCGTACTCCAGGGAACCATTGCATTGACAAATCTGAATCAGGAATGTTTGAATATTAATATGACCAGTCTAGACCCAGTTATTCTTGTGGAGGAACATTTTCTACGTATTTCCATTTACATTTTGACCCCCTGATGTGGGTGGCCCCACTCTATTCCCCTGCCGGGGACCAGGGTTTTGTCATACTTGAATCTAAATTTTGTCAGATGCTTTACACAAACACCTCCTCTACTCTGACTCAGTGTTTCTTTGCAAAAAGATTTTTTAATGGACCAGCCTACTTTTGCCTTTCATTGATTATCTCTTCCTTGAGAAAGCGCATCAGCATCCATTTGGAAGAAATGTTGTCTTCCTTTCACCCAAGACACTTCATGCCATGACCGGTTGATATTGGCTCCTTCGTTCGGTTAAGACGATTTAAAAGTGAAGAATTGATCGAACAGAACACAGAGAAAAAAACACTTGAGTCTCAGCTGAGCTCTAACTATCTAAAGCATATCCTTATATCAAGAGATAAATCAGAATTATAATACAATTAGGGCATCTCAACCATCTTGAGACATAATAGTTTTTCCAAATACATGTATTTCATTTATAAAATTTGGTGTCAAATAAGAATACTATAAATAACAAAATTTTCTCGACACTTTTTCGAAAAACTTAGTTGATACTTATAAGCAAGATAAATTTTTAGGAATTATGGTTACTACTGTATATTCTCGTAAGTCTTAAAAAATACGCATACTGAAGAATGAAATTTTTGCAAACTGAAGGACTCTGGGAGAACATTTTTAAATCGAAAACGAAACTTCTTCTTATTTGGTTTTCCCTAGTGACCCTTTTCACTAATTATGTTCTTAAACATTCATAAAATCATAATTCAATGGAATAATGGCTGCTGACCAAAGATTGCAAATAATATGCTTTGAAATATATAAATATATTCATCAAATGTTTGTCTTAATAAATATTTTTATGTTTTCTTATACCCATCTCTCTCTTTCTCTCTCTCGTTGTAAAATATAACAAAACGTGGGCAATTTTTTAGAGTCACTAATACTTTATTCAAATGCAACTCCATCCTTTGCTTGTTATACTTATTGACTTTGTGTCGCTCCTGTAAGATGGCCATTTTTTTTTCACCTCCTCCAAAGTTCTTCTGCGGTCAATGTTATTTTCATTGTTTATTTTTTTCAAATATTGCCACTCAAGCACTCTTTTTGACAAATTATTGACGCATCTGAACATTTGGAAAATGAAACAGCTTTGTTTATCTCTATTTCTTCTAAGAGGATACGAATATTAGGATTTCTTTTTCGATTCATTATGCAGACTGAAACACGTATAAAACGAACGTGTTTGACTGAATAGAGTATAGTGCTGTTAACGTCCATGAACAAATTTCCAGCGCTTTTCATGGTTCAGAATGAGTAAAAAATGTTCTATAAAAGTTTTATCTTAACAAGAAATACTATAATTAAACTGTAGTTTACTCTCAAAGTATCATAGTTTTTACTATAGTAAATCAAAGTATTCTCACTATGATTTTCAAATTGTTATATTTCATTTTCCGAAATTCTTACATGCATTTTTTTTCATATTAGTGGGAAATATTACCTGACAGTGTATATATTCACATATTATTACTATGATATATACATCATTGGTATGATATTTAAGAGATATTAAGGGTTTCACAACCCACACCCACACCCATACCTCCAACAACCCAACCCTAAACATATTTTGAACTATCAGGTACATGTAATCTTAAGATCACGTAAAGCTGTGATGCTTTGGGTTTTATAGAGCATAGGGCGTAATACATGAAGTTGTCTAATACTGAATATAATTCAGTGAGAAAATTAATTAGATTTATTGTCCCTCGATGTAGTCAAATAATCCCTTCAACAAAAGATAATTTTAATAAAATGACAATGCAACTTTCAAAAACTGTAAATCAAACTTTTTCACATGAACTTTATTCACTCTATTTTTCACGAGATTTCTGCTACAAAAGGGTCTTATGAAATTAGCATTCTGCAACAACATCGCATAAACAGTACTGGTCCCCTACTCTTATATAGCCCATAAATCTTTCAGAAATCATCGAAGCGGAACAAAATGCAGACTTTTTCTATAGCTCTTCAAAAGAGACTTGAATGCCAAAATCACCTCAGTGTTTGTAAGCGTCCATAAGAAGTCGGTAAAACCAAAGGAGAGTGAAATTATCACAAAATGAATCTCTGCCATTCAATCAACAGAAAGGATACTGAAAATTCACTGAAATGTGACTGGATAGCAATGCTCTGCCATTCAATGACCTTTCCTGACCTTTCAGTGACCATTCAGCTGACTGAATGGTCACTGAAAGGTCTGGAAAGGTCACTGAATGGCAGAGCTCTGCCATTCAGTCAAATTGCTATAGACCTTCAGTCACCTTTCAGTTGACTGAATGGTGTAGGTTCATCCTGTATATATAAACATGTATATACAGTTATTACTTATTTAAAGGTATCTTTGGGGCATCTGGTAAGATATGGAGGAATCAACGAAAATTTGAACACGAAACATTGCGATCCATTGACTCAGGGGGTAACAATCTCGATTCCCAGGTTTTAGAAGAACTACCGGACTTAGACAAAATGAAGGGACAACAATTTGATGTGAGCAAGCTCATCAAAACAAGTCAATACAACATCGTATCATCTCTAATTTTTGGACACAGATTTGCCCACGACGATGCCACTCTCACAACACTCGTGGATCTACTTTAGGAAGCCATGGAAATATTTCATGATCAGATAATTTTGAACTTTTTGGAATGGCTAAAGTACATACCAGGGGATCCATTTAAAGTTAGAGGGAGACGATTCCTGGTTGATGAAATCTTTAAAATCATTCAAAAGTCAGTTGACGAGCACAAAGAAGCACTTGAAAATCCAAAGTCCGACGATTTTATCTATAGCTTTTTAAGAGAACAGAGAGAGAGAGAAAATTAGATAAGGAAAGTTTGGAAGGCTTTGGAGGTAAGTATTTAATTCTTGTGTAATTGTATATGTTCGACCCATGAAAAATGCCAGCCGTCAGTATTATGCCTTATTTAATCCAGGCAGTGTGATACACTTGAGTAAAATAAATTGTCTCGTAGTCATCCAAACATGATCAAACGCCATAGATTCAAGCTTTTGATTTTTTATTAATAGAAAAATTTTCGGAAACACATTCAATCAAAGAAGTAAAAAAAATCGAGATATAATTTAGTTTTGTTAGAATCCACAAAGAAAAAAGAAAGTAAGCATGTTTTTCAAACTTGTCGTTAAACGCAACTAACAGACCCAGGTTACACTGTAAATGTTATCGAAAGATGTGGTCAACATTCGTCAGCATTGCACATTTTATTATTTTACAATGTACATCTAGGATAATGATACATGCATTTTCTGTTTAAGATAGGTACCTTCTAGTTTTGGGATATGCATTATACTTCACCAGTACCCCAGCCGTTAATGAGTTACATTGGTACATTTTGTACCTTTTGCACAACCACGATGTAGTGGTACGCATGCGCAAAAAAATTCAAGAAAATGTTGGAACCAATACGTCGCTTAGCATAGCAGACCAAGAGAAGCTCCCTTACTGTCGTGCAGTAATGTATGAAGTCTTGCGTATGTTTTTCACCACCGTGATTCCGCCAACAAATGCGTTCTCAGAAGACCTTACGGGCAATGTTTATACGCTGCCAAAAGATGCCTGGTTGATGGCAGCCTTGTGCACAGTCAACTTGGATCCGAACATTTTTCCGGAACCTGAAAAATTCAAATCAGAACGATTCATCAATGAAAACGGCCAATTGCTTGGATACGAAAAGGTTTATGCAACCTTTTCATTGGGTATGTTTTATTATACGATAACTGTTTCTAATTTTTGTTCATTCTATGCATTTAGTTACGGTCAGAATAATTAAATTTCTGAGCCAAATTTGTTCCTTTGATTAGATACAACTAACAAAATAAAAATACTCTACTATATATACTATAGTTAACTATAGTTTACTAACAGTATCAAAGTTTATACTTTAGTAAATCAAAGTATTTTTACTATGAATATCAGATTGTTATATTAAGTTCTCCAATTCATACGTGCATATTTTTATGCCCCCGTAATCGAAGATTCGGGGGCATATAATTTTTGCACTGTCAGTCTGTCTAGCTGTCTGTCTGTCTAGCTGTCCGTCTGTCTGTTTGTCCGCAAAAACTTTAACCTTGCCCATAACTTTTGATTGGTTGGAGTTATGGCTTTCATATATCACATGTATATTCCTTGTGACAAGACCTTTCTACGGGTACCATCATATTTGACCTTTTGACCTTGACGTTTTACCCACTTTTGCAAAACTATATGAAACTTTTATCTTGGCCATAACTTTTGAACAGTTGAAGCTTAGGCTTTCAAACTTCACATGTGTATTTCCAATGAC
Source organism: Saccostrea echinata (assembly GCF_033153115.1). Classification (NCBI taxonomy): domain Eukaryota; kingdom Metazoa; phylum Mollusca; class Bivalvia; order Ostreida; family Ostreidae; genus Saccostrea; species Saccostrea echinata. The sequence goes on from NW_026889778.1 coordinate 15,430,116, forward strand.
AAGATATTCCTTTGAGTACCAACATCTTTGACCTTTGACCTTAACCTTGGAGTTTGACCTACTGTTGATAAAACTTTAACTTAGCCATAACTTTTAAACAGTTTGAGCTAGGTCTTTTATACTTTACATGTGTTCTTCTTGTGAAAATGCCTTTTTTGGATACCAACAACTTTGACCTTTTGACCTTGGAGTTTGACCAACTCCAATTTTGAGAAAAAAATTAACCTTGATCATAAATTTGAACAGTTAATGCCAGGGTTTTCATACTTCACATATGCATTTTCTGTGGGAGGACCTTTCTTTAGATCCCAACAACTTTGGCCCTTTGACCTTGACTTTGGAGTTTGACCTACTTTTGAAAAACTTTAACCTTGGCCATAACTTTTGAACTTGACGTTAGGTCTTTAATACTTCGCATATGCATTCTTTGTGACAAAACCTTTCTTTAGATACCAACAACTCTGACCCTTTGACCTTGACCTTGGAGTTTGACCTACTTTTGAAAAACTTTAACCTTGGCCATAACTTTTGAACAGTTGGTGTTAGGGCTTTCATACTTCACATGTATATTTCTTGTGCCATGACCTTCCTTAGGATATTAACAATTTGGCATTGATCTTGACTTTGGAGTTTGACCTACTTTTAAAAAATTAAACTTTGGCCATAACATTTAAACGTTTGGTTCCACGGCTTTTACATTTCACGATCATGTGTATCACTTGTGACAAGACCTTCCCTTGGGCACGATATGACCTTGACCTTGCCGTTTTACTTACTTTGAAAAAAACTTTAACTTTCGCCATATTTTTTTACTTGTTTGTACTAGGGCTCACATTTCACAGGTATATTTCTCGAGACAAGACCTTTCTTTGGGTACCAACATTTTTGATTTCTTGACCTGGAGTTGATTTGCATTTGAGAAACATTAACCTTCGCCATAAGCTGCCATACGGGGCATCAGTGTTTCACAAACACATCTTGTTTTATAATAAATAGAACTATTACTTGTATATTCACATATTATTTCAAAATTTTACATCACCGTTATCAAACTTAAGAGATTTTAAGCTTTGAATTCTCCAACAAAGTTCTAAAGTTAAGTTTCATAGTAAACCAAAGTATTAAACTTTAAGTATTTATTATAGTAAAGTATATTTAACTATAGTAAATTTTTGTTAGGGCGCGCGTACATAATAAATGTTTCACAACATAAACTTTGAATTTGTTTATTTTAGGTTCCAGAGACTGTCTGGGAAAAAATCTTGCTAAAATGGAAATGTTTCTTTTCCTAACAACACTGGTGTGGGACTACGATATTGAAAACGAGGCTGGAAAACCTCTTCCGTCATTAGAAGGAATGTCCAGGGGATTCCGTGTTGCTGTTCCCTATCAAGTTTGCTTGAAAAAGAGAGAATAAAGTAGAAGTACAAAGGAAAATTTGTTACTTTATTGGTGTATGCATAATTATGATCAATTGCACTTTATACTTCATGCAATTTATAACATGAGACAAAGGTAGGATGCAGAATTTTTTGATGGAAATTATTTCTGTAAGAAATTCTGAATTATTTACATCTATGTTATATTAGAAATGTATATATGCCTAATGCTCCTTGAAAACTAGCAATTAAATTTCAAATTAATTCATTTAATATGCGTTCACAGTTTTGCATTCACCAGCCGCTCGCCATCACCGCTCACAAAGCGTTCAGCTCACCATGCGTTCAAAAACTAGTTCTGAGGTGTATTATCATTAATTTATAGATAACGCTTCGGATCAAATAATTACCGTGCAAGTGTTCATTTGTAATGTGGTAAAAAAATATTCATAGTAATCGTGATAAACGAACAAACAAGCAAATTTATGGCGGAGCTGTAGGGGTGATCAACTTTTCTAATTTATTTTATTTTTATTCTATTTTAGTTGTAGTCTAGGATTATAGAGAAAATATTTCCTTACAAAATATTATTTTTGGTCTAGTTAACCCCCATCCCCACCCCTACCCCGTCCGGTCTTTGATGATTCAGACGCTCATTTGCATTATAATTTAAAAGTCAATAAAATCAAAAGGTCATAATATGACAGAAGAAAATATATCAAACTACGGGAAATACACGAGCGTGACCAGACTTTCATAGTCAAGTGATTTTAATTGACAGGCCAAAGTCGTGGACTTAGTCTGAACTAGAAGCAGAAAAATTAAAATACATATTACATGTGACGTGGAATGTTTCTGCAAGATAAGTTATGTCAACATGCGAGAAAAGTATGTCAGTATGCAAGATAATTATGTCTACATGCAAGATAATTATGTTGCAATGTTTTAAGAGAATTCGATTTTAATATATGTATATATGGGTAAATTTTACTTACTAACGCCAGTATCTGATGCATGTACATGCATCATACATGCAAGATACAACAAAAATTTGTTGACATGCGACTTATTTATGTCAACATGCGAGATAATTAAGTAGAAATGCGACTTATTTATGTCGACATGCGAGTAGATGCAGGATTTTATTTCATCATTCAAGATGCTAGGTTACTAAGTCGCAAGTCAACATAACTATTTCGTATATTGACTATAAAACTCGCATGTCAAAATAAATAATTACCTCGCATATTGACACACTAGTAAATAAGATTACAGATTTTAATTTAGCTTGTTCACAGGTACACGATGATTTCAAATGTTCAGCTTGATTTTTTTTTTTTTTTTTTTTTTTTTTTTTTTTTTGGTTCTACTTATACATGTACCAGGTCCAGGTTTAGAAAATAATTTCTCCCGTGAGCATTTGTTTCATCACTGTCTGTGATCCAATTCCCTACATATATATAAACGTACTACAGTATTTCTTTTTCCGGTTCTGAAACCTTCCATTCCTCTGACAATTTTTAAGAAGTTTCGACTTCAATTGAATGAGATTTATTTCTTTCATAACACTATAAACATCTTTCATTTCCCTAGGTGCAGTTTTTAGTCCCCTACCGGTGAAACCGGAGGGGACTATAGGTTTCCTCTGAGTCTGTCCGTCCGTCTGTCTGTCTGTCTGTCCGTCTGTCTGTCAGTCTGTCCCACTTGGTTTTCCGCACATTTTTCTTAAATGCTTGCAGATATTGAGCTGATTTTTTTGTATGTGAGTGTATCTTTATGAGTTACAGATCAAGATTGCATTTCGTTCCGCTTCATTGATTTTTGACGGAATTACGACCTTTTCAATTTTTAAGGGTTTTCCGCAATTTTCTTCTAAACGCTTGTAGATATTGAGCTGATTTTTGGTATGTGGCTTTACCTTGATTAGTTATAGATCAAGTTTGCATTTCGTCCCGCTTCATTAATTTTTGACGGAATTATGGCATTTTCAATTCTTAACGGGAACCAGATTACACTTGCCGGTAGGGGACTAGTATTGCTAATGCAATACTCTCAGAATGCTTGTTATATTTGCTAAGAATTTTTTTCTCCTTCATTTTGACCTTAACTTTCACTGGAAACGTAACTTTAATGTTAATTTTAGTTGTGTTATATTCGGAAATTAATAGTGAAAAAAAATAGATATGCCATGAAAATAACATTGTAATGTATATCATTAAGATGTTAAATAAAATAAACATAAATTTGTTGCAATAAGCTGCCATACGGGGGCACCATTGTTTCAAAAACACACCTTGTCCTTGCTTGTTTTAGGATCATAATCCTTCTATTCGCATACATGCACAATGTCTGCTTGTCTCTCCAGTAATCAAAATGTCATCACGATGTTTTAAAGAATATACAATAAACTTTGAAGGTTTTAACAAGTAGAATTTAACTCAATTTCCATTTCTACACATCGATACAACATAAACGGCCTTAGCGCAGGGGCTATTTGCTTGTTCAAGCTGGATTGTTGTTTTTTTCTTACATTCAAATATCTTAAAGAGTTTTTATCTTAATATCTTTTATCTTAATGAGTTTTTTTCGCTTTCACATTGCAATGATGCTCCACAACAACTCCTCAGGTTCATATAAAATGATCATACATGACCTTTTTTATTCCATGTTGATATACCTTTCATTTTTACCCAATAATACTAAAGGGTTCCAACAAGGGAAGATAACAATTTAACTCCAAGAAATTAGTTGCAGGGGCTAAAAAAAGCAGTAGAAATTGATATGCAGTATCTAAATCAGTTATTTCTATTCTAAAAAATATATTAGATTTATTTCTATTCTAAAAAAATTTATTAGAGTTAGAATCTTCTTTTTTTCATTTAGATATTTAAGAAATAGTCTTATATGTTGACGGTGCGACTTAGGGCGAGCGCAGATACCTATTCAGTTTTAATTCATTTCTTCAAACCGCACGTGACATTTTGTACCTCTAGACTCTGACGTCACATGACGTCGTATGTAAGTTGCATTACCAAATCGAAGCCTGAACAGTGCTAATTTTAACGAAGAATGTTTAATCTACTGTTTATTTCTGCAATATCCATTAAATCAATGTGATTTTTTTTTTGTTGAAATTTTGTTGCTACCGCGAGAACGTAGTTTGCGGCGAGATGCAGTTCGCAAAGCATTATGGGGCCACAAGTTACTGCGGAAAAAAAATTCGTTTGGATCAATGTGCAAAGTCCAAATTTTCTCTTCGCCCGGGCGTTGCTTTACATAAGAGCTCGCAGTGACGAGCGGCGCTTCGGGCCGCTCCCTGCACTCGCTATAAATATGGTAATAGACTGTTATTTAAGATATGTGAAATTATAGCGAAGTATGATATTTCGAACTTTAATTTTCAACATGTAGATAATATGTTGACGGTGCGACCGTTAGGGCAAGCGCAGATACTACATGTATATATTCAGTTTTAATTTACTTGTAGATCGGGCTCCTCTTCAAACCGCACGTGACATTTAGTACGTCTAGACTCTGACGTCACATGACGTCGCTTGTAAGTTGCATTACCAAAACGAAGTCTGATCCGACAGTGCCAATTCTAATAAAGAATGTTTAATCTACTAATCTACTAACCGGGCTTTCCCGTGAATAAAGAAAAGGAAAACGCTGGTCAACTTGTAGGGTTCTTTTAATTTCTGACATGGATGATGTTATTGTATTTCAAGATAATAACTAATTCAGCCCTACAAAACATGTAAACATAATAAATATTTCATAACATTAACATAAGTATATATTTTATCACAAATTATTCAATTACCATAAAACTATATCACACTGATATTTCTATTATCTTCATATTTTACAATTAAATGGAAATAACTCTTATTTCTCCATAGGCATAAAACTCAAGTAAATTTATGTAATTTACCAAAAATATTTACAATTCTCAAAATAAGTAATTATATTAATATATACCAAATTGTGGACCTAGGCTGCATACATAGGTGTCACAGCTACATTGTAGAAACCATATCTGGACCTGAACCATACAACATATAGTTGTATTTATTAATTTCACAATATACAATATTTACATATTCTTTCAGGTCAGATCTCATCATAAAAGATATTTCATATATCAGTGTAACTTTTAAAACAGATCTCTATAGATTTATATTCATTCAAATCATTTGCTATTATTATTTACACATTTTCCATTTAATCATCAAATACTATAACTTCATTCATACTCATTCATTCAACAAAGATAAAGTGTTAGTAAAAGAAATTAAAGAACTTACTGTGATCAGGTCTTATAGTCCAGTCAAAAAATATTTGTACTGTATATATAACGAATCAGACAAGATCCCAGCACTATGGCTTGTGGCTGGATTCAAAGTGAATTTAAAAGAACAAAGAGTAACTCACTAAGGAATTTGACCTCAATGACCTACCAATAAAATCTCTGCAAAACAAGAATAGCCAATCGACTATTTCTGACCTCTAAACTGGTTCTCTTATACTAATGAATAAACTAGAGAGTTCTAACTATGAAAGATAACTCTAAATCTAAAATAAGTATACCATGCAATATGTGCAGTAAGGTTAGTAAATGTAATTATCAAACGGAGTTTAAGTTTAAATTCATATTTATTTATTTATGGCAATGTGTTTATTTATTAAATTATTTTATATTCAATTTATTTACAGTTTAAAATATATAGAACGTTGTTTGCGGCGAGATTCAATTCGCAAAGCATTATGGGACCACAGGTTACTGCGGGAAAAAAATTCGTTTGGATCAATGTGAAAAGTCCGAATTTTCTCTTCGCCCAGGCGTTGCTTTAAGAGCTCGCAGTGACGAGCTGCGCTTGCTATTATTTCCCATGCTTAATATTTTTATACGTAGTATATGTAAGACCATTCCAAAGATTACACTTATTTTAATTTGATTTTTTACTTAGTCTTGAGAGAAAATAGCATCTAAAAATGGCTAAAATATCACATTCATTGATTTAGGATCTATAAATAGACCTTTAAAAAATATTGATTGATTGTATGCTGTTTAACGTCCCTCTCGAGAATTTTTCACTCATATGGAGACGCCACCACTTGCGGGTGGAGGGCTACAAATTTTGACCTATACTCGGCACTTAGGGCCATTGAACAGTGAGGAATCTTTTTCGTTCACGTCCCGCAGTGGGATTCGAACCCGCGACGTAAGGATCAACTCCTTACTCCGCGACTCTAGAGCAGACGCTCTAACCACTGGGCCACGCGGGCGACCCTTTAAAAAATAAAACATTCATTTGAATTACGTATTTCTTCATTAATTATATAAATAAGACCATAATTTTGAAAAGAAAAGAAAATTTGAAAACAAACTGATGGCAGAAGGTCACTACTTGAATTAATCAGATTATATGGATTTTTCCGTTAATCTAGTGTGATTTTCGACAGATATGCAAATGAGCTGTTACTAAAAATAGATGCGAAGTTCGACAATTTTTTATTCTGACTTCTATTCTTATGTGGAAAATTTTGAGCCACTAAAAAATCCTATGTTAAAACCTTCCATTTGGACGATTTTTAAAATTTTGCATGGTTTTCTAGGTTTTCTAGCAGACCTAGCAGACTGGTTCTTAAAGAGATACGTCATTTCAACGTCTGTACATTCGTGTGGCGATAGAGGAGACCCAATGGTGTGTTTATTTTAATATTTTATAAAGTATTGTACATGTATATATCTGAATGAAATTTTAGGACAAAAGTCCAAATAGATAGAGACATAAGTATTTAATGATTTAATGAAACGTTTGAATATTAAAAATTTTATAGTAGTTCTGACATTACTTTTTAGCTGAAAGCTCACCTGAGCTGAAAGCTCAAGTGAACTTTTCTGATCACATTTTGTCAGTCGTCCGTCTGTCAGTCCGTCTGTAAACTTTTCATATTTTTGACTTCTTCTCCAGAACCACTGGGTCAGTTTCAACCAAACTTGCCACAAAGTATCCTTGGATAAAGGGGTTCAAATGAAGGGCCACGCCCTCTTCCAAGGGGAGATAATTAAGAATTGGTGAAAATTTGGTGTCATCATTTAAAAATCTTCTTTAAAGAACCATTGGGCTATATACCCACCAACAAGGTCGTTACAACGACTACAGAATTTTTACGAAATGCTGACTCCAAAAGGGGTTGTTGAAATCTCTATCAGTAGCCTGTATCAGTTTAAAATTTGCTCATACTCGGAGCATGTTCATGAGTATCGAATAGTGGGACATTGCTACATAAAAAAGGAAAATTGACGATGGAAAAGCCGAAGTCATCTCGTTTGTCATATACAATTTAGCTGTTAGTTTGCCCCCATCGTCTATAGAAGGTAAAACATTCAAAAATGAAACAGATGTAGTATACTCTGTGATGTCTTTTATTCCAAGTTCACTGCGTAATATCGAGCCGACATATAAATGAAGTAACTATTGTTAATTAATAATACGTCGTCGATATATCCAAACGCCTAACCGAAGTCCACAGCTAGTGCTTTCTTCTTTTCATATAGAACTTTTTTAACAAATTCTGCTTCATATAAATATAAAAATAGGTCGTCTAATGAGGAGCACAATTACTGCCCATCGGAATTCCAACAGTTTTTGTTGGAAAACGTGGTCTCTGGAGACTGCATAAATGTTGTCAATGAGGAAATCCTGCATCCTTTTATTATCAACTTCAGGGTACTTTTGTGTAGAATCGGAGTTATTTTTAACAAAGTGATTTTGTTGCTGGCCAATCAAAAGATACGAAAATTTCCTACTTCCACTTTTTACTGGAAAAGCTGTAGTCTATGATATCAAAAAGCCTAGTTTTTAATTTATCATGAGGAATGGATAAAGTGTAGAAGAGCTGTAAAATTGAGATAAAACATGCTTCACGGAGCATTTCACTTTTCCGCACGTTTACATTACATAGATATGTTTTTAGAAGTTGAAAATTGTACTGTTGTACCGCGTAAAGATTTATGATATTCCATCTGTAGCTACAATATTCATAAACATCATTTGGCGAAATTTTGAATTAAATTGGAGGGGACATGACTGTTTACGAAAGCCTATTAGGAAATAGCCTTTTCAAAAGGCGTTTGAACGCGAAAAAGGCGTAATAACGCAAAGAAAGTAATAATTATGCCTTTCCAAATGGCGTTATCACGCGAAAAAAGGCGTAATTACGCCTTTAAAAAAAGCCGTAATTAAGCCTTTTCAAAAGGCGTTATTACGCCTTTTAATTAAAAAGGCGTTATTACGCCTTTCCAAAAGGCGTTATTACGCCTTTCCAAAACGCGTTATTAGGCCTTTTTAAAAAGGCGTTATTGCGCCTTTCCAAAAGGCGTTATTACGCCTCTTATTTTTCAATACATGACTTACTTAGCCCACCCTGGGGTCTGATTATAATTAGATTTCCAGGAAAAAAGATTTTTAAATGTGTAAAATATTTTAAGTGTTAAACCAACTTAGTCCTTCTCTGATGCCAGACACCTCTACCGAAGTGCATGGATTTCAGAAATTTGGTTGAAGGCTAATTGCTCATTATATCTATGCAAATAGTTTGCCTGGTTTTTTTTCCAAGAGGAGAGAAATATATTTCAAATTTGACATGAATTTTTAATACATGGCTAGCAAAGCCCAAAGCTGGCTCTGCCTATATCCTGGATTTTCAAAAGTAGAGTGTTGACTTCTCTTAATACGCATGCAAACAGCTGTCTGCGAGATGTGCAGCAATATAGAAAATACTATAATTTATAATATTAAAACTATAATAAAAATATTGCATAAATAAATGTAGCTTTGGTTCAATCTTTCATATATTCAATATTTTAAAATAACACCTTTCCATTTTTTGGATACAACTCCTTTTCAAACAGGCCGGTAGTACGAATGCGAGTGGGGGGGGGGGGACTCCCCCTCCCCACTTTTTGGGAGAATAGTCTTGCTATAGTTTAAATAAAAAAAATCATTTATTGATTGCTTGGTCCCTTAATATTTTGTTGCAGTATGGTTAAACTCGGGCAAGTCATTGCATTCAAAAAAAAGTTTTACCGAAAAATTAGAAAAAATATTCCCCTCAAATTTAGGCAGTTTATTTTTTTAAAAGGGGGGGGGTGCTTCTTATTTTTTGTTTGCTTGTCAATTTTATGGAAGGCTGCCCCCCCCCCCCCCCTCCCACTTCAAAAGCACGGGCCTGTCAAAGACATAATAATGGCTCCTCAAAAGGGATAATAATGCCTTTTGGAAAGGCATATTAATGCCTTTTAGAAAGGCGTAATAACGCCTTTTAAAAAGACGTAATAACGCCTTTTGGAAAGGCGTAATAACACCTTTTTAAAAGGCGAAATAACGCCTTTTGGAAAGGCGTAATAACACCTTTTGGAAAGGCGTAATTACGCCTTTATTTGCGTTATTACGCCTTTTTCCGCGTTATAACGCTTTTTCGAAAGGCGTTAATACGCCTTTTTTCGCGTTATATCGCCTTTTGAAAAGACGTTATAACGCCTTTTAATTTTTTTTTACCGCAGTTTGATCCTAATAGGCTTTCGTAACTGTTTTATCATTTATTATAGATTCTCAATGCGTAAAAACAAAGTCAAGAATGGCAACGTCATTGAACGTCTTGAAGCACCGAGCTGTTAAAAAATTATGACTGCAGAGAGGATAATGCCAAAAGAGACTAAAATATTTTTAATTACAGTTGTGGACAAAAGTGTTCAAAAGATAGTAGCATTGTAAAAATGGAAGGATTGATTTTTTGTTAATTCATGTGATACCCCAAAAACCCACATATCGCAAGGACGTTGCGTCTATGGAATTTGCCTTGTTTCCATACCTGGTTGCTTAGACATAAATTTTTAGATCTCAGTAACATCCGATTTGCCACAAAAGACATTTAAAGTAAATAAGTAACATGTCTTGATATAGTTATTCCTTTTTTAAGTTGGAAAGATATGAAAAGTCTATAGAAATGAAAGATACATTTACATTGCATTTTAAACTGTGATAAATATTGACAGGTTTGGAATTAGGTTGTCGCGTCACTTAACGTCAAAAAACGTCACGCGATTGCTCCGTGAATCCTTTGACTACACAGTAAAAATCATTGTGTGTTTTCAAGAATTTATTGAATGTACCTGATTTTTTTGTACATACTAATAAATACAATATACGAATTTAATTAGACACAAATTTCACAATAAATTTTGCGTAAATCAGTGTGTCCGCGAACTTTTCTAATAACCCTCGTATGCATAGTATGAAATTCCAACTCTTAATAACTTGACAATGTTTATTTAATAATTAAGGTTTGCAAAATCACAAGAGACAGTTAAAAAAACCGATCCTATGTGTATAGTATAATTATGGAGAACGCACTCGTAGTTGCAGGTAATGAATCGCTGCCTAGAAGTTTGTACCTAATTAGTATTGTTTAATCGATAAAGCACGATGTTCAAATATGAGTTTTCTGTCACTTTCTAATTTACTTTCAAAACGCCAACTAGGTCTTGATGTTGACTGTCCGGAAATTGTGTCATGCAATGTACCTGTAAGTCAAGAAATAAGTTCAATAAATAGGAAGCAAAAAATTAAAAACGATAACATTTTTTCAAATGTTTATTTTCTTGTAAAATTTAATTTCCTTGAAATTATTTTATGTGTATATGAACTAAAATGTTTGACTGAAATGTGATTTATTGTAAGTAAAAACACATATATATATGCTCTGAATTCCAAGTAAATCAGACATAAATACAGGGATTAATAGTAATCATTCTACAGAATCAAAACGTTAATCTATGATCACGTATACATATACATGATATCTAATTTTATATTATCTATTTTTTACACTTCACTATATTTTTCTATGTTCCTACTTTTCTAAACAGAAAATACCAATACTGTAATCGATTTCAACAAATGCTCTCAATTCTTTTCAAAATCACCCACTAGGTATTTGCCGACACTGTGGAAGGACTCCGCTTCGCTTAGCTGATCCTCTTCATCGTCAATGAATTTAAGTGCCTCAAGCATATCTTTTTTATCCGAAGTCTTTGGCTTCGCGTCCCCGACATTCAGCCTTCTCTCTGTCGGCTTTCCAAACTCTAGAACAGGTTGGGAAAGGGAAAGATCCGAAAATACGGCGCCAAAACGTTTGCTATCTCCACTTCCTGGCCGTTTCTTGGGCAGAGCATGCGCACTATGTTCCTTACCACTAGAGGATGACATTTTCTTGGGTTCGATTGCGTCGTGTAATTCCGGAAGAGCAAGTTGAGAATGCATTGATAATCTTTCCTGAAGCTCTCGCAAAAACACATCTGCTGGGATCCCTATAAAAAAGTTGAAGAGCATATTAACGCACATATTTGTATACCTTTTTTCAGATGTAGAATTCTGAGCTCTGCGTACTCCTTTTAAAATCAAAAATCTAAAATATATAACCTGATGATCCGCTGGAGAGGGACATTGAAGACGTTACAGCATTGAAGATAATGTCCCCCAAAATCTGTCTATGTAGATGCTAAAAAAGATTATATATTTCTAAGTAAAAATAAAAGAAATAAAGTTAAAACTTTACTAAAACTTATTCAGATATTAAGAATTCAATTTTTTTTTAATTGTAATGTACAGACCACGTCCTTAGCCCTCTGAAGCAATGTAATCACAGAGGCTATTTGGTCTTCCATTGCTAATAAACGACTGCATTCGATCTCCACTGCCTCTAGTTGAAACTGTGAGGAACTCATGTGTTTTCGACACGACGTCAGATCCGAACGGAGACGCTCAATTTCCTGCAAATGCAAAAATAAAATTATAGAATGTGAAAATATATAGTCTAACATCAAAAGTGATCCAACGGACTGCGAAAAAAAGTATTTTGTCTTAAATACCGGTAACCATTTCGTAGAACGAGTAATTCCCAAAGTTTGACTGTAGTTATTTGTAAATTTGAGGGAATAGATTAAGTTCATTTAAATGGAAATTGCATGTATAGTTTTTCTTTTCTGAAGCGTATGCTAAAAAAAAAAAAGAACTGTAACATAAACGATTCTAAATTGAGTTTTAGTGTATGTTACAATACCTGGGATTGGTCCCTATTAATCTGAGACAGTGAGTTTACATCTTCCTGAAGTCTCACCAACAGTCTCCGTTCCGGATGTGGAGATGTTCCATTGTTACCATCCGGGGGAGAACCTCCACATCCGGTGCTGCGACTATCGAGACTGATGGAATCAATGTCCCTCAGAAGCTCGTTCATATCAGACAGCCCTACTCGGCGTCTCTCACAGGTCGAATTTTCTCCATCACCTGTGAATAGTGATCAGAAATGTCTTGTAATTTTTTTCCCTGCCTGTATAGCATTTATAAATTTCCACACTAACCGAACACTCCCCTTAGTAGTGATGTACATGTAATACTTCTGAATAATCATAACTTCAAAGAGTTTAAATGACTAAGAATTCAAAGGAAATTTATTATTTTATGAATCACTTGTTCCCTTTACATGTAGATGAACGCTCACTTTAGTACACACAAATGTATATGTCTCTCATAAGAATTACGCTTATATAAGTATCTGCTCGTATGTGCAATGTACATTAAATTGAGTTAAACAGCAAAGAGTGTATGTAATTTTTTCCCCTCAACTATTATGAATGGCTATTTTCTAAACATTTAAAAAAAAATTCAACCTTCGTATCCCATAGCCACTGTGTCCAGTGGGAGGCTTTCAGACATGTCCGATAAAGTGTTGAATCCCGAGGACATACTGGCCTGGTCAGCAGATTGGTCATCTCCTTTCTGGGTCCTGTATAATAGTATATATATATATATATATATATATATATATATATATATATATATATATATATATATATATATATATATATATATATAACATGTAGTTAGGAAATGCTTTCAACATCAATGTTTTGACACTCTATAAATGATGAATTGAAAATGGCGTAAATGAATTTATCAAATATATAGTATTCTACAATTGTATAAATAAATGAATAAATAAAATTAACAATTTTAAGAAGTCATTCTTATATTTTTAAGCACGTTATTAATATTATTATTATTAAAGATATAAGAACGAATTCATAAAATTCATTAATAATCAATAATAAGCACGTTATTATTATCATAATTAATATATACAAGCATGCCATTTTTTACTTCATCCCAATACAAGTTGTTGCATATGACACATACATAAAAAAAGCATAAAGGCATTTATATCACAAAACAGTAAACGCACTTTACATATTTTATCAACAAACTAAATCATATTTTTTATTTACCGAGATGCAGATTCGTCATCGGAGTTGAGAGGCGTAAATTTTCCAAGGCTCTCGAGGTCTTTGACTTTTGTTAAACATTGCTTCAGATTTTCACGAATTCTTTCATAAACACGTAACATATCTTCCAGTCTCTTATTACACTGGAAGTTTTTCTCTTGTAACGCACAAATATCCCGATCGGCGTCAAACAAGTCATGTTGGAGTTTGTTGTTTACAGTCAGTAAATCTCGTACCTCGTTCTCGCGGATTTCTCGGAGGTGGTTAATTTCCGAAGCCAGAATTTGGAGAGACCTATTGTCACCATGTTGGTCAAAATACGAGAGATCCCACGGACAAGACTGGCGTTTGTCTGTTTTAACCTCTTGTTGTAATCTACTGTCGTATCTTTCCGTTTTCGCAACCCGGTTTGACATCTGCATAGCCGATTCTCTTGTGACACCATCTCCGGAACGATTTTCTCCGTAAAATGCCGAGACGATATTCCTTCGGGAAAACAGTGGTTCGGATTGTTCTCCATAGGCAGCGGCACTTCTGCTTATTCCAATGTAAGATCGACGAAGTACATTCTCTCTGGATTGTTCACTATTCTGAAAGGAAATGTCCTCTATGATTCCTCGGATATTATTTGCGAGGATTTTCAGTTCCGTTGCGTTTCGTTGTCGCGAAGAGCCATGTTTTCTATGTCGTCCAGAACGAGGCGCTTTCTTGGCCGTCACTGGCGACAACTGTAAAGTGCGGGGACGAGGTGGCTTTTGATCCATGGTTAACACGTTTACAATATCCCAAAACACCCTGTTTCCGTGTAAAAAATCAACCGAAATTACTACGCCTTAATTCCAGCCACTTCTTGAATCCAGAATAAAGATAACTGATTCAAGGTTCTCGAATGAAGAGATATTTTTTTTAAAAGCTCCAGAGTATCAAGTTACATACTGATAAGTGTACATATGAATATATTGAAATCCGTCTAAATTTAAAAACTCCATGACGATGATAACCTGTTTCAGTGAAATTTTATCAAGATTGCGCGACCCCCTGTGCTGTACGTGGATAGATAACCTTAATGCTTTGGCGAGCTAGCCATTAGCATCTCTACAACATAGACTATAAGAAGATAATTCCTGAATGTTAGGGCGTACATTTGTTTTGTCTTCCTATTTCTACATTATAAATACTCATCAAAATCTTATCAAAATGTTGTTATTGTTATCAGTATTGAAAGACGAACAGAATGCGCTTAACCTTATATTGTCATGTTCAAGTTTTTCAATTTAATATCCCGATTACGTTTCATGAATTTGTTTTGAAATTAACACAGTTTCCGGCATTTGAAATATATAGACTTCATTAGAAAAAATCTAATTATGAACTCTGCTAATTTATACGAATAAAAAAGTTATATGATGTACATGTTTCAATTTGCATTAACGTTTCAGTTAATTACAACCAGCCTACACTTTCATAAGCTCTATCAACATTAATCAATATGATATCAAGTTGAAAATTAATTACACTGAAATAAAAACACACTGTCTCAGTTTGTTGTACAATCTTTTTTATACTTGTTTCCAAAAACACATCTGTGGAAGATCATTAATAAATCTGATCTTATCGGCTCCCTCCCGGAAAACTCGTGTATCTACGCTACGCTCGGCGCCTTATCAATGAAAACATTGCCGAGAATTACACGAACACCGGAGAGGTGAGCATTTCATTCAAAGAAATACTTCATTTCTGATCTTATTGCAGAGTTATTTATCCCAAACTGCAGGATTTACAGATCTTTCTTAACTACCGTTTAATTGATATTGATGCTTATCAACTGAACTTAAAATAGCAGTCAGTGGTTATATAAAGGTCGCACTCCAATCTCGTGTAATTTGCTTTAAAAAAATCTGTAGTCAGTTTTCACGTAATTACCCTAAAAAATTATCATCCTGAAATAAGTAACAAGACTGAAGTTTTTTTTTTATTATTATTATTTTTTATTTGTACAACTTTCACGCGCAGCAAAAAATACTAGAAGGTCGGAAGGAAGACATATTTTTTCCTTGCTGTTTGTTTATTTTGTTTTGAATTTTATCATTTCATTGTTTTTGTTAATATTTGTATTTTTAAACGTTTTTGGCTTGTTTAAATATGAAATCGAAAGATGATTTAAATGAGCTATGCTTCAATTCCTCTCAAATTAAGAACCCTTTATTCGCCGATGCTAAATTATCTTTTAATTTTTAAAATAAAAATAAATAAATAAATAAATAAATAAATAAAATAAAAAAAAGGTGGGCATAATCTATCCAGTGTCTATTTCACACACTGATCCTTAGATATATATTTATATAGACTCTACCATGTGAAAATAAGTATAAGCTTAAATCAATCATTTCTTTGCCCGTGTCTGACGAAGGTCCGTTTATTATGAATGAGGTTTTAGTTTTATAAAAGTAATCGAAATTGAGTAAATTTTGAATTGAGAGATAAGTTAAATGATCAACCAATGAACTTCATTAATTTTGTAGTTAATTTCAAATGGAATGTAACAAAATTTATATTTCAATTTCTTTTTCTTTTTTTGAGGCACTGACCAAACGCAAAGGGCACAGATTTTCTTCAGTGTATTTAGGAGAGTGCAGTTTTTTCCCAGATATCTCTTTTTAAAAAGTTAATAAAATGAGAGCTAAATTTATTAAAGATTTCAGGGAAAGTACAAACATTAAATTTAAAGCTTATTCTTCCAAAAATGGATTGACACTTCCTCCTTTCATGTACACAGAGAGGATATTCTGTGATGGTATTGCTGTTTAAATTGAATATTTATCTAAACTATTACCGACGGACTTATTTTAAAAACCTATAGCAAAAAGAAATCTCACCAAGAATTTTTTTTTAGAATCGAGCCAAGAAATCTATATACATGTACAGTATTATTGTCAAGTTCAACGATAGCATTCATGCCGAGTAGAAAGTTAAAAATCAATTGCACTGTACCATTAATTAATTTTCAATCAAAATAAATTGACGCCTGGGTGGGGGGGGGGGGATTTTTTTATGGAATAAAGAAGATAAAGATATATATTATGAATAACGTTCTTGTACATTGTAGATTGTGAGAAGATTAAGTTAATTCCTTACAATAAAAATCTTAACGGTACATGTAAATAACGCTTTAAACTCAACAATAGCCTTCTAAGCTTTTGAGGTACATGTGCAATATTCATACATTTTATTCTTTTTTTAAGAGATGAACAATTAACCTTAGGGTTGTGGAGTTGTTTTGACATTTAGGTCGTCTTTTAAAAAGTATTTTTCATATTAACCCACTTCTCAATAAAACCGCACACATTTATTCAGTATTGGTTTTAACTCAACTGTATTTTAAACTTTTTTTTAAAATACCAAAATTAAAAGACCACAGTTCGCACCGAGTGGACATACAATCGATAGAATTTTTTGTTAAACATTCAGACCATGAATAAATTTTGTCATTGTTGTTCAACTAAATTCGATATATGCACAAAGGTTCTTTATCGATTAAAATTAGCTTCTTTAAAAAGTATTTAATTAACATGGTGCAAAGTCAATTGCAAGCAAAATTACTGGAACTGGACCTTTATCACGAATGTCTATTCCCCAGTATTAATTTCTTTTTTTATCATTAAACATTGAGTACTACAGTAACTGTAACACATTTGAAAATATCCAATATGAGGGCGCTGAGCACAAATTTGTTGCCGTTATTTTTTCTTAGTGTTCTATTTAGTTGTAAGGCTGAGGATTGCACATCTCTGTTGTATGACAAAGATGTACCGCAAGATTTCAACTCTCGA
The DNA here is from genome assembly GCF_033153115.1 of Saccostrea echinata. Lineage (NCBI taxonomy): Eukaryota > Metazoa > Mollusca > Bivalvia > Ostreida > Ostreidae > Saccostrea > Saccostrea echinata. The sequence goes on from NW_026889778.1 coordinate 15,447,677, forward strand.
ACTTACGAGACTATAACGGTATTTCCTGGCTCTGTGATCGGTCATTGTTCTAGTAGATGTTTAGATAATCTGGAATGTCAGGCAGTGGAAGTCTGTAAGTCTGGTGGAGCGGAGTACTGTAGATTCGTGAAGGGATGGGACCCTACTTTTATAGCTTCGGACAGCGGGGAAACCTGCCAGCAGTATAAAGTGGTAAGGATAAAATAAGAAAACCAATCAAAAAAAAAAAATTAAATAAATTACAATACAAAGAAAAACTATTTTAAGAATGTATAATTATATGTTGAAACTTTATGCCATTAGATCTTTGTGTAAATTTATATTTATTCCCCCCCCCCCTCCTTTCAGTCTTTTCTAAAACTGTCGGATTGAAATATTAATTTCAAAGAAATAAATTAATTAATTGATTAAAAAAAAGTCCTCAAAACATTTTCATCTTAATATTTATCCACATTTGTCTTTCTTATAACTCATATGAACTTGGAAAAAAGCCCTACTTTTTGCAAAAGTAAGCATCAAAATTGTAAAAATACACAGAAACTTCGCTGATACGTATTGGCGCATCTGTTTTCTCTTTTATGTTTAAGGTTAGAAATATATCAAAAGTGTAACCAGATCAAGATATTCTTAATACATGTATGTATAGTTTTTCAAAATAACATGACTTAAATGGTAGCTCGAAGTCATAAATTATGCAATTATATCATGCTTGTATCATGCGTATGCTTCCTCTAAATGTCTTCTAGGGAAAAAATGAATTACAAACGCATTACCAACGTAGTGTTCTGTCAATATATCTTCAGATGATTTTTTTTCCTTCAAAATACAGATGTATTTCTTAAAAAATCCAGAGGCTTTGCAAAACTTTGATTTAAAATTAAACAGTACCGCCTCCTGCTTATGCTACAAAATTTAAAAATAGATTTATTAAATCAAGTTTAACGTAAAAATCGCCAATCATGACATCAGTGAGTGCGCAAGGGACATCCAGATTTTGGTTTTTCCAAGATTGTTACCTTAATTATTCCCAATTTTAAATTACGGTTTGGTTCTACGAGTAATTGTTATCACAATGCATTTCTTTTATGAAAAACTCCATGAGTTGTAAAGACTGATCATTCAATATATAAGGCTGGATCTATGGTTTTGATGGTATTAGGTTCTCTGTTTCCTTTGTTCAATCGCTCTGAAATTTTGAAAAACATTAATTTTCTTTTTATAATGAATAATGTATTTTACAATGTTTGTTGTGTGCAATACATTCCTGTTAAACCGATGCATTTAGAATAACTGCATCTTCTATACTTTGTTTTTATACTTCTATAGACGCAGAACACGACTTGTGATCCATTGGAGTATTATGACAGGACCTCAGGACAGTGCCTCATACAAGGTAGATAATTCAAAGGGTAGACTTCGAGTCTTAGATTGAAGATCAATAAAACAATTTCAATCAAAACTGAGGTAAACGAAATATCTTTTATATTATTATAATTATGAAATCATTCCAATTTTTGAAATTTTTGTTGACATATATCTTCACTACCAGTATCTGTGCAAGGGCTGATGGAGGGATTTTTTTTCCTGAGTTAAGGGGGTCCGTCCCCTCTCAAATCGTGCATTCCTAGGGAAAGGGGGTGAATTCCAAGATCAAAGTTTCTTTGTTTACTTTATCATATAAATTTAATACTACATGTAGTAACACTGAAAATCCAAGTGGGAGACCCCCCTCCCCAACAAAATCCCTTCCAGCTTAATCCGCTACTGCTTTAAACATAGAACAAATTATTGTGAAAAAACCTCAGATTTCAAACTCTTATATTAAATTTTCTTAATTTTATAATTTCTTTATTTTATAATTATTTTGAAAATGATGACATATACGGGTTTTTGTGGACAGGATCCCCCCCCCCCCCCCACTACTTCATGTATAATTATACACTTCGTCCCCTGGGGTTTTTATTTCCTTTGTTTAATAATTTCTTCTGGTATTGGGTCCAACAAAGTTGTACTTGTTGATTATAAAGGTATTGTATCATTATTCAAGAATTTTTTCCTTGAAATATTTAGCATGTCATCTAATTCTAGATCTGTGTGACTTTGAGACAACTACGGAACCATCCTGTTTTCTGACGGAATCAACAGATGATATTTTCGACTGGATAAGGAGATCGGTAAACAATACCCCCCCCCCCCTTTCCAAAAAAAAAAAAAAAAAATTAATTAATTAAATTAAATTAAATGTATTTTAATAAATAATAATAATAATAATATGAAAAAGTAATAAAATGAAAATTGTTCAAGGAATTTGTAACAGGATTGTCCTTTTAGGTGCATAGAAATTCAGCTCCTGCATCTATGAACTACAAAACTAGACTCAAGTAGCATACATGTACAGATGTACCTGTACATGTACATGTAGGAGTTAATCAAAGTACGGACTTTACATGTATTCATGTATCATTCATAAATAAAGTTGTACTTAACTGCAGTGAGAAAAAGCTTTTTTTTTTAATTTTTGATTAGCCCTACTTTCATATAAATAAGTTTTGAAAAAAAAATCAACGAAATGAAAAATAGATATACATGTACTTGTATACAATCGTCGAAAATGGATATCAAAAATATTCCGAAAAAAAGCCTGATATGATAATTAGCTATTTGCTCATTTTGAAAAAGCCCCCCCCCCCCTTTTTTTTTCTTTTAATGAGATATAATTGTTTGAAAATAATCCAACCTTTATATGAGAGCCCATGTGTTATAGTGTATGTTGAGGAAAAACGGCATGCCAAAACTATGATGCCATGCTTTTTCTTTGTTATTGTGGCATCGAATGTTACACAGATTGCAATTACAGCTGAACTTCGGTATCTCGGAACACCGATATCTCGGATGCCATGGATATGTCCAAGTGAGTTGGAAGTCCCTGTCACTTTTTCTTTTTGTATTTTAACATCGATACCTCGAACCCTTGGATACCCGGTGCCTTTGAGTCTAAGATAAGAAGGTTTGATTCATTTACTCAGACTGTCAATACGCATTGCACATACATCATTAATATTTCCCTTCCAATTCACAGGGAACAACTAGTTCTGTAAGTACTGGTCCTAATGGCGCCAAAGTCGGCACCTACTACAAGTACATTGAAACATCCTCACCTCGAGTCACCGGGGACTACGCTAAATTGGTCAGCAACAGAGTTTTTGAAGGTACATGTATGTCCGATTGAGACACGTATGCAATAGAGCACGAACATAAAAAAAATACTAATATTTAATTTGGTTTAACTAATTATGCTCTCGCAATGAAGCTGGGGGATAGTGTAATAAGGTTGTAGTGTGCTGGGGGATAGGAAGGGGGAGTAAGTGTTACATAACAAAAATTTTCCTGATTTCAAATTTTAGACAAAACATACTGTCTTTCCATGTACTACCACATGTACGGATCAACGACCGGAACTTTGAAGATTCAGACCAGGACCGGAAATGACACGGCAGTGACTCATTGGGAACTGACAGGTGACCAGGGAAACCAATGGTACAGCATTGATAAACTCAACCTCCCTCTGAACAACAATACTGAGGTAAGATTATTTGTAACTTTAAGATAAATAAACAATTTTCACCAGCATTTTAAACTCTATTCATGCAGAATTATATTTTGTGCACAATTTGCATGATTTTTCCCAAACATCTTTCCCAATTTTGCCATGCAAAGGTGTGAAATACATGAAATAAACATTTCAGTTCCTAAGTAATATGTCAGTGGTAATCAATTACATGTAGTAGACCGGATTATAATTTAAAAGAAAAGTATGGTTCCAGCTAACAAATCCTCACCTGCTTATTGATTTAATGACTCCCACTTGCTTTGGTTCGCAAGAGCAGGTTTTAAGTTCGATTACCTTGCTAAACCGATACGGACTACTGATAATAAATTAATTATAGGTTATCTAAATTAGAACATTTTTTTGAAAAATATTTGATTTGTCTTCCAAAAGATTTGAGAAATGCTTTATGTAAATTTAAATGTATGAATCACAGATTTCCAATTGAGAAAGGTCGCCTTTGGGGTGTTGACAGAGATGATCGAATTTGTGATCTTTGTTCCTCTAACAATTTAGGAGACGAATTCCATTATCTTTTAGAATGTGCTTTTTTCAAAAGAGAACGAAAAAAAACTTGTTCCAATTATTTTTTATGCTAACCCTAATGTTATTAAATTTCATGAACTGTTTAATTGTAAGGACGTTAAAGTCATTTTTGGACTTGCCAAATTTTGCAATATTTGGTTGTCAGTAATAAATCAATAATAACAAAACAACTGTTTAAAATATACATATAGATTTATTTAATACTAGCAGAGACCTTCTATACTTTGATGTTTTGAACTATACATGTATAATTAACATTAGTGCCACTCATTTCTCACTTGTATGTTATTTTGTTGCATCTTTTGTATTCATATACCCAAGTTGGGGTCTTTGTCTTAAATAAAAACTTGAAACTTGAAATTGATCTTAAAGGGTTTCAACAATCTCGTTTAAAGTCAGCATTTCGCAAATTTTATGGTTCTTACATGTATAATGACCTGATCTGCAAATACATCTACAACTTGTTAGTTATTTTATGACTGACATGTTTTCCACTAATTGTTAGGCAGTTGTTTTAATACCAATTAGCTTGGATTATGGATTGTTCCTTTAGAGAACTCGCAGTGGGTATGGCCTTTTGACTGGCAGTACATACTTCTCCCAAGCACCTGGACAACATTTGACCCCCTTCCCCAATGCTACCGCAATGGAAATCTACTTTTACAACTTCTTCTATTCTTTACGTTGATTAAATGTGAATTAAATATGAATGAGAGGAATGCAGCAAGGCTAATTTACATATATAAGTAAAATATCACAAAATATTTGAATAAGCAAGATGGCATTTTAGAAAAATGTACAATTTATACTTACCTGTAAGTTCTTTTTCAGAACAGTGCCTGATTCCATCTCTGTTGTTTCTAGGATCAATGTGTTTTCCCTGTACACGACTCTTTACTTGATTTATAAGATCTATCACTGTTCGTTACTTTCATCTTTTACTGTGTGAACACATGAACATCAAGAAATGAATACAAATCAATGTCACATTTGTAAATAAATGCGTTGAGTTCCTTGGAACTACTTTAAGGTATAGATATATCTGGGCTTGAACATTTTCGCTATAGTCACTGTATAGTTAACCTTTTTACTCAAACATTAGCCCTTATTCATTATTCCTGCAAATTTCATAGACTGAAGGCACCATATAATACGACCACATGTTATGAATGTTTGACAAATTGTTGAAAGGGCATAGCAATACATGTATACAGTCAACAAAGTTTAGTTATTTTGGCTTGTAAAATTGTTCTGTTCTCTAATTGTAGATAATCGTCGAAGCCGCCAGGGGAAGTAACTACTATAGCGACATTTCTGTTGACTACATAGTGCTGTGGCCCTTTGCTTGTCTCTGAAGACGTTACCAAATGATCTGCGTCTATATAGAAATTGCCTGCCTCTGAATAAAACTTAAGCTGTACTTTCATCAAGAAATTTCATGCCTGGTTATGGTTCTTTTCAAGAACACAAAAATCTATGACTATGGATTTGAGTTCCTTCATCCTCCATAAGAGTTGTCCCATAAAGTCTCAGACAGGTTTAACAGTTTAATTTCTCTTCGCTAACTTGACTTTCTTTTCTTGATGTGGTGGCAACGTTTAATGATCATGAGATTTAAGTTTCATAACATCAATTTTGATAAGAAAAAAAAAGTAAAGCTAAAGAAGGCCTAATTGTGTAGGTCGGCGCATGAAAGCAAATTAAATTTAGGTCTGCTCTAACATCAAGACCATTTTCTTTCCATCTTTTGATCTTTATATATACGTCTCATGGCATCTCAATAATGTAAATTTGATGAATGATTTTCATGTAAAATTTGGTTAGTATTTACTGAATGTTAACAGAGTTACATGTATTAACATTGTCTGGTACTTTTTTGGACAACACTCGTAGATTGCTATCTTTCTCGACGAAGTGTGCTGTATATGTATTGTCATCCTTCTTATTTGTGTCACATTATATATACCTGGATTAAATGTTGGACAAATCTAAAAGTGAAAACTTCATTGATTTCAGTTAAGATGTACAATGTATATATGATTTGATAAAAAATTGTAGTAATTAAAAATAAAAAAGAATAAGCACACAGCATCAGAATTTAAATTGGAAATATAGTATGCTTGATCTATAAATATAAAATGATTTTGATTGATGATTGATTTTTTTTTTATTAAATAGGTCATTATTATACTCCTCCCCCCTTAAAACCTGGAGGGTATATAGTGATGGGGGTGTCCGTCCGTCCGTCCAGCTGTACATCCGTCCGTTATGCTTTGCGGTACACATCTCTTATCCGCAATTCCTCTTACACCCCTCAATAAAATTTAATGATACTTTCACAGAATCTTTGTTATATAGTGCCCTTGTGACCTCCTATTTAACTTTTTGATTGGACACATATTTCGTGTTTCCGATAGAAAAACATAGACTTTGCCATTCTATCTTTAATATTGAGGGGTACCCAATCTCTTATCCACAACTCCTCCTATACATGTACCACTGAATAAAATTTAATGATTCTTTCACAAAATCTTTGTTACATGTACATAGTACTATTGTACACCACCTATTTCACTTTTTCATCAGACACATATCTCAGCAAAACATGGACTTTGCCATTATAAACATATTGGAGGGTGAAAGCACAGTAAAGAAAATGCAGGCTAAATCCGCATCGTTGATGGTACAAGTAACTATCAATATTTGATTTTGTTATTTGGGGAGGAAACCTTATGTTTTTATATAAACAATAAAAATCTATTAAAATTCTTTTCACTTCCACAAAAACGCGTTTGTTTTTTTGTGTTGTTTTGTTTTGTTTGTTTTTGTTTTTGTTTTTGTTTTTGTTTTTTTTGTTTTTTTTTTTTGTTTTTGTTAATAAGTAGGGAATGGGATTGAAAATATGCTTTGAAAAACTTCCTCTTAATATGAAAATAAATATAAAGAACTCCTTTCTGGTGTTTTTTTGTAACATGTCACATTTTTTTTATTCCAAAATTAAGTTAATTAACGGCATAAGTATTTGGACTGAAGGAATTTGTTAAATAATTCACAGGCATTGTTTCTACAACTCAGATTACCTATGCTTGTATTACCGTATACCGGGTTATTTTCACGGGATGCTAATTCTGGCTTATTTTAGCGTTTTTGTGGTAGCCCGCTAAAATTTTAATCGCTAATATGTTCAGTGTTCTTCTTAGTGTTCTTTTGTAACGTGTTATAACCATGTCTCCGCTGAAATAAATTATGCCAAAATTATTGGCATTCCTTGGAGAAAGTAAAACGCCAAATTTTACACCCGCTTAGAAAACACGCTATACGGTATTCCACGGTCGTTTAAATTTAGTATGTTCAGACAAGGCTTTTACTAGCTTTTATGCTTATATGTCTTACTGAGTTGTGAGATAAAATACGAAATAGACCCCATCCAATATATTGTATTCATCGAAATACATTGAATTAATTAATTCAAGAGTAGTCAAAAGCAATGATTTCACAATCAGAAAACATTATATCTGAGAAATACTTGAATAAAGTCCTCCATTAAAAGAATGAGTCTTAGGAAATGATATATACCATTGTGTACTTTTGTGTGCTTTGGAAATAAATTTTTCGAGATAGATTTATAAATTATTAAAAATCCCTACTTTAACAAAACCCCTAAATAGCTATTTGTTTAATTTGTCAACGCTCCTGTTCAAGCGCGAAGATTACTTATTATATTTCTATTGTTACATGCATCCTTGCCTGCCTTGATTAATAAGAGCCGATTAAGTGCTATATGCATTATATCTACAATGTACATGTGTTGTATGTACATGATTTTACAGTGAGTTCTAATAAAAGTGAATCAATAACGTGTCAAATAGCATTAAGGTCTATAAAAGCTGCCCAGTCCAAATTATTATCCGTGGAGTGCATTTTGAATATGTCTTACAACAATAATTTATCATGAAATGCCGGTAAGTTATGATTGAAAAAGTTTGCAGGTCCCTACAAGCTGTAAATAGGATGAGGAAAGAAATTTTCTGACATCGTCCTGTATTTTGGAAGCTACGTATAGCTCTACAGATATTACACGAAGAGGTCTTAGCGCTCAGTATTACGCTCTGAATTATTTCATTTGATTTTTTATTATCCATTTTTTAGAAAATAAAAAAAAAATATGAGTAATTTGCTAATTAAATTTACGAGAGGTTTATACTGTAAATAAATGCATAGCAAGATTATTTAATGAACACATCTAGAAGAATTGGGGGAAAAAATTTGGTTAAGATATGAAAAGGATCATCCGCTTAAATGAAGCATGTAGCTTTCTTTTTCTTTAACTCTGAAGCATATTAAGTACCCATCATTCTTAACCCATAGGGGATATTCATTTCTAACCAGCACACTAATTTGGCTATTAATATTAATTTAGATTGATATTTCACACAGAGTTGATTTTAAAATACCTTAGTGATGCAATCATTTGTAAAACATTTATTATGTCCTATATATATATAACCATTTTAAAACCATATCTAGTAAGCACAACAATTCAAATAACATAAGTCATGATAGTTCAAGTGGAGACAATAATTTTTTTTTGTCTGTGTTTTTTCACATCGACTTTAACAGCAGATAATTGTCATTCTCTGTCTTATGATGGAGATGTTCCTAAAGCATCTGACAAGTATGTTTTCGAGACAATAACAACCTTTCCATATTCCATGATGGCATTCTGCACCAATAAATGCGTAGATAATCTAGAATGTGTGGCACTAGACGTTTGCGATTTTTATGGAGAGGAGAAGAGCTGTAGACTCGTCAGGTCTTTGAAAATTAATTTAACAACTACGGATTATGGCAAAACCTGCCGGAGATACAAAATGGTAATTAAATAGACAAATTATCTTTTTTATAACAAAAGTGATACTCCTTGTAAAAAAAAGTATTATTTAGAAACTAAATATGTTAAAAAAAAAAAAAAAAAAAAAAAAAAAAAAAAAAAAAAAAAAAAAAATTAAAATCTGAGAACTTCATCTTCATTATCAGTAATATATGTTGATTATTTCATCAGGATAAAAGGTGTGGAGATGGTGAACTTAATGAAGAAATCCTTAAACGATGCATACTCTGTAAGTTTTTTTTTTTTTTTTCTATTTCGTTAGATCACAAAATTAATGCATTAATCTGCTTTTTTGCTAAGTATCGTCTCTTAATCTCAAATATCTGAATTCCATTTTGGAATATAAGAAAGTATATAAAAAGCGCTTAATTTACAGATTTTAAGCATAGAAAATAATATGTCTTCTAGTGCTGTTTCTGTGATCGCACGTTTATAATTTCGTTATCAATTATAAAGTAACATCGCAAATAATGACAAATAATTTTTGCTAATAGTGATTAATACAGTTAAGGCTCGAAAGTCATGTTCAATCAATACAAATTGTGAGAAGAGTCAACACGGACCTTTGAATAGTGTTGGGATTAAATGCCAAATTTCAATTGCTCATATTAAATTTTCTTAATGTTACAATTTCTTAACTTTATGTATTCAAGAAAAAAAGCAAATAGATCACAAAGCCGTTTAAAAAGGACTTTACCAGTACATGAATGTATAAATATGCACTTCTGCCCGAGGAGTTTTTGTTTCCTTTATTTCATGAATTTCTTCTTCTTAAATTGGACATACCACTGTATTAGCGATAAAAATATATTACTTGGCGTTTGCTTCGTATTTGTTGATTACTAAAGATTTTGCATCATTATATAAGAACTTCGTCTGTCTATTTAATTTTTTTTTAGATCTGTGCGACTTTGAGACAACTACGGAACCATCCTGCTTTCTGACGGAAACAACAGATGACATTTTCAACTGGTCAAGGAAATCGGTAAACAATACCCTCCCCCAAAAAAATACAAATAAAAGAATAACTAAAAAAAAAATAAATAATGCTGTCGAACGAACTTGTACAATGCGTCAGGTGTACATAACATTTGAACAGTTCAAATGTTATGTACACGTGAAGACTGATTATGAAATCCAGAAAGCGCTTAATTGTGTTGAATGAAATTTGGAAATTGTGCATTTTCTATTATGATTATTTTTACTGTGTAACATCGTCTTTGAAGCACTTTTGAATCATATATATATATATATATATATATATATATATATATATATATATATATATATATATATATATATATATATATATATATATATATATATATATATATATATATATATATATATATATACATGTATATATATCTTCGTTAAAAATCGCTCATGCACATTTTATTTTGAAGGTGATTATATTTTTGTCCTTTTATCGTTATAAATCAGTCCTTAACTTCTATCTAACGTAACGTCACCAAACGAAGTCATTTTTCGTCCTTTGTGCTTATCGGTACTGAATTTCAACAGCATGGGAAAAATTATGCAAATTCCTTGAACTTTTCAGAGGAACCTTGTAAAAGATAGTGAATTAAAATGTAATATATATATATATATATATTTTTATTGAAACCTGATTTATTTTATGCTTTTTATTTCTGAAATGAATATATTTATTATCATGTGTTGTAGGACTAAACCCTTTTCAGGCCTTTTTTTTAAACCGAACTTTTGTAGTATTTTATATTTCCCATAGTTAAAGGTTTTGTTCAGGCCTTACTGTGTCTGAGAAATATACATGTATGCGTATAATAGTGATAAACATGAAAATGGATTGCACCTATTCCTACCTACATGTATATGACACGTACTGCATCATTGCAAAAAAAGTGTTCAAAAACAAAGCACATCAGTTACATGGACTTCAGAGCTACAAGTTGAGTTGGATAATAAGGTTGTAATGTAGAAAGATACAGTAAGAAGATCACTAGGCAAGTACCAGTGAAAATTTTTACTTTTCTCAATATTTACTCAAACTCACACTAACAGGGTATGACTATATAAAGTAAAGAAACACCAAAGTATCCAAAACATAATAATTACATGAATCTAATTATATCATAATTTAATGTCTATTAGTATAGGCATACTTTTAACTATCCTTTGATGAAAATTATGTTAACCTAAAGCATACCTGTAGTGTATATATGACAAAAGCTATTGATTTTAGGCATATAAGTATCAGCTTTCTAAGTGTGCGCTATAAAGGAAGGGGGGGGGGGGGGATAACAAGCTATTACCATGCAAGGTATTTCATCCATATATTTATTTATTTATTTAAATATTTTTTTTAAGTTTATTATTATTTTTTTAATTTTACATGTTGACCTCAGTAGACAGTATACAGTAAAACTCGTTTAGTACGAACACGGATATTGCGGATTCATGGATATAGCGAAGTTTTCTTGAATCCCCAGCTATACAAATTTAACGAATTCCTTATTCGGATATAACAAATTACGGATATAGCGAAGTTATTTCACAGGTTCCAGTGACTTCGTTATAACCGAGTTTTACTGTACATATTTTAAATCACATCGCTAAACTGAACACGTGACAATATTGCAAGTTTTTTTTTTTTAGATTTCAGTTTGTGCAGGGCTTAAATTTATTATGTTTTGTTTTGTTTTTTGAAGGGGGGATGGTGCCCTTTCACTTAGGAACTTATTGCAAAAAAATTGTAAGAACTTTGAAATTTATATCTTATCAGATTATTTAATTGCAGCAAAGAGAAAATTATTAATAATTATATATGAAGAATTTTTTTTTCATTATAACTAAATACTCAGTTAAATTTAAGTCTAATTACAATGTGTATACTTTACTGAAACAATATCAACGATTACAATAAAGTGGGGTAATATGGCAATTTCCAGTTGAGAAAAGTTCCTTTACATGCATCCAGATGTTGAATATATGTATAATGCCAATTGTTGAAATTTTGATTCATTATAAGATAAGATTTATGTGCCCAAATTTTAGCAGAGAATTTTTTTATTTTTATGTTTTATGTCATATTTTATGAGAACATCTCATTATTCCATTTATTACAGATTTTATGCTCTGGAAATTTTTTTAAAGAAGCTTTCCAAATAGTTTTAGGTAAAAATGAACCTGAAAAAAATATTTATGCTAATTGATCAAGGCCTTTTGTTTAAAAATTACATTTTGGGGGGTTGGGGGGTCACACTTTAGTGTGCCCCCACTTAAACAAAAGAAAAATATTTTGGATATAGTTTCTCTGTCATAAATCGATGTACATGTGTACTGAAGGTAAATTTACACTCACTCTGAGTCAAAATGAGGTTGTCTATTTATTTAATTTCAAAAGCTTTCAGGGAGTTCACTCCCAGTGCGCCCCCTACGGACAGTTTTTTGGACTTCATTAGAATGGTTGTGGTCTGTAGACTGCTGTCCACCTAATAGCATCTCCCCTAACACAAAGCTTGGTTATGTGTCTGAATGAGGAAGAACAAAATCTTTAAATTATATATTGAATTGTGATTGTCAATTTAAATGTGTATGATGATTGACAATTATATCTTCAACAGTTTCTTTGTACTTGAGCTAAAATGTAAAATGATGGAAGGAAGAAAGAAAAATGAGGCAAATGACAAATAATATATTCCTCTAGCATATTGTCTGAGGCAAAATTTGAGGGACATGCTATATTCTTTCAGGGGGAGGTATAATATGGTGTGTGTGTCAAAATTCATCTTTTTAACAAGATTTTTTTTAGATACATGTGGCAGGGTTTTACACCATACATATGCTACTGCAACAAAACGGAAGCTTTTTTTTATCATTTAATAAATAATTCCCAACTAAATGAACAGCAGAAGATTATTTAAAAAAAAAAAAAAAGTGGAGTCGAAGGGGGGGGGGGGGCTACTTATTACTATGTGGTTGTCCTACTAGAAGTTCATGTTTAAACATGTATATCTGTTTCAATGATAAAAGCATGTTGCTTCAATAAGCAGTGAAAAGATTGGTCATGATTATATATAGGTAAGTATTGCTTGTTTCCATGGAAACTGCACAGTGCAAAAAAACCTATGCTGCAGTAATTCAGAAATTGGATCAGTTTAAGTATTCATCTGTATATATCCGAGTAAATATATTAATAAGAAGTACAATCAAACACTGAGGCTATAGGTTTTGTATATTGATACATCAATAATTATAGGGATCATTCCTGGACTATTTGGTTGCCATAGCAACTGCTTTTTTTTTTTTAATTATGAACTTCTATTTTAATGAATTTGAAAATGAAATACAAATTTAATTAATGTGATTTATTTCATTGAAAAAGAAAAATAATAATTCATGAAGCTATTATAATATTTGTTGTATGCTTGTGATAGTATAAGGAAGTGTTCCAGAACTATTTAGTTACCATAGCAACATGATTTTTAGATGTATGAATTATTTTTTAAATGTAGTGAAATAACAAATAGAATAAGTGTGATCTATTTTATTGAAGAACTTTAATCATGCACTGAGGTCATAGTTTTTGCATAATGATAACGTCAATAATTATGATGATTGTTCCTGAACTATTTGGTTTCCATAGCAACACAATATTTTTTTAAATTTATGAACTTATATATTTTTTTGATAATGTAAGTGAAATTACAAGGTTTATGAGTGTGATTTATTTTACTAAGGATTTTTTAAAGCTATAATGTACAAAAAATGAACCAAATATTGAATCTACAAATTAATCCAAATTCTCCATAGCAACCATTTTCGTTTTCAATTCATTTTATTTTAAGAAATAATACCTCTCTAGAAATTTTATATTTTGTTAAGTATAGAATGAACTTCTCAATGATGGTAGTTGTTTGTTATGGATTGCCCGCGTTTTCTTGCTACTATGTTTAGAAAATGCCAAAAATTGGCATTTTTTCAAATTTGTGAAATTTCAAAAAATTGACACTTTTCACTGAAAGATGACTCCTCCATGAGCTATTACTGAATCAAATTATTAGTTGTGGAAGTTACTCCAACAAATAGTCCATCGGAGTAGGCAACAATTAATCCTGTAAAAAATATGTAGAAAATAGAAATTTAAGATGAAGTTGGTATAATTTCAGCAGGCCACTCCATATTTTTGGCCTTAAAATGGTGGTTCTGGTTACCATGGCAACCGGGACTCAAATTTAATAATTGACCTCAAATATGCTCTATACATGGTGTTTCTACATTACATGCAAAAAATCAGCCAAATCTGTGATGTACCATTTCCAACTTTTTTCTAAATTCTTTGATTCTCACAGAGAACGACTCTTAATATACATGGTACATATATATAGTTTATATTTCCCTTCCAATTCACAGGGAAAGACTGGTTCTTCTAGTACTGGTCCTAATGGCGCAAAAGTCGGCACCTACTACAAGTTCATAGAAGCATCTTCACCTCGAGTTAATGGGCAAACCGCTAAATTGGTCAGCAACAAAGATTTCGAAGGTAATTTTGTTCGAGACACGTATGCATTAAGAACAATTTTAACATGTACCCAATTTAAACTCAAAACAGGCCTGAGCAGTGGCTTAGCAACCATGAAAAAAAGGTGAAGATAACAAACAATGATCGATCTAAAAATCATCTGTGATCAGGGCATAAACAAAGACACCGGAAAAACCAGAGTTGGGATCAGGTACCTAGGAGGAGTAATCATCCCTTGTTGACTGGTCACAGCAGCGTGAACCCTATGTATTGATCAAATAGACGGTACATTCCGTAGTAAAGTTTAGCATTAAAAGAAAGACCTAAGGATTAGTTTGAAACAAGTCAGCCAAAATACGACCCAATGAAATGTTATATGTATTTGCTAACAAGATCATTAATCGACTATAGAATTTACAAAATGTTGACTTAAAACAAAGTTGTTGAAATTTCTGTAACATCAACATCTGAGAGTAGCCTGTCTCGTTTAAAAAAAAAATGATCGAACCAAGAACATGCTCTTTGCCTGGACATTATTTTGCCAAAATAAATAAATGAAGAAAAATAAAAAGAATGATAAAAATACATTGAAAATGATGAAAGTAATAAATGTAAAGGTATTAAATTATTTTACTTTTAAGGGGAGAAAACATTTTTTAAAAAAATCTTCCGAAATTCAAATACATTTAATTTCTAAAATAGATACCTCTCTTACTAAAGAAGTTATAGTTGTTAAGTTAAACTACTTGATATTTTGATAAGGAACTTATTTTTGTAAAAAGATAAAAAAATGCAGCTTATCAGTTTAACTTAATTTTGAAAAGTTAAAAAAAAAATATTAAGTATTCTTTCAGCAACGTATAGGGGACATTTTTAGGAGTGAATTTGTTTTTTACATTTAATACAATTGAAAGTTCTTATTCACCTGTCTATTGAAATTGAAATCTGAATCGAATGCAGTAGACTAAGTTTAGAGCAATTCTTGAATAAATAGAATTAATGTAACGTGATTTTATTTAAATAAATCGAAATATGAGACATAGCTAAGTGTTAAAAAAGAAAAACAAAACAACAACTGACGTTATTGTCGATGTCCGTTTGTTTTAAACGTGTTGTAGACAAAAAAAATCGAGGCGATGTAGTTGAGCAGAAAAAGTCAAGATGGTGACTGTGACGAACTTGTTATTATTATAGTTTGGCAATAATTTTTTTTTCAGATTATCATTTTTATCAATGAAGAGAAGAGTTTCAAACGTCAAGAGCCTTGAATGACAATATATGAATTCCTGAGTTTAAATTTCAGATAAGGCATACTGTCTTTCCATGTACTACCACATGTACGGACAAACAACCGGAACTTTAAAGATTCAGACCAGGACCGGAAATGACCCGGCAGTGACTCACTGGGAACTGTCAGGTAACCAGGGAAACCAATGGTACAGCATTGATAGACTCAATCTCCCTCTGAACAGCAATACTAAGGTACTGAAGAACTCTGTTTTTGCACTGTTCACGACTTAAATTCTTGATCAAATTTACGAGAATGGAAACATTTTGTTACTTTCATATTTTTATCTTTTAGTGTTAAATAGTAGAAAATTATATTTATTAAGATTATAGTTTACGTTTCCCACAAAAAATATTCATTTTTTAATATTGTTGCAAATATTGTACATAATTAACATTTCAGTGAGGAAACCATTGTGCGACCAAATTTTACGATTTTTTGTCACATTGTTGAAAGGGCTTACATGTACAGTATACAGTCAAAAATGTTCATTTTCATTTCATTTCATTTTCATGTTTATTTCTGCTTTTAGAGGTGTCCATTTCTTTGATTTTAGATAATCATCGAAGCTACCAGGGGAAGAGACTTCTACAGCGACATCTCTGTCGACTACATAGTGTTGTGGTCCTTTGCTTGTCCCTAATAAGGGGATTATTTTAATGACAAGTATCGACAGAAATGTAAAGTTACTTAATAAGACTTAGCTATATACTCTCATTAATGTATAACCTATCTGATAATGGTACCCGTTAGGGAGTAAAATTCTCTTAAAACTTTGTATCTGATCAATCCATCCCATATACTGTCTTTTCCCACGAAATGTCGTATTTGTATATTGTATATTACCATCCTTTTAAATGATGTCAAAATCATAATATTTACCCCAAGTTCATATATGTATCAGCTGAGTGTTTATGAACGTTCGAAAAAAATTGGTAATTGGATCTGACATTAATTTGCTTAATATGTTAACCTATTTCACAGATGTTTCGTATATTTTTTTTTATGTTTACTAGGTTTAAAGATTTAATAGCTCTATAACATAATTTTTATTCCCTAAACATAATGATTTAGCTTGATCCTGATGCTTTCATTTAAATTTTCTCTTACCCCTCTCTTCTTTATTTCTTTCTTACCTGTCAAATTTTGTTGCCAGCTCTGAGTAACTGATTTACAATACAGCTTTTTTTAAAGATACATGTACCGTTGACTCAATCAATCTACGGGTGCATGGTAAGTCTTTCTATTTTTGAGGTATTAGAGTTGAGAACATGTTAGCTTATATTGATTATATATAAATAAACATGAAATTTTAGGTTTCTCAAAGCCACACCGTAAGGTGTTTTGCGTCTGTATTCCTTTGTTATACTATCGGTGAATACAATTGTCAAGTAGATTCCATGGCCAAAAACTCGTGTTCACTGGTACATGTATTATAATGTTAAAAAAAAAATTGTTGTCTATTTACATGCCTAATAGATATTGCTCTTCTCCTTATCCTTGAAGCGCTGAACGTGGCATAGACAACAGTATATAGTGTACATTTTCTAGTTAGTAACGTATCAACAAATCACAAATGTCTTTGACAGCTTCCTTAGTTCTAATTTTTGTATTTTTTTTCATAAAACAACATTCTTTATCAACTGGTTTTTGCAGTCCATTTAATTTTGGGTCGTAGATTGACCTGAACCACGTGTTCCAAGTTAAATGTAAACATGTAGTTGTCCAGGAAGGTTGCTATTCATTCAACGATTGGTCAATTATTCGTGGTATGATCCGCCGTACCCAAAAATAATAATAAGGTATAAAAGGTAAACAAAGGCTGGTGATTGTAGAAGTTATACATTTTTTCTACCAGCGTATGGGGCGATTGTGGCGATTATTAACCCCTTTCTTTTTTAAAATCATGAAACTTTTTTTAGAAGGTCAGGAAACAAAAATCTTTCATGACAGGTTTTTTAAAAGAAACAGACTATAACAATTTCCTCTTTACTACCAATTTTATTCATAAAACCGGATCTGCCATATAACCTATGAATGGGTCAACCTGCAACACGTGTCTTGAATTTAAATGACAATAACATTAATAAGGGTGATAATGGCCATAATATGCCATACTCAGTACAATTCAAGCAAGTATTAATTGCGTGTCACGTTATTCGTATATAAATAGAATTGTTAAGCTGCATTGAAAAAAAAAATGAGGCAATGCAAGGGCATACATTTGTTTATAAAGAAAAAAAATGATGCACACGAAGAAAGGTTTATATCGCATACATAAAACGTGTTCAAAATGTGCTGGAAGATTACTTTTTGCTGTTTGGGAAGTACATGTACTGATAATTATGCCGAAAATACGATCAACAGCGAAAAATTCCAACTTTGCTTAAATTTTGTTACGAATAGAAATCATGATATACAGACCAGAATCAGCTCCCAACACTTTTTTCAAATAAACATGATACAAACAATTGATATTCCATATTTCGGCTCAAACAGACTAATCTATGGCCTTCCACTTTTGAGGTTACTTAGGAATACACTTATCGTGTTAGCGATATTCTTAACATTCCCTGTCGTTGTGCAGCTTTATAGCAGCTAGATAAAGTGATACATTGTACACATTAATATGATTGTTTTGATTAAATTATTTCCTTTTGGTTTTATTGATCAGATTTGGCGTTGGTATTTTCATTTAAGCATTTCCGCAATTATATATTAAACCAGTGGATCTGCTCCTCTAAATCACTTGTACTGCGTCAATTCAAAGCTAGTGATGTCATTTATGACATATGATTCACTTCTTTTTACTCTGCAGTATTGTTATCAAACGTTGTTATTTCACATGATTTTATATACAATTGATAAATTAAATGAATTTAATTTGTTATTTAAACATCATCGGTGAAATTGATTTCTGTCGCTTGTTATATTTTCAATGACGTCAAAATCAAACTTAATTCCCATACGGTGCATCACGAATGTGAACTCAGGCCTTGCTGACGTAGCTGAGTAGAACGATTTACTGATTCTAGTTTAAATGCACGTTCAATCTTATCGTATATCATAATAATTTCTTTTTTTAAAAAAAAAGAAGACATTATTATACCACATTTGAATTGCTTAAATTGAATTACGCTAAATGATATGTTTTCTAGATTTAAAATGTTAAGGAATGTTGATGCAGCTTTATTCGTGTATACACTGTACATGTACCATACGCATTAAGTGGATACATCGAGTAAACTTTTATTACATATTCTAGACCTAAGCTTCGATTAAAGAATTTGACAAATAAAAATGAATCCACAGACTTCTGAGTGTATAAAAATCCGACTAAACTTGGCTCTGTTATTCTTCTTTTTCTCGAGAATATTTCAAATAATTTCTCTTACATATTTAAATGTAAAAATTTGATTCCCCAGTGTGGACATTACCTGCGGGAGCCAAATAATTCGAGCATACGGTCTTGAACCTGCACCATCTGAGGATGATTACACAATTTGACATTTTTTTTTATCGTGGCACCCTTGTTCTGGAGAACAACATTTTAAGGCATTTTTTTTCCAAGATATTCCTTCGTAGAATTTTCATTGCCTTTGGTAACCCCACCTACTCTTGGTGCCGTGATTTAAGCAAACTTAGATTAGCAATTAGTCCAATATTTTTTCAAAATAAGTTTTATCTTTTTGGCTCTGTGGTTCTCAAGAAGAAGGTATTTCAACGACACCACCAAATTTTCGCTGTTTTTTAAATTATCTTTCCTTGAAAATTGACTTAAAATTCATTTAAACAATCTAAATTCTGTTTACTCAAGATTGCTTCTTGGCATGACTGATTTAAATTTGCCCTTTGTACGTATGTTTATTGTGCTCCTTTATTACATGTAGCGGACATGTATTTATACTTCCATGAAGCAGATACGGCGCCCAGTTTATAACGGGTACAAGCTCTGACAGAGTGGTTGGTGCCCCTCGGATTCTGCTTTGGGACATACAAAATTTATCATATAATTATACAGTTAGCAGATAACAGGTATAAAACATATCATACGTTTATTAAAACATCATGTAACGATTGAAAGGTTTCTATCCAACATATTTTTGACAATTCTTTTTTGGACCCTTTGTGTTCCATTTCTAAATGTTCTGCAAACAATTGCAAAACCTGCGATATTTTGATATCAGATACTTTGTTTTATATCAACCTCGCTGGACAAAAATTGTATATGTAAAAATAAAACTGGTGAAAATTTTACTTGTAAAACTTCAAACGTTGTTTGTGCACTTGAATGTACACTATGCAGACTAATTTATATCAGGGAAACAAAAGCTTCACTCAACAAGAGAATGTCATGCCAAAACGTCATGAAATAAATAATGGGGCCATCGACATCTTTATAAACATTTCAATTCGCCTGGTCACTCTATTCTATCAATGGGGGTTAGAATTGCGGGAAAAAATATATCATTCAACTAATAGTCCTACTTAGACTACTCCATTCTGTAGACAACGAGAAGCATATACCAGATCAGGAAACTAGGCGGCACGACTTTTCCGTATGGTTGCATCGACAACATGGATAATGTAGGGAATCATTCAAGCCCACAGTGTGCGAAAGTGAATGGGATGAAACTTTTAACAATACACCTAGACGTAGGCGTAATCATCGACATCGATCGAACTAAACGCTACTCGGTACCCTTGGAATTTGTGAATTGATTATCTGTCGAAGCTAAAGCAAGTCCATACATAGATTCTTTAACTATATAATACATGTACAACCTAGTCCACTCATAGATTCTTTAACTATATAATAAAACCTATACTGTTTGTGATTATGGATGTTGCCCAGCACAGGCTCTCTAATCTACTAAGTGTGTCGGAAGATACTATGACTCAACTAAGTTAAACTTAAAACATTAACAATTTTTGGTTAAATATCCTTATGCCATTAGCTATTAAAACATGGAGACTTCTTAAAATTTCATCTGACTTCACACAATTATCTGCCAGCCTGATTCATGAAAGCTAGTTGAGTGCCACATGCATTAACGATACATTTATATGTGACTACATGTACCTCTGACGAATGAGAATCAATAACGTTTCAAAACAGTGTTGGGGTCTGTTCAAGCTGCGTTAAAAAAACTTTATCCTAGGTGAACATTATTGAAAATGTTTCACAAAAATAAATAATTGATTATAAAATTCTGGTACGTTATCATATAAAAAAGATTAAATCTTCCCAATTGTGTGTATGTAGGAAGAAAGATGGAATTAATCCTCTATTTTTACAAAGCGTCCTGTATGATAGAGGCTTCATAAAGCTCTACAGATGCTACACATAAATCTTTTAAAGGCGGCTGGACTGCATCTCTGATTAATTCAGACCAAATTCACATTCTTATAGATATTGTAGGTATTCTTTATGTCATAGGTCAGGAACAACCTTAAGATGGTTTCAGTTTTTTTCTTCACCATTCCCCTACCCCCAACACACCAATTACAATGACAACATTCTTTGATCTGCAGTATGTTTGTCAGAAAAAGTAAGCTGAATATGAATAAAAGGAGAAGTTCTTCCATTCTACTAAAAACCCAAAGGTAGAATTTATATCTTTGTTTGTTAATTCAAATAAGATAAAAAAAATTACATAAAAATGTGTGCCAAGTTATGTATTTTAGATTCACACCCCTTCATTAAATTTTGTTTAAAGATTTATAAAACACAAATATGCATAAAATTTATCTATTTATCGAATCATCAATTAAGCAGAACTCAATAACAACTATGAGGTTCATATGTTTATACATCTGTCAAAACGCAAGGACTGTTAAAAATGCTTTCTGATGTCGCATGCATCTCTGTCTGCTTGATTAATAAGAGCTTGTTCAGTGCTGCATGCATTATAGATACCTGCATTATGTGCAAGTACAGTGAGTTCTGATAAATCAATAATGTTTCAAAACAGCATTAGAGTCTGTTAAAGCTGCTTTATCCAAATTTATCCCAGAAGTGCACTTTGTTTATGCCTTACAACAGTAATGGATCATTAAATACCCGTAAAAACTTTGCCGGTCCCAACAGTGTGTATTAAGAAGGGTAGAAATGATGTTTTCGTTTTCTCAGAGCATTCTGTATTTTAGAAGCTACGTACGGCTGTATAGATACTACACGAAAAATTAAAAAGACGGCTAGACTGTATCTGTGATTGTTTATTTGTTTGTTTATTGTTTAACGTCCCTCTCGAGAATTTTTCACTCATATGGAGACGCCACCACTTGCCGGTGGAGAGCTACAAATTTTGACCTATACTCGGCACTTAGGGCCATTGAGCAGTGAGGGATCTTTTTCGTGCCGGCACCTACTGCGACACGGGACCTCGGTTTATACGGTCTCATCCGAAGGACCGGTCTTCACGTCCCACAGTGGGATTCGAACCCGCGACGTAAGGATCAACTCCTTACGCCGCGACTCTAGAGCGAACGCTCTAACCACTGTGCCACGCGGGCGACTATCTGTGATTGAGACAAACTTTACATTTATATAGACAATCTGATAGTTTTCATGTCAAAGGTCTCATACAACCATGTCAGAGAAAGGATTACACATGTACTACTCTGTACTCCCCTCTTCCAAAGACATGCAAATCACCTCCGTAACCTTAATTACTTTATAACATGTATTCCAGGAAAGTAAACTGATTCTGGATATTTAAGGAATAACTGTCTAATTTTTTGGATTCATGATGTGATCAATCGAGTGGCTTGCGTGATAATTTGCATAAAATTATCACGCAAGCCAATCGATTGATCATCGTCATGAATCCAAAAAAATCTGACAGTTATTCCTTATATTTACATGCTCCTGATTCTGCAAATTCCCGTGCTAATAGCCCCGCTTCTGTGTCTATTTGTCCCGCCCCGCACGTGATTTTTTTTAAAACCGCGCCTATCGATGAACCAGTAGATTTATGTAGAAATAAAGTATTTTTACAATTTGTAATTTTATCTCGGACAAAGACATTGGAAATGTAAATATAAGTAGATAAATAGAAGATGCTACAGTAAGACATTTTACACAACATATTAATGTGCAAAAGTTGAATTTTTATTATTGTCAGCTACTTCAACTAAGAGTAACCAAAATAAAATTTGAACCAGGAATTAATTTTACACTGTACTTTTTGTTGAATCACGTTCTTTTAGGAAATTTGATCATAATTGATAAACGTATGTTATAAGGATGTTAAGATACTTTTTGAGATTCAAATAACATTTGTTTGAAAGTATATTAAATCAATAATGTGTTTTAGAATATTTCCCTAATATACAGTATTCTTTAATGATTATGTTCATGTACAGTATTCCTGTTCTTATGATAAGTTTCTGGGTTTAAAAACTGAATGCTGTCTAACGTGGAAAAATGAATTCTCTTTTCAGTATTTGTTTCAAGGAACATTATTCATTTTTAAAGAATGTGTAAAAAATAAAGTGAATCCGCCGAAAATAAGTGGAATGGAATATTCTTTCATCTCTGAAGCATAAGTACCTGTCACTTTACCCAAGGGAATGATAAATCCTAGTATACTAATTAGGCAATTAATATTGAGTAAACCTTGCATTTCAAACAGTTACCTTTAAATAATATCTTTTTAATGCAATCTGTTTTAAAACGAAGTCATCATGTTAGTAGTATATAAAGCTGTTGTTTAGTTCATATCTTTACATTTAGCAAAACAACCATTCAAAAAACATAAGTCATGATAGTTGAAGTGGATACAATAGTTTAATATTTTCTTTGTTTTTTTTTCCACATCATCTTTGTTTGTTTTTTTTTCCCACATCATCTTTAAAAGTAGACATTTGTCATTCTCTGTCTTATGATGATATTCCCAAAGCATTTGATATGTATGTTTTCGAGACAATAACAACCTTTCCATATTCTATGATGGCATTCTGCACCAATAGATGCGTATGTAATTCAATAATATAAGCATCATTTTTCTTTTAAAAGATAGGCATAC
This sequence comes from Saccostrea echinata, assembly GCF_033153115.1. NCBI lineage: Eukaryota > Metazoa > Mollusca > Bivalvia > Ostreida > Ostreidae > Saccostrea > Saccostrea echinata. Next base: position 15,471,542 of record NW_026889778.1, read on the forward strand.
TCGATGTAAATAAATAGAAATATTAGTTAAATTCAATTTATATGTGCTCCGTTGTCATTATCATTAATACATGTGAATTATATCCTCAGGACACAAGATGTGGAGATGGTGAAATTCATGAAAACATCCTCAAACAGTGTATTATGTATACTTTTTTTTGTATTTTTCCCCAATATATTAGATTAAAAGAAAAAATTAGTACTGCTTACTATGGAATATTGCATCTCTAAGTCAGATTGCTCTGTAGGTTTAAAGTCTTTTAATAAGTTTTGAATGTATGACCTCGCAAAAAATATGCATTTTATAACATATTTCAGTCCAAAAGGTCAAGATGCAGGTATCTCTTATCTATAAAATTAAAATAAAACACTAAATTTTCTGCTTGTTTCATTATGATATAGTATAAAAAGAGTACCACATTTACCTCTTTAAAATGAAATAAAATATTTTTAAAAAATAAGTTAATGCCCTTCTTTGATAATAGAATGTATATCAAAAGCTCTAAAATTTTTAAACTCTACAGTAGGAGATAAAAATAACATTATGCCCCATGAAAGTGTTTCGAAGACCGCAAGTTTGGTATTTTATTATCAAAAGTTACATCACAAATAGTGATGGTGATGATAATGAATAATGATCAAGCTCATTCAAACAGTTCAAATTTTGAGCAGAGCCAAAACGGACTCAGAAAACAGAGTTGGGGTGAAGTGCAATGGAGGAGTAAGCATTCCCTGTTGTCTTTTTTTCTGAGTGTAGAATGAATGCAAACTTTAAAAAAATCAACTAAAATTTAATTTTTTTAATGAATTCTTAATATTATATATATATAGTTCTATACAGCTTATATTATGTGTATTTTTTAGATAGATGTGACTTCGAGACCATCTTGGAATCATCTTGTTTTCTCAAAGAAGCTAGCAGTGACTTCATCAACTGGATTAGGAAAACGGTACTTTTTGACTGAGCAATACATTTATGAATATTTGTTTCACTTACCCGTGCCCATTATTTCAGTATAAAAGACAATGAAAGTACAGGGGTATGTTAAGGTTGAGCCCAGATATTCCACTTGCCTATACAATATGACGTCATAATAAGCTGTATGACGTAAACTTTAGAGACAACGATTTCTAAATATCTATATTCAAAGTTTTATCATAGGTTCAAGAAAAGAATGGAAAATGTAAATCATAAATAAACTAAATCTTGTCATTTTTGGATGCTATAAATAGTGAAATATTTGTCATGAGTGTTAAATATCGAACTGATGATGTCATAACTGTTGATTAAATATTGGCAGAGTGCACGTGAAAATGAAACTTACAAAAATTCATGTAAACAAATGTATGAAATAGGAGTTTAAAAGTATATAGCTTGAATACCATGTGGTATTCATAAGGAATTAGAAATAAAGAATCAGGTACGCTGATTTATTCTAATTTTTTCTAATGAGGTAAGACAATGTTTTAAAATCCCGATCAGTCTTTCCTCTTTCGTTCTCAACAAGAATGATGCAGAAGTTAAAAACTACGCCGCATACCGGTACGTTAAAACACGATTTCTGATTATACTGAAAACCTGAATTCTATAGTCCTTGGAAACTGCTGCTAGATTCGTGTGGTTAACATGAATTGATAAAAATTCCTCGATTGTATGTACAAAAAGTAAATGTTTTGGTAAGGTTTCAAGCTTAACTCAAAACATATTGTTCTGTTACAATATAGTAGGACTCTGTAGCACTTTTCTTGACCCACGCAGCACAGTTAAGGATACGAAAAAGAGGCGGGGCCTAATTTGTACGGGATATGTGTACTATGACATCACACAAAAATATTAGTTCTTCAAATTACAACAAAATGAAATGATTTGCTATTTCAAACTTTTGGATAACTCTAAAGTATATCAATACTTATCATTGCATGTATTTTTGTCGTTGGTTAAATCCCACACAGCAATATATAAACAATTCACTGATCGCAATGCACTTCTCATATAGTAAAATTTGACTCAGTCTGTATGCAGTGAGAGGCTGATAAAGTTATATTTTATACGTCAATGAAGAATGTATTTTGTAATCAAATAAAATATTATCTGCTGATATATAAGGCCATTAACTTGGATCCAATGTCTATTTTATGATTTTATTCATGTATTTTCCGTACATTATCTAGACAAGTGATACAGACGTATATTTGTATGCAGCTTCATTGAAGGGTAACATAAGTGTCTTAATAAATCTATATATTGCAAGAGCATACCCTCAATGGATCTTGGTAAGCTTTCACACATAAAGTCAAGAAGTATGAAGATATTTGAAAAGTGCTGCGAACCTGATGAACTCTTTGCAAATGAATTTATTAAATCTATATTAAATGTAGTTGACCAGCAAAATATTCATCATACTGTCTAACGAATGTAATTTTAGCATTTAGTCGAATCTATATAGGTTTGCAGCACTAATACAAACTGCAAAGAGTGTTGAAAATAATTATAGATTAAACTTATATTTTTAACTTGGTCATGTCCTAGCAATATTGGAATGTATAGATGACCTTAACACTGCCGACATATTTGCTAAAATCAATGCATATGCCACATCACATGACAGGTCTAAATAAAAAATCTAATCGTCCTAAACATGTAGTTTAAACCACAATACATTTGCTAGATAATAGTTAAGTCCTTAAAAGAATCACTCATTCTTGTGAAGAGTGTATTTTCTATATTAGAAATTCACAGGTACTTCCATTTGGCATCTTAAACGAACTGCACAGTGAGGGTTTTACATAATTATTTCTACAAAGAGATATGTTTTAATTTATTATTATGAAACAACAACTGCCTTTATTTAGATCAAGGACATAATACATAATCAATAATTCTTTTTTTTTTTTTTCAAACAAAAAAGGGAGCGATTAGTTCGACAGAAGAAACGGGTGGTGATGGCACCAAAGTCGGAAAATGTTACAAGAGCATAGAAGCAAGAAGGTAATTCATATCTCATTGTAGAAAAACGAATTTATATTCTTTTGCGCAAATTGTATTCCAGCTATATTTGTTTCGACTTAGTTTATATTAATGTTTATCTTTGCTTGCAGAGATGAGCAATTATATTGCAATATATTTTTTATAATATTTTTTGCTATCCTTTGCGTTAGTTTGTATTGTAATTATGCTTAATGAAAAGAGTCAAATTTATCTCATGTTATTACAAGTATTACATACTCTTAAAGTTTTCAATAATAGACTGGGAAAAAAAAATCAAACACTTATAATAATTTTCTTTGATTTTAGATTTTCATTGCAGACTACATTAGAAGTGGATATGGCATGCCACATTGAAAAGAATTGATATGAAATGAAATATCTTTTTGTTTGTCAGGATATTAGAGTGATTTTTTGGTCAAAGATGTTTGTGGTGAATGTCATCGTCCATTGTTTATATGTATATATAAAAAGTCAGAATCCTAAAATAAAAAAAAAATTCGCTGGTAAACATTTAGAAACTGATGTTGAATCTGCGCACGTCCTTCAGAAATGAAACCCCCCCAAAATACCTTAATTTTAAATTATTCTCAAAATTTAAACTGTTTAATTGCCATTTTTCTTATCTTAGAATTATATCTAGGGTTAACAAAAACGCATACTTTATTATATTTGCATGTTCTCTGTTTTCTCCCACTATGAACCTGCACTCACCAGTTGCGTTCATAGCACCATGAACGCAATTTCTTCTGCTATCTGTGCATTTCGTTTCTTACACTGGCGCAGTACAAGCTACACTTTTACAACACATTCAGAAGTATGTATATGGAATGTTGTGGAAAAGGAAGAATAACATTTAGTTTTTAATGGAATCCTCTGGTAAAAAAGAAAATTAAATTGATTAAGATTACTGATTGAGGTGTTTTTAATAAAAAAAAAACAAACTTTTAGTCAACGTGTTTAATTGTAAAATAAAACTTTCTACAAATTAAACAGAGTTCTATATCTTTAATCTATATGTTCATTTTTACTCATATTGTTGCAAAGAACGATAACTCTTCACGCTAGGGTTTTTACGTTCAGACAAAGCAAAATTTCTGTCATAGTGTATCTATTTCAAGAAAGATTTTAACTCTTAAAAAAAGAATTTTTAGAACTTAAGAATCATGAGGAAAACATTCCTAATCAATGTAAAAACATTCTCTTTTTATAATAGTTATTTATAATTTTCCTCAGAGAGTTTTGATGACGATGACTTCATGGCAAGTCACAACAACATCAGAACAAAAAAAAATTAAGAATTTGAAGGCGGCGCGGTTGTATCCAGATAACTGTGGTTAATAAGCAAATACCATATATATTGTATGTAGTTTGTTGTATAATGTTGTTTATTGGAGATAAAGTGGTTAAATTATTCTGGATTCTCCATGGGCCGTTTAACGTGGCGGCCCAGCCACAGTTAAATTTTGTAGCGCCACAGTTAAAATGTTAGCGCCATAGTTCCGCCATAGTTAAAATATTAGCACCACAGTAAAATCGTCTACATCAGTACGATAAATATATAAAGTTATAAATCAAATGAACAAAAATTAACAAAATAATAACAAAATGAACAAATTATGTACCGTTTTTCAGTATGTAATGCTAAACTGTTAATTTACTCTAATTAGGGCCCATTGTTTGGCTTGCACAATCAATTATCTTCTAGACCACACTTGACACATGAATGAAAAGGCCATTTTTTCACACTTTCCGATAATTACAAATGAAATTTTAAATATCAATTAATTAATCTTTCAATTTCTACAGATAAACACGTCGGCAGTGCGGGTGAAAACATCGTATGCGTATCGTTACCTGGTTACTAATTATGTATTTGGTAATGTTGAAAAATTAGAAACAGATCCAGTAAAATATAATTTGATGACTCTAAACTGCTTATTCACAAATTTTAAGATACTTCATTCTTCAGACCAATAAATGCAAAAAATATATCTGATGTAAGCGTGATTGTGTGACCTACCAAAAAAATTTCCTGTCCTTTAATAAACACTGAGTATAATTTGCCTTTGTAAACAAAATTATTTTGTTTCCTATTAAGGTTAAATGATTAAAACTTGTTTTACTGGAACTCTTAATTTCAGATTCTATAAGCTAATATTTGTTTATTCACAAGTAGGTAATACATGTGTTAGTGGTGGTGTTGGGGGTGTCTTTTTCACAGTTTTCATGTATTTTGGAAACATCCTAATTTTCGATTTATTATTTTTACTATAGAATTTATCAATCATTTTGTCAAATATTTAATACCATTTTTGTATTAAACTTAGCTTGTCTCATAGGTGCTGTGTGTTTTTCAATTTATTTCATTGTTCCTTCGCGAATTCGGTCGCAAAATGACCCCGAGTATTAGCACTTCGCGTAAATCTTGCGCCACAGTTATATTTGAAATGATGGAGTACCCTGATTATTATTAATTTACTTTAGTTTACTAATTTTATTGTCATATTTTTCTTCCCTAGAGACAAGCACCCGTGCCCTTATGCAGGCCAGGATTTCCTCTGATATTCTTGACATCACAGAATGCAAATATAAGTAATAAACAACGATTATTCATTGAACATGGCGTTATGAATAGCAATAGCTCTGCTGGCATTATGGCAATATGCTCGCGCGCATCATGGAATATGCCAGCAGAACAATTGCTATTCATAACGCCATGTTCACTAAATAACGTTGTTTATTTCTTAAGTGTTTGAAGATGTATACCCTCATTTTTGGGCTATCAAGTTTAACAATCATTTTATGCAAAATTTGGGAAAAAAACAACTAAAATATAAAAAAAAGATGCAGTCTTAAAATCAATAAAAATATATCTCAGGTCAATTGGTATGAAAAAAATTCGGTCCATACGGATTAATATTTTTATTATCTGTGTGTATATGAAATGATTTTTAGATCCAACGGGACGTATTGCAAAATTTCCATAAATAATGTATATTAAATGTCTTCAATGCACAATGACACTATAATTAACAATTACATTTTTTCTGTATCATTTACCATCATCTAAAACAAGTGATAATCAGAAATTTATAATGAGTGTATAAAATTAAAACCGGGTCCGTAAAAATATGCGCCTTCCTTAAATATGTATAATTTTTTGGTAAGTAACAATCCCTAAGAATTGATCTTTATTGTAATGAACACTTTTTGTTCCATCTTCAAAGTTATAATAAAGCAATTATATCACATATTCTAAGTTTAAAATATGCTGGAGTTCTTCATTGACAACATTTATGTTGTCTTCGTATACCAAGTTATCCAACAAACTATTGGAATTCTGATGGACAATAGGGATGCTGAAGTTCCTCATTGACAACATTTATGTAGTCTTCGGAGATCAAGTTTTCCAACAAACTGTTGGAATCGAATGGGCATTAATGGTACTCCTTTATTAGCTGTCCTGTGTTTATATTCCTATGAATCAATTTTTTCAAAAACTTTTACACCAGAAGATTTAAACACTAGCCCTGGCCTGCAATTCGACATTCATATATATCGACGATGTTTTATAAATTAACCATAGTTATTTTCAATCGTATGTCGACTCGTGAATTGGAAATTAAAGATACCACAGAGTCTGTCTCATCTGTTTCATATTTAGATATTTTACTGACTATAGTCAATAAAGGCCAGTTAACAATTGTATGACAAACGAGGTGACTTCATTTTTCCTATAGTCAACTTTCGTTATTCATGTAGTAATATTCCACTATCACCTACTTAAGGTGTTTATGTCTCCCAACTTATTCGCTATCCGAGAGCTTGCTTTTGGTGCTATCATTTTTTTAAGCGAGGCAGGCTACTCACTGATAAGTTGATGTTACAAGAATTTCAAACAACCTCGTTTAATGTCAGCATTTCTTAAATTTTATGGTCGTAATAATGATCTTGTTATCAAATATACCTATCTCTGGGTTGGATTTTGACTGTCTTAATTTATATCAATTATTAGGCCTTTGATTTTTTTTTACTGAATTGACAAAGGATAGTTCCGTCTACCTGATCAATACAGAGGGCTGACGGCGGGTGTGACCGGTGAACAGGGGATGCCTACTCCCCCTAGGTACCTGATCCCACCTCTGGAATTTCCAGGGGTCCTCTGTTTTATGTCCTCTTCACCTATATGTATTATGTATTATGTTTATGGATTTATTGATATTGATCACTGTTCCTTATCTTTACCTTTTACATGTTACAAGATTTGATTTACTAATGTTTTAAAGTTACTTTAAGCCCCTGTCACACCAGGGAGCTCTTTAGGTATATATGCTGTATATTTAACAAAAATACCTTACATAAATGAATAAATAACAATAATTAATAAAAAAAAATAGATAAATAAATAAATAAATAAATAAATAAATAAATAAATAAATGAATAAATATTTCATTAAAATGTTAATAAACACAAGATTTAACTCTTCATGGTTATTTTTAATGTATGAACACAATTGACATCACTGTGAAAAATAATTCGATGAATAAATAAATAAATCAATAGATAAACAAACAAATAAGGAAAGAAACAGATATATACATAAATGAATAAATAGCCAATCACCCCTACCATTACTTTTTCTTTATAACTTTTTTATTTTGACTTATTACATGTAGATCTATAAATATTAAGGAAATATCTGTCGAGACACAGTTCTGTGTTTTTTTTTTCGCGATAATAGGTGGGTTGCCTCAATATGTAAAACCGGAGGTAAAAATATGCTACCAAATTAAAAAAAATCATTAGGTAAGGATTGTATTCAGTTACATTGCTTAAAGAAGTATATGAATATAACATGTGCGGATCTACATGTAGAGGGGGTCAGGGGGATCCGAACCCCCTCCCCCCCCCCCCCCTTGGAATTTGCAGAGTTATTAAAAGTGTATACTGAAGCAAATAAAAATGATTTTGGACCCACCCTAGAAAACGTGGACCCAACCATCACCACCACGGTATAGGCGTTTCTCATGTCTGGGAAATGGATTTTAATTTCCTGGGTTTCATACGTTTGGGAAGGGAATTAAAGATGTTTATAACATCACTAGTTATCAAGGTAGGATCGTAGAAGAAAAACAGAAAAAAAAGAAAGATGCAAAGCAAGACGAACCCCAAAATAATAACCGACCCACACATTCATCCTTTCACTTTGATGTAAACGGATCTTTGGATTTTATTGCACCTTTTATAGTTCATTTGATGTCAGAATGCTAAATGCAGAATTCTTGGTATCACTTAATTATTTTTTATCGATCCTGCTTAGGATGCCATGACCTGTTGAATAATTGAATCTTTTCTACGTTCTTTCTTCAACTTCCAAAAAATCTGCTCCCAGCAACTATACTTGCAGGAATTAGGTAGAAAAAGTCGCATAGCATGTTTTAAAGTTCAAAGTACTCCCTGTCATTTTGGACAAAAATATTCAGAAGAATCTTAACTAAATTTAACGATGTTTAAGTACAGAAAGAACATACTTTAAGAATATGAGCCAAGTGCATACATGTAATTACGTTAACTCTTAGATTAGAGCGGAAAAACGTACATGTACGTCTCAAAATTTCATCAAACACTCTTCGATAGAAGTATTTTCCCGTTTCCATTGCTCTTCCAAAAGGTCAAAGACTAGTTTCCTACAGATCATCGGAGATTTGTAGTATTTTTTGGATATGTTTCCTATTGCAACACTCTATAGAAAAAGTTTTGATAGAAAGTTTATTCAATCTTTTCCCTCATAAACTTCATAACTCGAAAATTAAAAACATGTCTATTTGATCTGTACTCTATTATTCATAATATCTGTAGATAAACTAGCTTACATCTGTAATTTATTGTTATTATAACCTGTATCAATAATTGTAAGTTAGAAAAAATCATCAAACAAAATGAATTTTTTAAAACAATTTTTCAAATTCAGTTAAATCTTCGCCGAAAAATGTTGGAAAAATCAGAACCTAAGCTTATTTCTATATTGGTTTTTAATTGTAATTAAAAACAGTAACAATAATTGATATTTAGGATAAACCATCAAATTAAATGGAATATCTGAAGAAACTTTCTCATACTAAATAAAATTAAGGAAAACAAATGAAAACAAAAATCAAAACCCAAGTTTTCTGGATATCTTATCCTACTCTCATCGCTTATATTAGAAAATGTCTGGAAATCGATAGAAATATATTATCAATTGCCCTTAATTTAAGCATTTCTAAATAAACTCTCCAAACCAAATTAAAATCTCCCACTGACTATGTCAAAGCTTAAAAAAAAATAGTCATCAAGTACTAGAATTAATATTGATTAAAATTAAAAGTCATCAATCAACGAATAAATTTTTATCAAGCTCGATTAAAAAGGTACTGTTACTCTAAATCTTTTTCTTTCATCGGAAACCTTCGCATATCTTTAATTATCATGTAAATTAACTTCACAACTCCATTTGTCATATCAGCTTTCTCCCTGTCTTTCTATTATTATCGTATTTCTCAACATGTTTAATTCGTTAATTTGTTCGTACACAGGTGTTTCTTGTGTCTCAGGAAACTGCTCATCATTCTGTCTTACCTTAGGAACACTTTTCTTTTTAAATATTCCATGGAAATGGACAAGTAAAAAGCAAAATAATGTGACAATTAGCACAGATCCGAAAATGATTACTATTGTTCTTAATAAGTTGTAACTTGTTGAATCCTTGTGAGGTCCAAATTCTGGAAATGATGATAACTTCAGTGGTTCGGTGCTAACAGCATCTACCAAAGAGATTCAATCGTTTATATTGTATCTACATGTCTCTATTCAAATAGCTACATAAATTTGGTCTTATTACATGTCTTATAGTATCAGCTATCAAATGTTTCTTGCAGTATTCTTTATGGATTTTTTCCTTCGAATCAAGCCAATTTAGCTACATCTTACATTTCTATGCTCAGAAGTACCTGTATACTAAATACAATGTTCTAATGAATAAAAACCATAATTGAGATTGCTATTTATATCATTATTTTTAAGTAGTTTTTATTAAAAAATGAAAAAAAAGTAAAGGAAACGAACAGTGATCGATCTCAAAATATCTATGATCAATACAAATCTGTGAAGAGGGCATTAAACACGGACTCCTGGAAATTCAAGAGGTGGGATCAGGTTCCCAGGAGGAGAAAGCATTTCCTGTTGAGCGAACACAACGCCATGAGCCCTATGTATTGATCAGATAAAAGGGACATTTTGTTATCGTATTCAGTATTAAAAAAAAAGCTTAACAATAAGTATGAAACAAGACGGCCAAAATACGACCCAATGACAGGTCATATTTGCTAATTGCTAATTATCAACATTTGTGAATATGTTTCACCTATTGCCATTATCTTTGAAATTGAAATACCATTTTTCTTCTAAACTCAGGCCTTTCAATATGCACAGAGAAACTATAATCATTGTGGTACATGAAATATGTCTAGGCGAGAAATCTCTGTGATGTACATGTGCTTAGAAGGTCGTATGTTCGAATCACGGTTACGATTGACCTAAGTCGATAAAAAATAGGTAGCAATTATTCCTTCGACAAGCGCTCGACACTTTGAAGTGAAAGTTGCAGGTAATTCGGAAGAGACCTTAAAAACTGAGGCTCCGTGTCACGGCAGGCGCTGGCACTATAAAGACCCCTCACTGTTCAATGGCTCTGAATCTCGAGTAAAGGTTTAAATTTTAAGCTCTTCCTCAGTATATATACTGACTTTTCTACATGAGGGAAAAATTCTCGAACAGAACGTAAAACAAAATACAATCAATTAATCAGTCTGTAATTTAGACATCAATTATATTCAGGAAACGAAATAAAATTTCTAAGCAACCCTAACTTTGCAACATTATAAAAATAAGAGTAGGTATATATGTACTTTTTCTGCCAGCGACAATATTTACAAAGTGCAATATGAACTGACACAAATGTACTTCACATCGTTGAAGTGCTGCATACTTTAACACAGACATGTGGATCCAATTTCAATTACTAGATGTCATGATCTCATTGAACATAGCAAATGTGCACTGGTCTGAAGTAGGTCCTTATGTAATAAGGATTTTCTTTACTGATCCAATCTATTGGTCATTATCACACCAATGTAGATAAAAAACCTATTTTAACAAAAAGCCAAAAAAGTATGTAAAAATACGTTTTTTGTCTATGCTCATCATTAAAATTTTCTATATAATCGACCATAATTACCAATTTTGCGAACGTTAAAGACACATGAATGACACAAAGTGAACTTTTTAGGGGGCTGTTGGAGCGAGACCATTATTTGCAATATGCATTCATTATGGATACTTAGTCAATGAAGGTACACGAGTTGTAAATGGATTAATATTTAAATTTATTATTCGTGCAACTAAATTTTATTGATTGTTTGCTCTAAAAGGTGGTTTTGAAAAGTGTGTAATAGTATTATAAAAACAGTGTAACGAACATCAACAAATACTCGTTGAAGTTGTAAAACATTCTTCTGTTTCATGTTGGCAGTTTTTACAATCAGAGTGGCATTTTTTGTCACAATCCTCCCCGTAAAAACCTGTCTGACACCGCTCGGAGCAGTTGATGCCCATGTAACCTGGCTTGCACTCTAAAAATACGCATTTCTTGCTCAGTAGGAATATAGATACTAAAAAAATATAACCATCATTGAAATTCACTAAACTGAGACTTTGTAAAAGAAAGAGCTTTCCATTATTTTAAAAGATTTAAATGATTTTATTTATTCTAATTAATTAAAAAAAAAAAAAAAAAATCATCGAGTTTGATTGAAAATAGGAAGCAATATCTTAGGTAATTATTCATTTTAAAAGAATTAAAAATATATTCAAAGAATTGTTACAGACCCTGAAACGTGCTACTACCCCCCAAAAACCTGCGACTTTCGTGCGCTTTTCGTTTCGTGCAAACCGTGTAACGTTTCGTGTAAACCGTGCAGCGTTTCGTACAAACCGTGTAGCGTTTCTTGTAAACCCTGCAGCGTTTCGTGTAAGCTCAAAAGCGTTTCGTGCAAACCGTGTAGCGAGCGTGCGAGAAGCGTGTGAAAAACGTGCGACTTTCGTGTAAGAACCGTATTATCTTTTGTCAATCATAGCTAAGATGACACCCGACAATAACGATTGATTTTTAATTCGTGAAATTATACGGTTTTATTAGTATTTAGTGGGTATAAATAAATACCCGTGGATTTTATTTCTTAAATTTATCCTATTGTCTGTAAACAGTAAATTAATTTGGCAGTGTCTATTCGTGAATGAAAAAAAATGTAAAGAAATGAATTCTGAATAATTATATATTTGTGGTTTTATTAATCACGCAGTTCTAGTGCATATTCTTTTTAGTATTTAGGACATTGGACATGTACATGTATACATATATATTGAATGTTTTGTTAAGAGCCGCGACTATTTATTACATAATTATTGATTTTTTTTTGTCTAGACAGGGATTTTAAAAGGTGGTGGGTATATATTGTTTTTATTTGATAAACACAATGCCTCAAAAGAATGCCTCTAAAGAATTACAATACAACACTTGTTTCTATAATAATTATTTTCCCGACGGTATACTTACTGAAACAAGTGCCCGTTATATTTAGCGATGTACAGATTTGAAGATACAACAGTAAGATCTCTGTAATCTACCCCCGCCCCCTGTCCTGCACAATGTTCCTGTTTGATCCAGTTTACATATTACCTTTGCAATTTATAAACAGAACCTAATTTAATCAAATGATATTTTTTTTTACTAAATCAAAAAATGTATAAATCAATCAAAAATTAAGAAAATAAGGAATAGAAAATCAATCTGTTTGCAGAAATCATAAGCAATTTAATCATTTTTTTCTTCAAATCAATAACTGAGTTTATTTGTCAATAATAAAACGACTTTTTAGTAACAAACTATACTTGTAAAATTATTAAATGCTGTAAAAGATTATGAAATACAAATATATTTTTTTTTCAGTGCGTAATTTAGAGTCTAGTAAGAAAGGTTTGCACACAGACTATGATGAACATTTCACCGGGCGGATCACATGCTCAATAACAATTATTAATAAATTACAACTGAACATTGAGTATTTTATCTGTTAATATAGTACTGGTGTAGCGAGTTTTAATCTTAACTTAATCTGAATGATTGCAATTCTTAACTAATCTTTGATTAATCAGTAATAATCAAAATAAAGTCCGAGAGATTCCGAATAGAAAAAGCAGATTAAGGCCAAAGCATGCGAGAATCGTGTACAAAGCGTGTGTGAAACATGTAGAAAGCGTTTCGTGCAGGCTTTCATGTAAACCGTGCAGCCTTTCGTGCAAAGCGTTTCGTGTAAACCGTGGAGCGTTTCATGCAAAACGTGTAGCGAGCGTGTACCGTTCTTGCAGCGTGCGTGTGGGATAGTAAAAAGCTTCAGGGTCTGTATATTCTTTAGTTTTATCTTATATATTTTCAGTTTTTTAGCATTTGTTTCTTAAAACAAAACATGTTTTAAACATAAAGCTTTGTAAAGAACTTAGGAATACAATATCGCAATTCTTTTGATGAAATTAAAAATCAATCTTTAAGGACATTGGCAAGGTTCCTGGTTATTGTATAGAATTTTTCAAGAACTCTTGACAAGGTTTAATTGTACTAAACAGGCTATATTCTGGATCGTTTAACCTACCAAGCCAACCTTCTCTTTTAGATTTTGTCAAAACTATTACTTTAGAGTTTTCAATGCATTTCCTATGTAAAATGTTGATAAAAGGGACCTACATAATTTTCCACCATGATAGTATTTCTCTCAAACCCCCTTATTTCATATTTTTTTTTTATTATATACATTATTGTATCTTCATTTCCTATGACTTCTAGATATTTTGGCTGAAAATGTACATATAGAAACAAGACACAGACATACCTGCACCGATCTTCATTTTTGAATTACTTCCCTTAAAAGCAGTAATTATATTATTCATAGTGGTCAAAGTCTGTATGATCGTTTTTATCATGTAATTGACTGAATTGATTGAAAGACATTGTCATAAAAAATATTGGCATGGATTTATTTTTATTTTTTATTCGTAGTTACTAAATACTGCTTCCTTCACACGACCTAATATACCTTTCAGCATATGTCACATCTTTGACCTTCCCAGCATACTGAGCATAACTATGGTAAATGACAATCTGTTGGCTCTTTGTCCCCTGAATACAATGTACAACAAAGCAATTACTACTTTCCTTTCTTACTGTACAGATGATTCTAAACGTTGAAGGAAGTACACACGCTTTTGTTTACTGTAACATACTCTTTATTGGTTTTCACCGCTTAGAGAATTCTACACGGGAGATCATTCTCAATCACTATTTTATAAGTGAAAATACCCATGTATTAAACCTTTTTTTCTCCGGAAAACCCTGACTTGCCAATGTCCTTAAACTATTATTTGTGAAATATTAATTTCCGTAATGACTTTGTAAGGTAGTATTTTATTTAATAATATGTCTTACTATCACATGCATTACTGCTGCTGTTCCAAATAAAATCAGCACAACACTTACTTTCTCCTTCCTTCCTAGATAGAAATAGCATACAAAGGTTATACGGCGTGTGAAAAATTCATAAGGAGGCTAAAATTTTGTATTTTTTCGTTAAATATCAGACTTGAATATATAGTTCTTACATTAGCAAGAAGACATTTTAGCTATACTATGATGCTTATAAAGATAAATATAACCTCCAATGCAAAATAAATTGTAGGGATATTTAATTTATGCGATCTCAACGCCATCGCTTGAAATGCTAAAATAATTGAACCAATGCCATATCCCTGTCCATACGGTTTATATGAACAATTAGCTTTGAGAAATTGTAATAAAGGATTAGAAACTTGACAATTCAGAAGCAATATATTTTACCAATAGAGGAATGAGGCTTTTGATTTAACGCGCATAAGTCGAAATATCATGTGATTTTTTTTCAAAGAATCAAGACTATGAAACATCTAATTGTCACACAATTACAATGCCTTTTAAAATTGTTAAGAACAAACTTTGCACAGATTAAATTTACCTGAATTTTGTTCATTCGCAAAATATATACATGTTGTTGATATTCAAAAAAAAAATAATAATAATAATAAAAAAATAAAAAAATAAATAAATAAATAAATAAAAAAAAAAAAACTTACACTTCTCGGCATCCCATTGCATTTTTGCTTGACCCTTCTTCATTGCAAAACTGTACATGAAAATGTATGGGTAATAATACAAAACGACAACCCAAGCACTCATTCTGAATTATGTCGAAATAGTATAAAACGGATTCAATTTAAACTTCCTCTTTCAAAAAAAAAAAATAAAAAAAAAAAAAAAAAATTCCTGTCAAATAAATGCCATATAAGTCTGTCGGTTTGTTATTATCGAGCATTTGTGTGCATTCCTGCAAATGAGGTTTCAGATAATGAAATATATACTATTCAAAGTCACATATATCCTATGTAACAGGATTGGAATCAATGGAAAAGATAATTTTGATATACTCATATATAGATTAATTAACAATTGAAGGTGTTCAAGACTGTTCATTTTGCATATTCATTTTAATATATCTTGGTTTTTATATAAAGAATCATCATAGATTGTAATTCGATGTAAATCTTTTACGACGCCAAATTTGATGCACCAGATACGCATTTCGACAAATTATGTCTCTTCAGTGATGCTCATGCCGAAACATTGAATCCAAAATATTTAATTTAAAAAAAAAGAAAGCCAAAAAGGGGGTGCAAAAGACCTCAAAGGATCAGAGCTATGCATGAGGGAGATAATCCTTAATTTTGAAATAATTTTCTAAATTTTACCACAGCAATTAAATATATATCCGTATTTTCAAGCTAGTACCAAAGTATTTAGCTACTGGGCTGTAGAGACCCTCCGGGACTAACAGTCCACCAGTAGAGGCCTCGACGTAGGTTGCATAATGTAAATCTTATTAAAATCGATATATTTCAGTTTGTATGAATTAGACAAAATGATGCAAAATATCTAATTAAAATGGATAGAAATATATCTCTGAAACAGTTAAAGAAGGATTTTAAGTCAGTAATTGGTATGTAAATACGTAAATTACAAAGACCTGTCAAATAGGCATATTTCATAAAGTGTGCTAGATTCCCCATGTATTTATTTAATTTGTTTGTTTTTTTTTTAATTTACATTAATTTTTTATATAAATATGATAAATTAACAAAAATATCTTTCTGTCCAAGCACATCTTCATTTAAGTATATCCAGCAATATTTTATTTTATTTTTAATAATCAGGTTAATATTTAAAAAAAAAGAGATATTCTCTAATTCAAGTTACTACATTACTTCCGCCAAGCTAATAGTTATTCGATAATTCTGAAACTCCAAATTTAATCTTCATTACATATTTGTTTTATTTCAAATAAATTGTAAACTGATTGTTTTTTACAAGTGTATGGAGCATACATTAGTAAGCTTTTCTTATATTTCGTAGTTTGCTTTTTCAAATGCGGGAATATATAGTTCCTTGATTTAACGAGGCATCTTGTACACAAAGTATAATTTAGGAATGACTCTAATTCTTGGCCAAATTATTCGAGAATAACCTGGTTTGGGTCAGTTTACGCTTTATAATCCGCGAAGCGGATTATAAAACAGCGTAAACTGACCCAAACCAGGTTATACTCGAATAATTTGGCCAAGAATTAGAGTCATTCCTTATAATTTAATTCTAAAATCATTAAACAATTGTGGGTGTAAACTTTCGTTGCTTTTTATTAGTTCAAATTTGCCGCTCAATAATACAACCCTAGTAACGGAAGTGATGGGAAGCGAGGGGAGGTAAAAACTGATACATAGTCCTAGCAGCCATGTTGTTTGTTTACATGTGGTAAGATCCAACTTGAAGTTACTGTTTGAAGTTAAAGGTACATTTATTAAATCTGGAATTTTCCATGAATCCCGAGGACTGGAAATGAGAGGATTGCATGGATACAGACGATTCAGCTGGTTGTCAGGGGGGTGTGTCCCCATACCAAACCAGGTTATACAGAAATAATTTGTGTTCCTTTTTGGTTATTAACCAATCAGAGGCTAGAATACAAACAAAATTAAATTATTTATTAATAATTAATAACAAGCATTCTGAGAGTATAGCATTAGCAATACTAGTCCCCTACCGGCAAGTGTTAAATTTATTCCCGTTAAAAATTGAAAATGCCATAATTTCGACAAAAATCAATGAAGCGGAACGAAATGCAAACTTGATCTGTAACTCATCAAGGTAAAGTCACATACTAAAAATTAGCTCAATATCTGCAAGCGTTTAGAAGAAAATTGCGGAAAACCCTTAAAAATTGAAGAGGTCGTAATTCCGTCAAAAATCAATGAAGCGGAACGAAATGCAAACTTGATCTGTAACTCATCAAGATACACTCACATAACAAAAATCAGCTCAATATCTGCAAGCGTTTAGGAAAAAAGTGCGGAAAACCAAGTGGGACAGACTGACAGACAGACAGAGGGACAGACGGACAGACAGACAGACAGACAGACGGACGGACAGACTCAGAGGAAACCTATAGTTCCCTCCGGTTTCACCGGTAGGGGACTAATAAATAATAACAACCTTGAACAAGTATAACCCATTCAAATTAGTGAGTTATAACCATACACTTCAGTCCTATTTAATCTGATGTGTCTGTTGATACCGGGATTTAAAGAACTGAACTGATTGATTGATTGATTGATTGTGTGTTGATTTACGTTCCATTCGAAAATTTTTCACTCATATACCGGTGAAGGGCTTCGAATTTAGACTTTTACTCGACACTCAGGGCCATGAGCAGTGAGGGTTCTATATCGTGCCCACGCCTACCTTGACACGGGGCCTCGGTTTTTAAGGTCTCATCAGAAATATCCGCAACTTTCACTTCAAGGTAACAAGCGCTTGGCGGAGGAACAGCTGCTTCTTATATTTTTTACCGACTTAGTCATTTGCTGCCGTGATTCGAACACACGACCTTGCAGATATCCTTTCAGTGAACTGAACTGAAAGGAAGTAGCGGCCCCTTTCCACACAATATGCGAAAACTACTCCTTTACAGATAAAGTTGTAGAGTGATTGCATTTGCTATATTTTGTTTTTATAAATATTGCTGAATTGCAACGTTGTATTATATAATCTTGGTATATAATTTTTAGCCCTACCTTCTTAGTTTAATAATTAACCTTACTTATTTTTCCAATTTTACAAAGCCTGTCCTTAGCCATAAGGTTTTTCAAAAAAGTGTAATAAAAGAAATATAATAAGTTAATACTTTTTAATTTCGTTGAAAATAAGGAAAACTGTTTATCTCTTACTATATATAGAAGCGCATTTAGGACATGGCGTTGGCCTTCTTGGTTTCGTACAAGAGATTTTCTTGAAAACCTTTATATATGCAATTAGAATTTTCCTATTTTTTTCAATAGATGATCATCAATTAATTAAGGGATATAAATACATTTTTAAGCATTTTTCTGAGATTTTTCCCTAAGGTTATAAAAAGATAAAAAAAAATGATAACATAATTATTTATTAAGTTAAGAGTTTATCGTGTAAAATCTTAGAACTTTTATGCATAAAGTTTAATTCATAACATACTTGTAATAAAAATCTAATATATCGACGATTGTTTCCAAACTTTTTAATTACAAGAAAACTTTACAGAGCCTAGATATCGAATATTTGAAACATAATCTTCTTTCCTGTTCATATTCTTCTCCACCCTACAATTATAGTCCTGCTGGACACGTTATTACTGGTGACGTAAATATAATTAATAATGAGGACGTTAAATCGCTAATTTTAAAAGGGCCAAAATTTAGGGAACCACGATCTTTTAACTGGCGTCATAATTTCATACATATTTTGGATTCTGTGGAAGATTACGACAGGCAATGGGCCAGACGTGAAAAAGAAGTCCTTGACACGTTGTCAGAATGGATTAAATGCATCAGATGTATTGTCAGTATTTCGATATTGTACCAGAAAAAGACGTTAATGGTAATCTAACAACCAAGCTTTATGATAAACATGATGACTTTAACTTATCAATCGTCAACTTCCCTTACTTATGCAGCAATATACCTTTATCACCTGCATATGGGGTTTATATTTCTCAGTTGATTCGATACGCAAGAACATGCTCTAGTATGAACAATTTCAAACAAGATGTAAGTTATTGACAAACAAGTTGATGAAACAAGAATATCAGCAGCCTCTTTTAAAGTCGCCATTTCGTAAGCTCTATGATCGATACAGTGACCTTGTCGGCAAATACAATTTATCATTAAGTCAAATTCTGACTGATGTTTTTCATACTAATTGTTAGGCCATTATTTACGCAGTGAATTGTCGAAGGATTTTTCCATTATTTCCCGATCATGACAAGGAGAACATGGCGGGTGTGACCAGTCGACAGGGGATGCTCACTCCTTCAAGGCATCCGATCCCATCTCTGATTATTTAGAGGTCCGTGTTTGCTCTGCTCCAAAATTTGTCAAAATATATGCATTAAAAAAATAGTATAAAAAATATGATAAAAAAATAAATAATAATAATAATGAAAAAAAAAACACTCAAGAAAAAGAAATGATTAAAAAATCAAAATATTTTCAAAAGTTAAAACAAAAATGAAATAAAAGTCAAAAAATCAATATAGCAAATACTGTAAGGGTCTTTCAACATGTTAAATAAGGTAACCGCCAGGAAATAATGTTTAATAAAGAAGAAACATCATTTCCTGTCTTTGCGTAAATGACGTATAGCTAAAAGATTCTGGCACTCCCTTATCCTTGCTTGCCCCTGAAAAGAATTTAAATAAATCAATATTGCATTTAAAGAAAATTGTGTATCCAAGGACTCCGATACATGTACGCGGCGTACCATTTTGAAACCAAACGTTCATCAATAACTTTACACGAAAAGTTCAGAACTGTTTCAAATAACAACTAGATAAAATATTTGAAACATAATCCGGAGGTCAGATTATCAACAATTTGGCACCTTCTGCTTAAAAATGATATTTTAACTAGGCAACAATTCAGAGGTCCTAGTTTTATATAACGCCACCACAAGCAAAGTTAAGTACAAGAACGGACTCATCTGTCATGAACAAGGCAAAGTACTCAATTCAATAAGAGTTTGGAGGCGGAAAATGAACGGTATGCGAATTAGAAGCTGGTGCATTTTGCGGGTAGACTATTGGGGAAGCACATGGAATGGTATGTGCTTTTTTTCACTTTAAATCTCAGGTCCTCTTCTGTGACTAGACCCTTATATATGACTCAGCATTACAGATATAACACTCTAGTTGTCCCTCTTGTTCATGTTCCAGACACATCCTGGCTAAAGGATTATGCATCAGAATAATGCACGTCCACATACAAAAGGGTATCTATAACCTTTTAAAAGAACGGAGTATACAAGATATGCTTCGGCACAGTCTATCACCGGATTTGACACTAACGAAGCAAGACTGAGATGCTGTAGGGCGACTAGCCGCCTAGCAACTTCTGATACGACATTCCGGCAAGGGCTAATTGAGTAGTCATTAAACAGTATATATGTCACAAGTTGTGATTCAAGACATAATTTTATCATTGGATTGAGAATGTGTGGCCCGTATATATTGTGAACATTCTATTCAAGACTTTGACTTTGAAATGTATGTCATTTTTTAAGTAGCTAACATGTTTAACATCGTAGAACAAATTTCAATTTCATAAGAAACTTTTATACTCAGAAACAATTAATTGTTATTGTACACTTATGCCTCTTGCTAATTCAATTGAAGCGACACGCGGTAGTTCAGTCGGTAGAGCGCTCTCTCCGTGAATGGAAGGTCGTGTGTTGGAATCACGGTCGAAAAAAAATGGTAGCAACTATTCCATCGGTAGGTGCTCAACACTTTGAAGTGAAAGTTGTGGGTCTTCCGGACGATATCTTAGAACCGAGGCACTGTGACAAGACAGGCGTTGGCATGATCAAAATTCCTCACCTCTCTGCGAGTGAAACATTTTCGAATGGGGCGTAAAACAAGATACAATAAATCATTTATTCAATTGATGAAATATATTAATCATATAACTGATTCTATAATGCATTTTTAAAAATTACTGTCTGTATACATTGTATAACAAACAAATAGTAGTAACACGACACATAAATCTTACTTCTGCACCTTAATCATTTTTTTCTCCCATGACACATTTTAGTGTTTGTGAGATTATGTAGATTCTAAGCTATTAGAAAATATTTGCTTGACACACACAAACACACATTAATGGTCTGACAGGTATAAAATTCAAAACTGATTCAGTCCTCAAATTAAAGTGCGTTATGATACACCTTCCGAGACTTTATTTACTCTACTTTTTATCGTTATTGGAGCAGCTACGAAGGCAAACATTTCCACCATAATTTGTCTTCACTATTTCTTGTTATGGGCAGTGGATACTGTACCTTAATAGATATGTATCAAATTCAGAATAAGTTTGTCAAAAATTTGTTCTTGCTGAGGGGACCTTAAAGTCACAGCCTACTTAAGACTAGGCAGGTATTGAGATTTATATTACTATACTAATTTCTAAATTCTAAGATCAGTACTGCGACAAAAGGTGCTCGAATTCTTAACTTTAGTGCTATGATTATCATATTTTGAGTATGTCTATCAACTCTCAATGGGGAAACACAAACTATAGTTTATTGAATTTGTTCATTTTATTCTGTGAGATCAAAATGCAATCTACATGTATTCTTACCTATAGATTTCATCAAAGATTGTCCACTTATTCTGTCAAAAAATTCACCCTTATCACATCTGTTATCCTTAAATTAATGACAAGGATTAATGAATAAGAAGACGAAGTAAATATATAGATTTCGTAGTGCATTAACGTTCTTGTGATATTATATTTACCACTTTGAATCTTCTACAGGTTTGTCCGTTGTCTGGAGCAGTAAATGTCAAGTTCAAGGATCTAACAAGTCTACAATACTTTTTTTCGTCAGAATCACAAACGTCCATCACATGGCAATCTTGATCTTCTACGCATTTATTGGAGCAAATTGCCATCATAGAATACGGAAAGATTGTTATCATCTCAAAAACATCTATATCAAATGTTTTAGGAACAATCCCCACATACGACAGGGTATGACAATTGTCTGTCTCTAAAGACAAAGAAGAAACACACAAAAAATATAAAAATATCGCATCCACCCTGAATGTCATGTCGGATGTTCTTTAAATGACTGTGTCAATAAGACATGGCTTAATTTAAATGCAACATATGGTCTGTGTTAATATTCAATGCCCTCTTTGATTACTTGACACTAACACCTTGGTTCGAAGAATGATACAGAAAAGAATAAGGTATTGTTTCCATATATCATCTGAAAATATTTGTATGACATGCAAAGTATAATTGGTAGAGGAACTCAAAAACAAAAAAAGTATTGATAGGAAGTAACATGCTATCTTGTATGACAATTCAAAAATTTCGGAAGAATATTCATAAACTTATCTTATAAACAACCTACAGAATTAAAGCTCAGTCACACAAAAGACATCTCTGGTTGATCAAAGATATTTGTTCAGTCAAAAAAAATCAACATATATAATTATCCGGGAGACATTCAATGTATTTCCATTTTTTTTTATTTATGGCAAAAGGCTGACTGAAAGTTACGACAGAAAGAATCTATGAAGAGAGAGAATAGCGCTGTTCATATGTAAATCTCAGAAAGAGTGTGTATTTTGACTTAATTGATTGAATGGTATTGATTTGAGGATAACTATGAATTTACATAGTAAATGTATGAACAACACTGGAATAAATGAAAAATTAAATAAATATTCAATAAATCGATCAATCTTACCGTTTCCATATTCTTAAAAGCTTTCAGTTCTGACTAAGCTCTAAAAATATTGTGAAAAAAAACTGTGACATCACTAGCTATTAAAGAAGGATAGAAGAAAAAAACAAAACAACCCCTCCCCGCACATTCATCCTTTCACTTAGATGTAAATAGGTCAATGGGTTTTATAGTTCATTTCACATCAAATGCAATGCTGATTCTCGGTTTAAGCTAATATATTGTTCTTTTTTTTGATCAAATTAAGTATTCTTTGACCAAGCTCTGAAATTATTAAATCTTTTCTACGTGATTTTCTCTAATTTCTAGCAGTTTTTGTCCCAGCATCTGTATATTCAATCTCCAACACTTTAAAGTGCACTATCTAAAATCTAAGGGAAATGAAAAAAATATTTCTAAGTGGTTGGATATAAATTTTAAGGTAACCTGAGTCACACAGGTGACCTATTACTATCTTTATTTGTCCCTCGTCGTGCGTAGTCAGTCGTCCGTCTTGCGTCGTGTTTTAACATTTGAAAATTTTCAGTTTCTTCTCTGAATTCGCTTAACCAATTCCAGGACATGGCATCAATGGGTGAAGGGGAACAAAATTTTGTGAATTTTATGATCACCCCTGGGGGGGGGGGGGGGAGGGGGGTTGAAGATTTGTGCTAATACAATAAAATTTTATGCAATCTTTAAAAAAAGTCTTCTTCTTTAATCCTTGACATCAAACAGTTAAAATGTTGGCATGATTGTACATGTAACACACATTGAGTCCTTTACCAAAATAGTAAAATTCATGGACCCTGGGTCAGGAGTTCTGGAGTTAGGGTGGGGTTTAATTGATCATATATTGAAAATGCATAATTTCTTTAAAACATCTTCTGTGCCACTGGATATTCAGCAAACAAAATAAGTACATGGTTACGTTGAGCAAGGATTCCTCTTCCAAGTTGTGAAAATCATGGCCCAAGAGTCAAAGGTTCTGGTGTTAGGGCGGGGCTCAGACTATTGATTGAATAGTGAAAATGCATTATTTCTCTGAAAATCTTCTTCTCTGCTCCTGGGTATTTATAGGATAAACTAAGTGAATGGTTTTGATAAGCAAGAATCCTTTTGTGAAATTGTAAAATTCATGGCCCAAGGCTCAGGGGGTTCTG
The DNA here is from genome assembly GCF_033153115.1 of Saccostrea echinata. Taxonomy (NCBI): domain Eukaryota; kingdom Metazoa; phylum Mollusca; class Bivalvia; order Ostreida; family Ostreidae; genus Saccostrea; species Saccostrea echinata. Next base: position 15,495,690 of record NW_026889778.1, read on the forward strand.
GTGTTAGGGCCGGGCTCTATTAATTATATAGTGATTATTCGTTGAAAATCTTTTTCTCTGCCCCTGAGTATTTAGCAAACAAAGTAAGAGCATGATTATATTGAGCAAGAATACCTCTTGTAAAATTGATAAATTTATGGCCTCAGAGTCAGGGGTTCTTGTTTTAGGGGGCTGCATTGATTATATAGCGAAAGCGCATAATTTCTTTGAAAATCTTCTCTGCTATTGGGTATTAAGCAATGAAAGTAAGGAAACGATTTGATGAGCAAGGATGTCTCTTCCGAATTTTTGAAATTCATGGCCCAGGTTATTGGTTCTAGTCTTGTGCGGGGGGGGGGGGTATAGATAACAATTGGTTCTAGTCTTGTGCGGGGGGGGGGGGTATAGATAACATAGTGAAAATACATTATTTCTTTCAAAAAAAAATCCTCTCTGCTCCTCGGTATTTAGCAGATAAATTAAGTGCATGGTTATGATAAGCAAGGATACCTTTTTCAAAGTTTTGAAATTCATGGCCCCAGAGAAGGGATTTTGGTGTTAAGGCAGGCCTTTATTGATTATATGGTGAAAATGCATAAATTCGTTGCAAATCTTCTTCTATGTTCCTAGGTATTGAGGAAACAAAGTAAGTAAATGATTATGATGAGCAAGAATGCGTTTTCCAAAATTGTGTAATTCATGGCTCATTGTTGGTGTTAGGGCGCGGGCTCTATTGATTGTATAGTGAAAATGCATAATCTTTTTGAAATCTTTTCTGCCCCTAGGTATTTAGCAAACAATGTACAGGGTGTCCTAGAATATATGATACCATTTCAAGATTCTGTAAAACATAATGTAATGAAGATTGAATTACAACAAATGCATTATAACATTGCATATACTGTCCAATTTTATTAATATAAATTGACAGACATTAAAAAGGAAACAAAATAAAAAAAAATAATTCACTTTGAAAAATGCTATGGTTTTTAAATGATGCCATCTAAATGACGTTCTATCTGTGTAACGATAATGTCTAGACATTGCAGAAAGTTCCTTAACTTGAGACAACAGTGCATGTCTCGGTAGTTACTTCTGGATTTTCATCAGAGGTAAACCTTTTATAATGTTAATGATTTTGGGTTAGGTTTAGTCGCAGTAACCTAAGAATAGGATTGATAATTACAGTTTTAAAATGAGGGTAGCTAGTTTATTTGATAATCCATTTTGATTGAATAGCAGTTTTTTTTTTTTGCAAAAATCTGATGTAACTTTGATACCTTGCAATTTCAAAAATGAGAGAATTTTTTGGGATATTTTGTTGCTAAAAGATTGTACTTATTTAAATATTTTTAGAGACATATATCAAAGAAACTGGCCAAGGGATGTGTTTGTGGCAGGTATTTCAAATGGTATCATATATTTTGGGACACCCTGTAAGTACATGGTTATATTGAGCAAGGATGCCTCTTCCGAAATTGTGAAATTTCTGGCCCCAGGGTTAGGGGTTCTTGTTTCCTGGGGGTGGGTGGGGCTGTAAGGATAATATTGTGAAAAAGCATTATTTCTTTGAAATTTTCTTCTCTGCTCCAGGGCATTTAGCGGATAAATTAAGTGCATGGCTAGAATAAGTAAGGATGCCTCTTTCAAAATTGTGAAATCTATGGCTAGACTGGTTCCGTAGCATTGGATAATGGGCACAAGCGCCCTGAGAAACCTTGTAATTCCTAGCGGCTGCAACTGGAATCAAGGGCAGAGAACCAGTGCTACATGTAATTCATGGCCCCAGTTTCAGGGTCTGATATTAGGGCGGAGATCTATTGATTATATAGTGAAAATGCATAAATTCTTTGAAAATCTTAGCTGTAATGAGTAAGTGTGTTTTTGCTATATTAAAGAAATTCTTGACCACTGGGTCATGTATTTCTGGTGCTGGGCAGGGCTCTATTTATATTATAGGAACATCTGTACTCTATTGAAAAAGTTATTCCACTTTGCTATTTACTTATAATAAATCAATTATAGTAAATGATGTAATTGATAAGTCAAATTTATTGTATTATTCTCAGATGACCGGTAAGGCCCTTGGACTTCTTGTTTTTTAAACTGATGTGTTTGGAAAACACTAGATAATTAATGAAAATTGATGGCCATTTCTCTATGAATCTGGGACTAATAATTGCGCATATATATTTAGCCGAGATTTCTTCTGAATTTTCAGAGTCTGGACAACTAATGAAACATGTGTGATATGAATGCACTTAAACATGTATCTGCTCATAAAACAAAAACCTACAGAAAAGAAAACAACTGTGTTGTATTCAATACACTGAACAGTGATCGAGTTGCAAATAACTAAAAAAGATACAACCCACTGTTCTGGTCTAATGGATATGACAGAACTTCATTGGGGAACTAGGTAAAACTAAAGTATGTTTTTAAAATTTCAAGTGATTTCAAGTCATTTGGATAAAAAAAGATATTGAAGAATCTTAATTCATTTTAAAATCTAGATTTTGAAGTACAATGAGATGACGTTTAGTCTAACAATTTGAACCATGTACATGTAATAACTTCGACTCTTAGATAAGAACCGTGTCAAGCATAGTCACACGATTTCATCAAACCTTCTTTGATTAAAGTATTTGATATTTGATGTTATGCGTCAAAGTTATCATGGAAACATGTCACAAAGTTTAAAAACAGCAATTTTGTACATATTCACAGTCCCATTGCTAACATTTGCATGATTGTGACAGTTATTGTTACAAAAGGTCAAAGTCTAGACGTGTTTGTTTGTTTGTTGGTTAACGTCCCTCTCGAGAATTTTTCACTCATATGGAGACGCCACCACCTGCCTTTGGAGAGCTGCAAATTTTGACCCATGCTCGGCACTCAGGGCCATTGAGCAGTGAGGGATGTTTTTCGTGCCAGCACCTCCTGCCACATGGGACCTCGATTTATATGGTCTCATCCGAACGACCGGTCTCCACGTCCCACAGTGGGATTCGAATCCGTGTAGTAAGGATCGACTCCTTACTCCGCGCCTCTAGAGCAGAAGCTCACCACTGCGCCACGCGTCGACTTAGACGTGTCTTATTCAGATTTTTGAAGATTTTTGCCGCAGAGTTGTCTTTAAAAGTGGCTTTCCAGTTACATTATTAATGAGACGTTTATGACTTCCGAAAAGATTTTAATCTGTTATTGTGTATATAATTTTTTTTAAATCTTTCCAAAATATTACTCGTCGATATCTTATCTGTGTATACTCAATTTTCACTCAAGGTATAATCTCTTCTTGTACATGTATGTCGCCACGAGTCATAATGTGTACTGGATATAACATATCGTGGGTACTAAGTATTTATAAGAAAATAAATCAAAACTCTCTGAATAATAAATATACCTCTTCGCGGCTAGGATAAGTCTCTCCGTAAAATATCAAACTGTTCCAACTGTAGCAAGTTGTCTGAACTACCTAGATATGACATCATAATAGCATATGACGTTAAGTCACTGCATACTTGAGGTGACATGACGAGGAAAGTGCCATAACTTTTACATTCATTTCACATGACATATAAAGAATTTTAAGCTTTATTGTTTGATTCAAATGTCTGGATTGTTCTTTAAGCTTTAGTGTGCTGTTATGATGTAGAATATTTGCAAGTTAATATGCTCTTTATCCATTCTGACAAAGTGTCAAGGTCTTCTTTTTTGTGTTTGGCCCATCACCTGGCGTAATCTTTTATGGAATTCATAATATTTATAAAATTAAGACGCCAGTTAAAAGAACGGGGTTCCCTAAATTTTGGCCTTTTTAAAATAAGGGATTTAAGGTCCTCACTATTAATTATGTTTACATCACACGTAATGACGTGTCCAGCTGGACTATAGTTGTAGGGTTAAGAAGAATATGAACACATAGGAGGATTATGTATTAGATGTTCGATAACTAGGCATTGTAGAGTTTTTTTGTAATTAAAGATTTTGGAAACAATGGTCGGTGTAAATATGTAAGAAATACAAGGTGTGAACTTCAACTTGAAATATGGTGGAATATAAGACTGGACCCTTTTGTAATTAAGGATATTACTACTATTAACTGCGTACATTCCTTTGGTTTGCAATTTGAAGTTTAAGGAACAAACGGGTTATTTGAGCAGTATTATCTTCCGTAAAACGTGGCGGCTTAAAAAGCCTATGATTTGCAATATCCATAATCTCAGATCCAAGCCTGATATCTGGTGTAGAAGAATCCGAATATGGACTTTCCTTGACCTTTTCAAATAAACCATATAGAACTTTCAAAGGGACAGAGTAATGTTTGGTGCGAATATGATGGAGATCTACAATGTAACTGTTTATTTACAAAAGGTAGTGGTGAATCCAAAGAAATATTGTGTATCCTTAATTCTCATTATATCGCGGGTTCCATTGTATCGCGGTATTTTCCAAAAATTAGGATACATAGCTCATATCCTTTTTGTTGATGGACTATCTGTTCGTTGTCTGAATGTTGACTTTTGTGATGGTTAAAAGGTGTGGAACATTCGTTGGAAAAATATTTATTCAAATAAAACAAAATTTTACAGAGTTCCATTCCCGTTTTTATTTCACTTAGACCATTGAATATATAACCAAGAAAACTCCATAATAAAGTAAATATTTGAAAGTCTTAATTTTGTATTATTGTTAAGTTTTGATGTAGATTTACATCATAAATTAAAAAAAATATAAAGTGTACTTTATGACAGTGCCAAGCCTCCATGTTTATTTTGTAATACCGCGATACAATGAGACTTTCCACTTTAGGAGGTAATTAAGACTTCCTGTTTTAAAAATTAACTACAAAGTAAACGAAGAAAGTCTAGAGAATAATTAGCCACTAAAAAGTTAGGCCATTGATAGGCTTATGAATAATATTTGGTGAAAAGTTAATGTAAGAATTTGGAGTAACTTTTTTACGCAAAAGATATAAGTACCGCGATATTATGAGACACCAGTATACAATAGGTTTATTGTATGATCGATGTCCATGACTATGACTTACGTCCATGACTATGACTTACGTCTCTGATTATTAATAGTTTGGATTATGAAGCAATACCTAAATTTGCAACTATCTTTTGGCATTTCTATACAATTAAAGCATTCTTGTAACCCTTGCACAGCAAAAACTTCCAAGTATTATTTTTTTTTAAATATTATTTTTCTCTTTTTATCCAAAAATCATCTTCAATCAAAATATCGTCTTTGTCGTCATTATCAACAACTTTCAAATGTAATACGACATGCATTACATACATTCCGCTTGTAGTCCCTTGTTTTTGTACTCTGAGAAACAGATAATAAAATATCACATGAATTTACATGTAGTTCCTTTTTCATTCTTCTGACGAGTTGGAGACCAATCAAAATCCAATCAAAGGAAGTCTCATAATGTATGCTTAGGAAATATTTCGCGTCCATAGTTCTTCCTGGAACGTTTCGCACCAAGACACGTTTGAACTATGTAATTTAATTCCATTTACCTGTATATACACTGAACCAAACTTCTAAGTGTTCAACTAACATTTTTTTAAGTTATAAAGAACAAATGCATACAATAAATAATTTCTTTAATTCATGGTTGATGATGCATATTTCAGTTCGATGTTGCGTAAATTTCATGTAAGTATCTCGTCAGACTTTAAAGCAAAGTGTCAAGGACATGATGTACCCTCAAAATGAAAATTCACATAAAATAATCTCTATGGAGTAAGACCACCACTCGTTCAAATTATTGCAAGACATCCTTTTCTCATGGAAACCATGTACTCCTGAATAGGAGGTTGATTTATCTGCTGCCACACCTACTGCATGGATCTTTCTAAACCGTTGAAATTGTGTGGAGGGGGGGGGGGGCTTTGAAATTCTTTTTGAAAGTCCCAAATTTGTTCAATGGGATTTAGATCCGGGTATTTGGCAGGCCAACATCTATATCAAATGTTTTAGGAACAATCCCCACATACGACAGGGTATGACAATTGTCTGTCTCTAAAGACAAAGAAGAAACACACAAAAAATATAAAAATATCGCATCCACCCTGAATGTCATGTCGGATGTTCTTTAAATGACTGTGTTATTAAGAAATGGCTTAATTTAAATGCAATATATGGTCTGTGTTAATATTCATTGCCCTGTTTGATTACTTGACATTAACATCTTGGTTCGAAGAATGGTACAGAAAAGAAGAAAGTATTGTTTCCATATATCATCTGAAAATTTTAGTTTGACATGCAAAGTATAATTGGTAGAGTAACTAAAAAACGAAAGTATTGATAGGAAGTAACATGCTATCTTGTGTGACAATTCAAAAATTTCGGAAGAATATTCCTAAATTTATCTAAGAAACAACCTACAGAATTAAAGCTCAGTCACATAAAAGACATATCTGGTTGATCAAAAATATTTGTTCAGTCAAAAATAAAATCAACATACATAATTATCTGAGTGAAATTAAATGTATTTCCATTTTTTTTAATGTATGGCAAAATGCTGACTGAAAGTTACGACAGAAAAAAATCATGAAGAGAGATAATAACACTGTTCATATGTAAATCTCAGAAAGAGCGTGTATTTTGACTTAATTGATTGAATGGTATTGATATGAGGTTTGATATGAATTTACATAGTAAATGTATGAGCAACACTGAAATAAATGAAAAATTAAATAAATAATCAATCAATCTTACCGTTTCCATATTCTTAAAAGCTTTCAGTTCTGACTAAGCTCTAAAAATATTGTGAAAAAAACTCTTTCGAGGCATAATTCTTTAGTTTTACGCGATTATACATATAGATGGGATACCTCTTTCAAAGTTTTGAAATTCATGGCCGCAGAGAAGGGATTCTGGTGTTAAGACAGGCCTTTATTGATTATATGGTGAAGATGCATAAATTATTTGCAAATCTTCTATGTTCCTGGATATTAAGGAAACAAAGTACGTAAATGATAATGATGAGCAAGAATGCCTTTTCCAAAATTGTTAAATTCGTGGCTCATTGTTGGTGTTAGGGCGGGCTCTATTGATTGTATAGTGAAAATGCATAATCTGTTTGAAATCTCTTCTGTACTAGGTATTTAATTAGCAAACAATGTAAGTACATGGTTACATGTATATTGAGCAAGGATGCTTCTTCCGAAATTGTGAAATTATTGGCGCCAGGGTTAGGGGTTCTTGTCTTTCCGGGGGGGGGGGGCTGTAAGGATAATATTATGAAAATGCATTGATTCTTTGAAAATTTCTTCTCTGCTCCTGGGCAATTAGCGGATAAATTAAGTGCATGGCTAGGGTAAGTAAGGTTGACGTTTAGTCTAACAATTTGAGCCATGTACATGTAATAACTTCTACTCTTAGTTCAGTGCGGTGACGAACATAGTCACAAAATTTCATCAAACCTTCTTCAAATTAAAGTATTTGATAATTGATGCTATGCGTCATGGTTACCATGGGAACATGTCACAAAGTTTGAAAAATAGCAATTTTGAACACATTCAAAGTCCCATTGCTAACATTTGCATGATGGTGACAGTTATTGTTACAAAAGGTCAAAGAGTTTGTTGGTTGGTTAACGTCTTTCTCGAGAATTTTTCATTAATATGGAGACGCCACCACCTGCCGTTGGAGAGCTGCAAATTTTGACATATGCCCGGCACTCAGGGCTATTAAGCAGTGAGGGATCTTTTTCGTGCCAGCACCTACTGTGACACAGACCTCGAAATACGGTCTCATCCGAACGACCGGTCTCCATGTCCCACAGTGGGATTCGAACCAGCGAAGTAAGGATCAACTCCTTGCTTCGCGACTTTAGCGCAATGTGTCGTCTTAGACGTGTCTTATTCAGACTTTTGAAGATTTTTTGCTGCAGAGTTATCTTTCAAAATGGCTTTCCAGTTACATTATTAAAGAAACGTTTATGACTTCCGCAAAGAGTTGAATCTTAAGAACCGACCTGTACTAATTCATCTTCACACGACTTCTGCTTAAATGTTTATGTGTAAATATTTTTTTTTTTATTCTTTCCAAAATGTTACTCGCCGATATCTTATCTGTGTATACTCTATTTTACTCATGGAACAATCTCTTTTTGTACATGTTTTTCGCCACGAACGTTAGACAGGTTAAAGGTAAATCCTTTGGTTGATAGGAAGTCAGCTACACATTGTGGAAGCAAATTCAAAGCGGGGCTTTGTCACTTGCTTATTTAAAACAACAATATTGAGGATAAGAAATAATCATACTACTGGTGCAAAATATTGTTGTGTTTACTTCACATGATATATTTGTCTGAGAGCGACATTTTATTCCATGTAATTCCTTTAGGTCAGTAATATCAGTTAGAAAGGGGGATGGGGCACTAAACCGAAAAAAAATTCCGTTTCGGGGGCAATAAGAAATAAAAATTCCTCCACAACCGCCCCCCTTCTAAAAATCATTAAAGTCATTATATTGAGGGGGCATGTATGAGGAAGCAAATTTATATGTCAGCAAATTTATTGGGGGCACATACGTGACCTGTGTCCTCGAGTCCTAGGTGACCGTCCCTATGAATACATTCCTGTAAATTCTTTTTTCGGCTTTCTATACTACTAGATCCGCCCATTTGTCTTCTTTGATGGAAGACACTACAATTCAAGATTAGACTTTCATGGTATGTGCGATTGAATAGGTTCAATGCCTTCAATGATATAAAACAATTCTGACCTGGTCATCGAGCTTTAGAATTTATTTATCTTTAATGCATAACATATCGTATAACATATCAGGTAACACTTAAGCTATGGGTTTGCTGTGGTTGTCAACTTTATTTCCATGCTCCAAAAAGTGGACTTATGCAGTTTTTTTTTTTTAACATTCCTGCACTGAGAACGGTTACATACCCGGTAGTATTCTTTAAAGATAAAGCTTAACATTCATGTTTTGCAAGGTATGCTAACTCAGAAACATTATTGGCATTTCAGCAAGAGAAGTATGCAAATTTTGTGAACTTTCTGTCAATGTTTGCTGATCTTTTCTGGTAGCTTAAATTTTGCCATGTACCTAATACTCAACTTGGTGATTACCTTTTGAGTTGAATGCTTACTTTATTTTTTACTTAAGCATGCAAAGGCACGTATATCTCAACTTTCTAATGTTTTTGATTTTTTCCCCCCTTTTTGATTCTTAGAGTACGCATGTGATTTAAGACGAGGTATAGGCGTTTCTATGCAAATGAGCTGATAAAAATGCAAAGGAGGTATAATTACAATTCAGAGAAAGTTTTGATTTATTTTCTTATACATAATTAGTACCCATTATATGTTATAGCTAGTACATATTATGACGTCATAATATGACGTACTGGAGGTAATGGAACACATCAACACAACAGTTTTGGCGCAAGGGATTACCCGAATTAGTTTTACATAAAAACTGTATAATGCTAAGAAGAATATTCTATAGATTAATAAAACTGCTGCACAAATCCAACTAGGCAATTTCTCACTTGATCGAAATTTGGGGAAACTTATACCGGACTGTATATTTTAAAACTGATTCAATTTAGAACTTTACAAATAGTAATTAAACAATTGAGCTGCGGATATTTGTGCAGCAATATCAGGAATCCTTAAAATAATCTGCTTCTAAATATACATTGTTTCAATTAAATAAAAAAAGAGCATACCCTTGCGCCGAAGCATTTGTGTTGATGTCCTTTATAATCCTGTGTAGTAAAGAACAACGACATAATATGACGTCATAATGTGTACTGGCTATATCATGTCGTGGTTACTAAGTATGTGTTAGACAATAAGTAATAAGTTTTAACTTAAGTTTCTCTTTATAATGGACATAGTCCTCAGGCATTTTTACTAATTTATTTGCATAGAAATGACTATACCTTGCCTTAACTTACTTGCGTAAAATTGTTTGTAAAATTAGCATGCATTGCACACAATTCCAAATTGTCTTCAATTTTGTCTTCATGAAGATAATCATGTATTTAAATTGTGAGTTTGGATTATGAAGTAATTCATAAATTAACCACACTATCTTTTGGCATTTCTAAATTGTATACAATTAAAGCATTTTTATAACCCTTTCACAGAAGAAAACTTCTTTATATATATATATATATATATATATATATATATATATATATATATATATATATATATATATATATATATATATATATATATATATATATATATATATATATATATATATATATATATATATATATATATATATATATATATATATATATATATTTATATATATATATATTTACATTTTCTCTTTTTAGCCAAAAATTATCTTCAATCAAAATATCGTCATTATCGTCATTATAAACAACTTTCAAATGTAATATGACATGCATGTATATTCGCTTGTAGTCCATTGTTTTTGTACTCTGAGGAACAGATAATAAAAAAAAATCACATGAACTTACATGTAGTTCCTTTTACATTCTTCTGACAAGTCGGAGACCAATCAAAATGCACTCAGAGGGAGTCTCATAATGTACGCTAAGGAAATTTGTGCGCCCATAGTTCTTCCTTGAACGTTTCGCACCAAGACACGTTTGAACTATGTAATCTGATTCCATTTACCGGTATATATGTTGAATAACTTTCAAGTGTAACAGGTATTGATATTACCTATATGAAACATTAATTTATCTTTAAATAAAGAAAAGGACAGTATTCTCACTTTTCATATATTATTCGTTTAACGGGGCACAATCTGTTTGGTTTGCGCATACTTTTTTCAAAGCGTTGTTACAGACGTGTCATAGTAAAGTTGACTTCCGTCACAATTGAATACAATAACGTCACAGTTAGAATGATGTCAAATGGACCTAAAATGATTCGTTATTCTTGCGATCCTTCTAGGTCTTGACTGTATCTGTTGAATGCTAACTCATTCTGGCATTTCTATCAATGCTTGTGTTTAAATAAATGAATGTTTTGACTAAAACAACTTTGTAACATAATTTCTTTTCAGATATTGTGAATTTCTAAGTAGATATTTATAAATTTCATTTTCGTATGATAGTTTTATTCTAAATTTTCCTTTCCCTTTCTGTTGTAGAAAATTACGAGGAAAAAAATAAGTAAATAATAAAATGCCTTTTTGTTTCTTGTAGAGATGAGATGTGAAGATACCAAACAGTTCTTAAGTTAAAAAATCCAATTAAACAAGCACATTTTGTGAGTAAGGCAAACACGGACCTCGGAAAACAGAGGTGGGATCAGGTGCCATGAAGGAGTGAACTTCCCCAGTCTACAGGTCACAAGCTCCGTGTGTCTTTTATAATAGGGTAAACGGAAATATATGAACACAATTAAGTGTAAAAATGGCCTAGCAATTTTTATGAAAGACGTTACTCAACATTCGAACAAAAGATAAATATTGATTATTTTGGCAAACACGGTCATTGCATGGACCATATAATTTGCAAAATGTTGACTTCAAACGAGATTATTGATACCTTGTATCATCAGCTTACAGTACCGACCAGACACTACCTAACAGAAAGCGAACCCAGAGCGCACCCCGGGTTCGCTCTCCGGGTTCGCTTCGGGTTAGCTTGGGGTCTGCTAGGGCTGATCCCAAGCGAACCGGGAGCGCACCCGTAGCGAACCCGAAGCGAACCCAGAGCGGACCTAGAGCGAACGCTGAAAGCGAACCCCAAAATAAATAGCGGTCCCAGAAAGCGAACGTGCATTCGGTGTTGCGTAACAGAGCTGTCAATCAGGATAAGCGATTAACTCATTAGCGCGTCGACCAATCAATATGCCAAACAGGTCTGTCAATCAAAATAAGTGATAAAATACGTTGACCATCAGCGCGTCGACCAGTCAATATGCCAGTTTGTAATCTAAACATTGTACAAGCAAAGCGTATGAATGTACAGTGTAAAAATATTATTAATATTATTTTTTAGCATGATTTTATATTTATATATTTTTATTCTCCAGACAACATGCAGTATTTACACATCTATTTTCATTATTTTTTTATTTTTAAAATCTATCAATACATTATATATATTTTATTATCCAGGTAGCATGTTACCTGTATAGTTACATATTTATTTATTTTTTTTTTTAATCCATTAATATATAAATATACATTGCTTAAATTTATCAGACAATAAGTACCTTAATTAATAATAATAAAAAAAGAAGATAATAATTGTAATAACAATTGTTACTAAGATAATAATAATAATAAAACTTGTCTTCGATAAATTATAGAATTTTATTATCTCAATATACAGTATAAAAACACGTATTTCAATTTATATGCACGTTTTAATTTATCCAGGTCAACTTCAAATTATCGATTTAAGTAATTGATCATGAAAAAAAAAATAATGTAAATTGTACAGTACATAAATGTGCATTATGTGAAATTGGAGAAAAAAATCTCACTTTTTTAACTACTATGATATCATTTTTTAAATTAATCTTCTACCAAAATTTAATAAATAGCTTGATTTGAATACATGTATTTAGGGAAAAATTACTTTGTCAATTCTAATTATCCTACATGTAGACCTTACATTTTATGTTTTTTTCAATTTTTGTAACCACTCGCAAGTCGGTCAAAAGAACAAAACAAATAATAATAATAACAATAATAATAATAATAATAATAATATATATATATATATATATATATATATATATATATATATATATATATATATATATATATATATATATATATATATATATATATATATATATATATATATATATATATATATATATATATATACACACATTTGTACATGTTCACGAACCTCTTACATGTACTACATGTAATTTTCGAAAAATTTTATATAGACATAAAAAGAAATACTAGACGTGTACGTTTTGTCCTTGTGCATGGAAAGTGCACGTAATTCCAACATTAGTGAATTGAACTTGCAGAAATACCTTAATACGAAGACGTATACATATATTTTTTTCATTACATGGGTACCTATAGTTGAACTTTTGTAATTGTCATAACTATTTAATTTTAGCACTTCAATAGTTATAGTTTCAAAGTGAAGCCAGGGATATAACATGTCTGTAATCATCCACCTGTTTCGAAGATATCGCGGGTGCTAAGAGCAATTGCGGTGGGTTTTTTTAATTGACACTTGCTAGCTGGATGTATACTGTCTCCATGGTCACGGTATAACTGAGTATATACTCCCCCTACATTCGAACCTTTCATAAACCCTTCATGCCCCTTAAGTTACATGTACCTCGTCTGGGCACGTTATCAATGAGAAATCCAAGAGAGTACATGTTCTTGTAATTTGCTGCCACCTGAATGCTGAAAATCAATAAAATAGCTTTACGAGAGAGGGAGAGAGAGAATACTGTATATTATTTGAAATTAAAATCGCTGCAACCGGCCCATAGAAAACAATTTGAGTACGGAGAGGGGCGGGTGGCTCATCGAAATAATAATAATAATAATAATAATAATAATAAAATCGGGCGTTATTATCTTAATGACATCATCATGCGAGTTTACAGTTATTGAATTCTTGTTTGCTTTTTTTCTTTCTTGTTTTTATTTATTTTTAAACATTTAGAATTTTGTTTGTCAACAGAATGTCCATGTATGTATTTGGGTTGTGTGTGTATGTGTGTGGGGGGGGGGGGGGGGGGTCATGAACCAGTAAGGAACACAAACTATTCAAATAATCATTCATTTGAAAACATATGAAAAAATTATATTTTCCCATCAGTGGACCAGTTTTTAGTTTTTGTTTGTTTGTTTGTTTTGGTTTTTTGATTGTTGCTTTTTTTTATACGTCTTCCGTTAAACTCGCCTTGTAAAACGAAACTCAAGTTACACTGTATGATAATTTTTATTGATTATCACGACCTACCTGTACATGTAATGGACGACAACCTAGCTTAAATGTAAACTGCTAAATATGAAAACTTAGGATTTTACGTGGACAGTATGTCTCAGCTATTTCATAGATACGATCTTAATTCAGTTCTTTGTCTTTCAAACACTTAAATTACGATTTAGCAATTGCAATTACAATTGGAAGTTCCAACTGATTTTAAAACGCATGAATAATATAAACAAATGAATTTGAAAGTTTTTTTTTTTTTATTAAGATACTCTTATCAATTTCACTCCATCCGATACATAGAATATAAATTTAACACCTTTTCATCTTTTTCTTTCGAGATATACTTAGCTTGTGAGTTAAGAAAAATAAAAGTGATAATTCTACGTCGAATGTACTTGGTAAAATTCTTGAAAATTTATCAACGTTCTCCATATTGTCACTTACATGAACATGTTTCGATCGCCATAAAAAGAGTAATGATCGATTTCACTACTGTATTTGGAATATACAAGGGGAGGGGCTTACTGGCGGCAAGATTAAAGCGGGGTCCGCTTCACGCATGAGTGCGTAAAGCGAACCCAGAAAGCGAACGCTGGGTTCGCTCTAGCGGACCAAGAGCTGACCCCGAGCGAACGCAGAGCGAACCCGAAGTGCACCCAGAGCGGTCCCACATTTTCTGAAAGCGGACCCGCAGGGGACCCCGAGCGAACCCAGGAAGCGAACCCAGGGTGCGCTTTGGGTTCGCTCTGGTGTTTGGTTGTGTCCGGTCGGTACTGTACATTTATTTGTGATTAGCCTGCCTCATTTGAGAAGTTGCTCATACGTGGAACATGCCATAGATTTCAATGGTAGACATAAACCCCCATAAAGATGAGATAATGATATATTGCTAAATAAATATCTGAAGTTGACGATAAAAAAGCTAAAATTATCGCATTTATCATACACCTTAGTTGTTAATCAATGTCTTTCTTAGATGCAGGACCTGTATTTAAAATTTCACTATTCCAATAACTACATATACTTGGTCTCATTACCTGCCACGTGGTATCGAATATCACATATTTCTTGTAGCATTTTTTATCGACTCTTTCTTCGGAATCATGCCACCCAGTGTTGCTAATAATTAATCTTACACTTCTATTCTCATAAATGCACAAATACAAAACGCAATTTTCTTGTAAATAAAAACCTAAAATTAGAATGTCAGCTTCTGATTACTCTTTTTCTAAACCTTCTCCATGATATTCTTTTTTTAAGTAAATGATAACACTTTTTTGCAAACAAAATAATTTTAACACGAAGGTTTCAAAATAAAGATAAATGGAAGAAGGGCAAGGGATGTTCTCTGGTAATGGTCTTGGTTTATGGAGCAGAGAAGAATTATCATAATTTGAGAATATTCTTCAGCTATCCTTGCAGTTATAACTCATGGCAATGTGGGTATGAAGCAAATCCAACTTATGATAAAAAAATGTTATCGGATATTTTTTTTGCGTACATGTATTAACCACTGAATTATATCGCCAATTTATGTGATGTTAGATTGTCGTCCTGGACATATCGTCGCCAGCGACAGAATGTACCTATCGTCACTGTATATACATGTATCGCCGTCTATCGGTTCATATTGACATTAGTGACAGTGTGTGCTGAGAGTAGCTTTTTTTCCCCTGTGAAAGAGAGACAGGTGTACTTTACGTGTTGACATATACGTTGGTCACTGATGATTACATTTGCATATTTTTTTGGTATTTTTAATGAATATATATTAATTATGTCAATTACATTACTCTACCTCTTAACGGTGCAACTTGTATTTTTAATATTAAATTTCATTACAGCTGCTTCATTTGAGGTATAACATGACACCTGCGTGTTTAATGTTTAATACATAATTGATTTCTCATTTAGTGAATATGCAATTTTGAGTACCACTTTTTTTGTAAGCTCAGGCATATCATTATACATAAAGTTTAATTAATTATTATTTCATCTTGCTTCATAATATATGCTTTTCATAGATAAAACTCGTCGTCCTATTTTTGTGTTTTTATATGACCCTTTTTCACTAAAATAGAGGTTATCCTCAATTTTGATTTCATTTTTCAATACGGGATGGCTAATATATACTTTCTATAAAAAGCAAACAAATTTACCCTTTATTTATTTCTTTAAATTCCTTTATTAATCAGATACTTCTACGATATACGTGTAATTGCGCAAAAAATCTATTTTGCTTCCATATATGCATATTGCCGGCCATTCCTCTTTAATTAGGGCAAAGTTACAAAAAAAAAAAAAAAAATTTAAGCAATTTACATACAAAGATAAATGTATATATTAACATTCAAAAAAAGTTTGACAGTCCGTTTTTGTAAGTTTAGTAATTTTAATTCTAGATATGATCTGTAAAGGACAAGATAGGCTAAGACCCCTTTTTGACCCCTGGTTTGGGATGTCTTTTATAATAATGCAACAGTTTATCAATAAAAACCTGTTGTCACCCCTGTCACAAAATGAGTACTGGTTCTAAGTGGTCACAGGAAGGCCAGGAAATATGTCAATTTCCGAATTTTCTCATTTTTTATGCAAATTTTCATCGATTTTACAGTACATTTTGTTTGAGAAAACAAATAGCACAAGCTTGCCTTTCCACCAAAATATATTTCATACACTAGTATCACATGCATCTTATATATAACAATCTCAGATAGGCAAGCTTGTGCTCTATGTTCCCCGAAGTAAAAAAGTATCTCAAATTTGACGAAATTCCAACAGAATTGCGGAAATTCGGGAAAATGTCCTACCTCTGCACTCTCTTGTGGCCTCCTTGTAAGCTTTGAATAAAAAAAGTGCTGGTTTTAAAACAAGCATCATTTTAAGTTCTGAACTACAAACTATCACAATTTTAACTTTGATCTAATTTTTACATCAAATAATGGGCCAGATTCGACCGTTACCATACATTTACCTTGTCCTTTGTTAATTGCATGTTTATGGTGCATTTATTAAGTCTTTCATATATTTATTCAGCTTTTTTCAAGTGCAGAAATATTACTTAAATTTTAGGAGGCAACATGTAGACAAAATATAATTACTAATTGAATAACATTAAACAAATATACACATGTACCATAATCAAATTAATTATATATACTGAAACGCAAAAGAAACGCAACAAGCAGTAATCTACAAATATTTGAATTTTTTATCTAATGATTTTCAAAAATGAATCCAGTAAGGTTAAACTCGATTTAAAAACATCAGATATTTCAAAAAATGTGAAATGATTATCTTTTAACTTTAGAAAGTAACTCCTGACTGTTAACCCCCCCCTCCCCTGCCATTCAATTACAGGGTGCAAGACTGCCATGCACAACATTTGCAGCTTGATTTCTACAATGCACTAGGTTCATCAATCTCGAGATCTGAGCGAAAGAAATATTTTTTGCAATTTTTAAATGCCTGTTTATAAGATGACGAGGTGGAATTTCCTCTAGCCTAGCGCAGTGTAGTAACCCTTGGACTTCCGGTCCAAGGACTGTCATTCATGCTAATGATACATAAGAGCCTCTTGAGGCGTGATGTACTGCATATTTGCATCTGCAACTCTCCATCACCTTTATTTGAGATTTTCCAGCTAGAACAATGGAAATGCGTATTTAAGTCATTTTCAGGAAGCCTTGGCGTAGCTTAAGGAAAAGAAAGGATATTTTTTTTCGTAATATTGCTGCATTACTTATGATGAACAGATACAATCCATTAAAACCCCATATTATTGCCAAATGTTTTGCTAAACATTTAATTTTTGATTTCTGCTTAGTGGACTCAAGCTAAACTTCCGGTAATGGTATGAAAATCATTCAACAGTTCAATTTTCGATATTTAAAAAGTTGAAGATATGCTTAATTTTTAGATACAAAATTATATCCTATATATAATATTTTCCACTAAAATAGGATGTTGCGTTTCTTTTGCGTTTCAGTATATAAAATAAACACTATTAACTGTGAGAAGAATGTCATGATCCCATTCTCGCCTCATAAATTCGTCAAATTTATTGTCTTGTTGTTTTCCTAAGCACATCATTACATGTACTCTGAGATACAGATAATAAACAAAATCACCTGGATTGAGTTTTTCAATTCCTCTGATGAATCGAAGACAAGTCATATTTCAAATTTATAAAAATTCACTCAAATGAAGTTTTCAAACTGTATGCTAAAGAAATATTTCGCGCCAGTAGTACTTCCTTGAACGTTTTGTACAATGGATTTGATACCGTTATTCATGTTTAATAACTTTCAGATATATCAGATATTGCAGTTTTCTTTTTTACATCATACTTTAAACTATTCATTCAAAATGATACTAAATGTTTGCCACTTTTTAAGTACAATTATATCTATTTTGATTACTGTAGAAAGGCTAGTATTTTGCAAAGCTATTACCTGACTGTATTTATTTTGGTGTCGTTGAAAGGTAATTTGGTAAACTGTAAAATGTAAGAGAGCAAAATTGCCAAAAAGATGCAGTTTTTATTACTCAATTTCTGTGCATTATGAAGACACTTGCATCTTATATGACCATGGACCTGCAGTTGCAGAAGCTTGAATAATATTTCATATGATAGTTTTACCCCAAATTTTTCATTATCTTTCCCTTGTAGAAAATTAGGAGCAAAAATAAGTAAAATATAAAATGATTTCTTGTTTGTTGTTGGGATGAGATGTGAAGACAATGAACAGTTCTAACGTTCAAAAGTCCAAGTAAACAATACAAACATATTGTAAGTAGAGCAAAGACGCGTGTCTGAAAACAAAGGTGGGATCAGGTGCCATGAGCATCCCCAATCGACAGGTCACATTCTCCGTGTGCCCTTTATGCTTGGGTTAACGGAAAATTCAGTGTAAAAAATGGCCAAACAATTTTATGAAAGACGTCGATCAGCATTCGAACCAGAGATTGTACTTTCAAAGAACATCATTGTGTCGACCATAGAATTTGTAAAGTATCGACTTTAAATAAAGTCATCAACTGACATTAATTTTTAATTAGCCTGCTTCGTTTTAAAAATTGTTCATACGTAGAATATGCTATGCACTGATTTAACTGAGAGACATAAACCCCCAAATGCACGCAAAAATGGTATATTGCTAAATAAATAAGGGAAGTTGACGATAGGAAAATTAAAGTTATCGCGTTTATTATACACCTTAGCTGTAAATCAATATCTTTCTTATCTGCAGAACTGTAGCTGTCTGAAGCGAAGCAAGCAACAAAAAGTCGCGCAGTAAATTAGCGGTTTTACAATGTCTGGGTGTGTGGCTCTCTGTCCCAATTTTCTCAACCAGAGTTCGACGGTTCTACAGCTTTGTCTTTCTCTAGTAAAACATACAAATTTGTAGTAGATGTGTAAGACTCTAACATCCTTTAATTATCAACCTCGGGATACTTTTGTGTAAATTCAGATTTTTTTTTTAAACAAAATAAATTTGCATGTGAAAAGTGACAAAGAACGCAAATTTACCTGTTGCCATTTGTTAAAGAAGCAGTTATTTATGACGCCAAAAAGCATTCTCTTTCATTCCTCATAAGGGAATTAGTCGAATAAAGTATTGAAACATCGTATGTTTACTGACAATCAAATTTCTTATTTCTTGGAATTTTTATATATCAACATTTGATTAACACCACTTCTCAAATATGTTGTTGCACAGCCTACTACTGCTGAGATGTTTCCTTACTACTGTTAATATCTTTGTGAAGAGTAAAAAAAGAGGCTGATAGATCATTTACTAGAACCCGTTATGTATCTTGTTTGTAAGGATTTTTATGAAGTTTTGAAATCCAGTAAAGGTATGGTAAATTGAATTCAATTTGGTTGTTTGAATTAAAAAAAAAAAAAAAAAAAAAACTGACATAGGATTTTGAAGAATGTAATCCTTAGAAAGGAAACTGTGAGTATAATTTTGATTATCCCTTGTACGCAGGTAGGTTAAAGACGCTCATAGGAAAATCGCATTAGGAAATAACCAGATATGCATATTGTAATATTTTTGTTAAACAGTATATTTCAGATATATATAGAAATTCTGTTATATGCATTTGTACATGTATAAAAGTGATCATACCGGGCTCGGCCAAAGCGACGCCAATTACATCAACTGTTTATCATGTGACAAGTTTAATATTACAAAATATGTGTACAACTACAAAAGATGCCCGGAAACACACATCAAGCTCTTAGCATATCTCATAATAGTCGGGATAACCACTACCCTACAGAGTGTCAGAATATTTAGTCAAACAGATATTGTTGCACTATCGAGATTTATATATATATATATTGTTAAAAATATAGATTTTCAAATTGACATGCTACGATAAAAGCTTAATTTTCGCATCCAAAGAGCAGAAAAGAAAAGAAACAAGGAAACTGTGTTTCGAACTAATCAGTGACGTCATCTCAGTCAGTACATGTACATCAAGATCAATTTCCAGGAAGGCGAGTTATTTTTTCATATCTAGAATGGCACTTTATTGTTTATGTATGTCTGTGTGTTTTTTTTAATTGTTACATTTATTTAAACACAAATAATTCAAATTTCAACATGCTATAAATTACTATACAGAGTAATATTCTGTTGAATCTCTTACATGTATGTTTTATTGAAAATTTAACTGATAAAAAAAAAAAAAGAAGTTTAGAGAGGTTTCAATAAAGCAAATGTTTGTATTATTTTTATTTTTCTCCGTTTTGGCAGAATGCTGATTAAACAAATACTGGTCCAATTTTTTTTGACAATTACCTTCTCATCATTCATAATTTTCATCATCTTTGAACTGCTTTAATGTAATGAAGTTTATTAGATTATTTTCCTTATATACTCATAAATCAACCTTTTCTACTTGATTTGCACTTTAATATTTGTAGTGTTTATAGAGAATTTACCTTATATTTAATTTATTCTAACTATAAATTGTTTCAATAATTGCTAGTCAGGAAATTCTATCAAATCAAATAAAATATTTGAAAAAAAATGTCTCATATTTAATGAAAAAAAAACCCCTGCAAAAAAAAAAAAAAAATCATCATCGATTATTGTTTTTAATTTTACTCTTATCGCTTACATCAGGACATATTTTAGAAATAGAAGTATTATCGATTGTACTTAATTTAAGCATTCTTAAATCAATTCTCCAGTCCAAATGAACATCTCCCTCTGAATGTGGCAATGTTTTATTATTAAATATAATATTTAACAAGTACCAAAATTAAAACTATTCAATCGACAAATAAATCAATAACATTCTCAATTAATAAAAGTGCTGTTATTCTGATTTTTTCTTCTATCTGAAGACATTTTCAGTCTCTCTGACAATAATAATGTACATGTAAGTTTTTATCAATAAACGACAATTTTTATCATCCATCTTCCTGTACTTCTAATATTATATTTCTCATCATGTTTATTTCGTTAATTTGTTCATACACAGGATTTTCTTGCGCCTCAACAAACTGCTCAACATTCTGGCTTACATTAAGAAAATCCTTCTGTTTCAACATTCCGTGAAAATGGACAAATAAAAAACAAAGTAATGTAAAAACAAGTAGAGATCCCAAAATAATGATTATTGTTCCTAATAAGCTGTTATTTGTGGAATCCTTATTAAGTGTCAATCCAGGAAATGATGATATATTCAGCGTTTCTTTACTAACTGCATCTATCAAAGAGATTCAAACATTTTTATTGCAGGATCTGTATCCGAAATGTGACTATCCCAATGATTAATATACTTGGTCTGAGTACCTGCCTGGTGGTAACACATATTTCTCGAAGCATTCTTTATGGACTCTTCCCTCGGAATCAGTCCACCCAATGTTGCTTATAATTAATCTTGAAATTCTATTTTCAGAAATGCATGTATAGTAAAAGCAATTCTCTTAAAAATAAAAATTTTGAATGAGATTGCCAGTAATAAAACAACTTCGGATTACTCTTTTTATAAAAGTTCTCTTTGATTTTCTTATTTTGAGTAAATGTTTAGATATTTTTGCAAACAAGTTAATTTCAACACAAAAGTTTCAAGATAAATACAAATGAAAAATGGGCATGGGATCTTCATCCAGTAATGGTCGTGGTTTATGGAGCAGAGAATAATCATACTTTGAGAATATTCTTCAGCTATTCGACATATATTTACAATTAAAACTCATGACAATGAAGAAAAGGTGGGACACAAAACTTTATTTCCATACTCAAGTAGTTCTACTAGAAGAGGAGCTGGAGTAGAGTAGAAAATACCAATATAGTAAATTTAGTTAATTGGAAAGTAAATTATCCCTCATGTACACAGCAAATTGCATGCATTCCGCTAGTGTTATGCTATATTTGACTGAATTACATGTATTATGATAAATATATGACTGTAAAATTGATAAACCCATGTGTTGATAATGTATATTACTAAATATACATGCACTCAGTTATATGAATTATGGATAGCAATGTCCGCGACTATGACATTACTTTTATTTCAAATTCAATTCTATTACTCAAAATGCATCTTATGATAAAAATGTTATTGGATGTAAGTAATTCACGTACTTATAATATAATAATCAGTCAAATGCATTGCCAATTTATGTGAGAGTACATTGTCGCCCTGAAAATACTGTCACCACCGACAATATGAATCTACCGTTACTGTATATATCGTGCTCTATCGGTACATGTTGACATCGGTGACAATGTATTCTTAGAGTAGCTTTTTTCCCTGTAGAATGAGAGACAAATGTGCCTTACGTGTTGACATTTATAACGGTCAGCGACAATAACATTTGCATATTTTGTCGCCAGAAATATTGTTTGAAGAATGGTTTATTGGGGTCGTAGCGGAAGCGAGACATACTTCTGGCATTTTTAATGAATTTATATTAATTATGTTAATTGCATCATTCTACCTCTTCACAGTGCAACTTGCATTTTAATGAACATTTTATTGCAGCTGCTTCCTTAGAGTTAAAAAATGACACCTGTGTGTTTAAAACATAATTGATTTTTCATTCAGTGAACATGCATATCAATATGAACAAAGGAAATTAAATTAATTAGTGCTTCTTCGTGCTTCATGATATGTTTACGTGGCAAGTCGTTGTGATTAACACATCAATTACGTATACATTCAAAATACTAGAAAAGAAATCTTTGACCAATCCTTACTTCAGGGCGACGACATATGCAATGAGGGTAGGCAATACAGGCGACAATATGTGCAAGACGACAATATAAACCCCGTCAAAATGTATTTCATTTTATTAGCTGCTGCATACCCAATCACAGACACGTGGGTCCCAAATTTGTATATTTCGATCATGATCTTATTGATCATATCAAACGTACACTGATGTATTGAGGATGTCCCAACGCAGGAAAGAATTTCATAACTAAACTGGTCAATATCATACCAATATAACCAGATAAAATGCTAAAAAAAATTATCAAAAGCCAATCTTTTCTACTGATCATCGGTTGACAAAAAAGAGAGAAAAAAGTTATGTGAATAACGCTGTGCAAAAGGGACTAATACGTTTAATCTTTTTGCTCATCATAAGGATGATTTATATAACCGAACATGATTACTAATCCTGATCAAGTTAAGAATTACTGATGTCTACAGTCACAATCTGCGAGGGCTAATGGAACGACACAATTATTGGTAGTCCGTCATGAGTAATTAGTCAGGGAAAGGTACAATATTTGTTCACAGGCTAAAATTTAAAGCTATTATGCCTGCATCTTGGCATTTTTAAAATTATTTTCTCTAAAGTTGTTCTTTTAAGTATTTAGAAGTGTTTTGAAATATCAATAAATACCTGTTGTATATGTGAAGGATTTCCCTGTTATGTGATGACAATTTTTACAAATACTTGTTGTGTATGTTAAACATTCCCCTGTTACATGGTGACAATCCGTACAGTCAGAGTGACATTTTTTGTCACACTCCTCCCCGTAAAAACCTGTCGGACACTGATCGGAGCAGTTGATGCCAATATAACCTGGATTGCACTCTACAAATATAAACATGTTTCTCAGAAGAATATCTATATATAAAAAAAACACACCATCAAAATGCACTTTTAAACTGTTGTTGAAAAAAAGAAAATGCCTTCCATCATTTTGACATTCATTTAATGATTTCAAAATAATCCATGAATGTTGACTGAAAATAGTAAGTTGTACATTTATCTAAAAGAATAAATCATTTTTACGAATTAAAAAATGCATCCAAAGAATTTGTAAACTTTTTTACGTTTTGTTTTACATATTTTAAATCTTTTAGCTATTTTCGAAGAAAACAGATTTTATGTGGCATACAATATGGTATAGTGCTTAGCAATACAATACTGGGATTCTCTCCGTTTAAATTAAAAATCAGTCTTATAAAATCTGGTGCATTTGTTTATGAATTAACGTAGATGAATTCCTATAACGACTTTATTATATTATTGTTTTATTTAATAACCATTCTTACTTTCACATGTATGAGTGCTGCTGTTCCAAATAAAATCAGCACAACAAGCACTTTCTCCGATTTTCCTAAATAGAAATAAATGAAAAATTTATACCAGTTTAAACTGGAATTCATTACGAGACTCAAAATTAGCATAAAATTCTAAACTAGAAGTAATTTTCGGGATTTCATAATGCCCAGAAAGATAACAGTAGCCCCCAATGCGAAATAAATTCAACATTCAATATTCAGCTTTCGCGAAACCAATACCCTCTCTTAAAATGTCAAATTGTTTCCTTGCCTAAACTCCTGCTTACTCGGATAAAAAAACAAACAAAAAACAATAGTCTTCGAGAAAGTGTATAAAGGTATTAGAAATGTGACAAATACAGTGTACTTTTTAAATAGAGCAACGAAACGGTCCATTTTACGAGTATAGGTCAAATTATTATGTTATTTTTTTCCTTCTAAGCTTCAAGACTATGAAATATCTTCTAAGCACACATCTACAATGCCTTCTAAAAGTGTTGAGATCAATATTTTATCAGATCAAAGTGACCTGAGTTTTGTTCCATCTCATAATAAATACATTTAGTAAATATACAAGTCAACAATATAAAAAAGTTAAAAGAAATAAAACCTTACACTTCTGAGCACCCCTTTGCATTTTTTGTTGACCACTCTTCATTGCTAGGATACACTGGAAGAATATATGTGCAGTAGCACAAAACGACACCCCAGCCTTTCATTCTGTATTATACATAAATTGAATCAAAAAGAGTGATTAAATTTAAACTTCCTCATTCAAAAAAAAAAAAAAAAAAAAAAAAAAATGAATTTCCGTCAAAAATATATCATATAAGTCTCTTAGTTTGTAATGATCCCACTCATGAATTAGTTCTGTTTACATTCCAGGAAAAAAGAGTTTTCAAATAATGAAATTTATATAACGTCAAGTTTACGAAACGGGATAGGAATTAATGGAAATGATAATGTCCATATCCTCATTAATAGAATAATTAGAAAATTGAGGCTGTTTTAGAACGTCCCATTTCGATCTCTCTTGGTCTCTTTATATCAGGAATCATTATAGACTTTATTTTCGATATTTCTACGTAAAAGAATTGAAATGATGCAAACAATCTGATTTGAATTGATAAGAATATATCTATTGTGTAACACGAATATTTTCATGTACAAGTTAATAACCATTATAATGAGTTACTGCCCTTGCTTAAACTCTCCCAGTTGTAAAACCAATTTTTTTGTCAGACAGAATTATAGATGCACAGGTGACAAGGTCTTCACGCACCATGGAACAGATTCCACCCTACTCTGTACAAGTTTACATCTTATTTTATTTTGTAGTCCCACAGAGTAAGTTTTTACTGTATTGTTTCATCATTTATGACGTTCGGTATTTTTAGTGTAAATGTATGTAAACAACTTAATTGTTTGGCGGGAAATAGATCGTGCATAAAGTCATCTATGCTTACGAGATCTATGTTCTGAATGATATTATTTTACTTATTTTGGTATTGTTTTATATTCACATTAATGATTTCTGCATAATTATTTTGCATAATGTAAAAAATATTTTTATATATTTGCATTCTCTCTGTTTCCTCCTAGTATGAACCTGCACTCAACAGTTGCGTTCATAGGACTATAGATTCAACTTGATTTGATATGAGTGCAAGTTCGTTTCTCACACTCGCACAGTATAAGGTACTTCACTTATACAACGCTTTCAGAAGGTTGTATACCAAATGTTCTGCTTAAGGAATAAATATTAGTTTTTAATAATATTTTCAGGGAGAAAAAAGGAATTCAAAATGATTAAAATTGCTGATTTATATCTTTAAAAAAAATAAATTTCGGTCAATGTATTTAATTGTATAATAAAACTTTTTACAAATTGAGAAGAACTGCTATATCTTTATTTTTCTGTTCATATTTACGCATCTTTTTGCAAAGAACGATAACTCTTCACGCTAGGGAGTTTCACGTTCAAATGAAATGATGAAACGAAATGATTTCGTAATAAATTGAGTATGTTCTTCATCATATTAAGGATTAAAAACACTGACACGATCTACAGAAAACAGTTGAAAATGCAGATGATGATCTGAAAGATTATGTTTATAGAAACTTTTATGTGGACGATGGAATTACATATGTGCCATCAAATTCTCAAGCTGTGACGTAAAACTCTGTCAGTAATATTCGAGGAAGGCAACATTTGACTTCATTAAATTGCGCCGAACAGCTTAAACGTACTTAGCAAATTTTCAGACGATCTAGAGAAAAAATGGAAGTCAATTGACTTAGCTACAGAGGAATTACCAATGCAACAGAGTTTAGGACTTTCCTGGGATATTAACTCTTATGAACTTTTATTCAGCCTTCGTGTTCATGACAAACCTTTCACAAAAAGAAAACTTTTTAAAAAATTATTAATAGCCTGTTTGATCCTCTCGGATATTTTGCACCACTCTTAATTCATGGTAGGATCCCTTATCTTGAAATATGTGAGGGAAAAAGCGACTGGGATTATCAGCTTCATGGCGATCGTGAAAAGGAGTTCCTTTACTGTAAGAATGCTTTAAATTCACTCACTGACATTCGTTTACCAAGAATGTTTACACCTACATCATTCAGTGAAGCACATTTTCGTGAAGTGCATATTTACTCTGATGCTTCAGAATTCCATTCATATGTCGACCACAGAGTCTACCACATCTGTTTCATATCTGGATGTTTGACTATGAACGATAAAGGCAAACTAACAATTAATTTAAATGACAAATGAGATGACTTCAGGTTTTCAATTATTTATGTGATAATACTCGACTATCACCTCCAAGCGGAATTTTGATGCATGCTGATGACGTTGCACTTGCATGACATTCAAAGTTTAAGACTTCCTATAAAAATCTTTACTTAACCTTGCAAAGTTGCAAACTTTAAATGTTAAAAAAAATTCCTTTTGACAATTTATCATTTTTAAATATAAAGATACTTCATTATCCTACATTTGGCTTGATTTTTACTCGCAGGAGTATTCTTTTTTTTGAGTTCCCTTTAGATAAATCGAAACGAGTAAGATAAATAAGCAAATATATAGAAAAATGCTCACCTAAAAAAAAAAAAAAAAAAAAAAAAAAAAAAAAAAAAAAAAAAAAAAAGAAAGAAAAGAAAGACAGACAGAAAAAAATCATCCGAACAGTATCAAAGAAAGCTCTATTTATCCAATTTGTAAAAACGTATGGTAGAATTGTAATAGTTGTAACATTATACCATCCATTGTTAAATCTCCCCTTTACAACATCAACATTGAAAATGTTAATTTAAGGGAAATGTACGTTTTTAAATGAGATAATGAAATACATCTCAAGGGTAGTTTTCTTATTACTTTGGTTAAATAATTTCAGTTTTTACATGTATTATTAGAAGAATGTGACATTAATTTGTGCAAAAAACAAATTGAGCTTAAAATGTACTTGGAGTTGTGCATGTATACTTCAGATTATTGATTAACTTTAAAAATATCAGAAAGTGGAGCATGACTCAGTATTATACAGGATATTATTTTAAGCAAATTTTACAACGCACCAATGTTAAGGCTTCCCGAAGCTTTAAATGCGTTCAAAACATAACACAGCATTGCAAGGTCGATTTTTATGCCCCCGGATCGAAAGATCCCGGGGGTATATTGTTTTTGTCCTGTCTGTCTGTTTGTCCGTTTGTCCGTTTGTCTGTTTGTCTGTCTGTCTGTTGTCAACTTAACCTTGCCCATAACTTTTGATTGGTTGGAGCTATGACTTTCATATTTCACATGTGTATTTTTTGTGACAAGGCCTTTCGTTTGGATACCAACAACTTTGACCTTTTGACCTTGACCTTGGAGTTTGACCTACTTTTGAAAAACTTTAACCTTGGCTATAACTTTTGAAAAGTTGGTGCTTGGAGATTCAATCTTCACTTGTGTATTCCTTGTTACATGTACAAGACCTTTCTTTGGATATCAACTTCTTTGACCTTTCGACCTTGACCTAGGAGTTTAACCTACTTTTGAAAAACTTTAACCTCGGCCATAACTTTTGAATTGTTGGAGCTAGGGCTTTCATACTTCATATATCTAATCCTTGTGACAATACCTTCCTTTGGATACCAATCAGTTTGACCTTTTGACCTTGACCTAGCAGTTTGACCTACTTTTGATAAACTATAAAATTGGCCATAACTTTTGAATGGCTACATGTAATGCTAGGGCTTTCGTACTTCACATATGTAATCGTTGTGACATCACCTTCCTTCGGATACTAACCACTTTGACCCTTTGACCTTGAAAAAGGAGTTTGACCTACTTTTGATAAACTTTAACCTTGGTCATAACTTTTGAATGGATGGTGCTAGGGCTTCCACACTTCACATATGTAATCCTTGTGACAAGACTTTCCTTTGGATACCAACCACTTTGACCGTTTGATCTGGACGTAAGAGTTTTACCTACTTTCGAAAACTTTAACCTTGGTCATAACTTTTGAATAGTTGGTGCTAGGGCTTTCATACTTCACAAATGTAATCCTTGTGACCAGACCTTTCTTTGGATACCAAAGACTTTGACCTTGATCTTGACGTTTTACTTACTGTTAAAAAACTTTAACATTCGCCATAACTTTTGAACAGTTGCAGCTAGGGCTTTCAAATTCCACAGGTATATTCATTGAGACATGACCTTTCTTTGGGTACCAACATTTTTATCTTTTGGCCTGGATTTTGACTTGCATTTAAGAAACTTTAACCTTCACCATAAGCTGCCATACGGGGGCATCAGTGTTTCACAAACACATCTTCTCATTTCTATTTGTAAATTATGTACAGAGAGTTCTCTAGGCTATATATAAAGTATTTGTCACGATATCACATGACCTCGTTGATCACCTGACGGTCATTTCTACTTTTTGAGGTGTTTCACATAAATCTCTTCGGCGCAGCTGATTAACACAATTATTGTTAACTTTTTGTCACATAAATAAACTCGTTGCATCCTTGTGAACCCGAAATGTTCTTGGAAAAAGTTATACTATTACTCTGGTACAAAATATTTCCCAATAAATTCAACTTAACGACAAATTTGAGGGTATTTTCCACTCAATATCGTCTTCTGTATTAAAACAATGTCATCATACATTTTTTCCAAGCAAGATTCAGTTAGAGGGGAAACTCCTTTTACGGATTTCCTCAAAAGATCTCAAATAAATCCTCATTAATCACCTGCGCCAGGTTCTTTTATACACATATTATAAATTCTACTTCTATTTAAAGGTATTAAAAAGGGTAAATATCAAACGTATATTTTCGTATATATTTTGAACAGTCACGCTGACTTTTAAACAAGAGTAATAAAGCAAAGTTATCTAAAATATTCGGATATATAAGATTTTGAAGAAAAGATTAAAACATGTTTATTTTACACTACCTTTCTGACACTTTATATGCAGATTGAAATAAGGTATAAGGTTTATGACACTCTCCCAATCATAACAGCACAAGTTTGCAGTGACTTGACGTTATTTTCAATTATGACGTCATACATTTGTAGTTCAGACAAGTGAAGGCACAGAGTACACTGCGATATTCTCTGGGAAGCCTTAACGTACCTGCTTATTTATGTTACAGTAGTAATATCCCACTTTCACCTGCATATGGTGCTTACATCTCCTAACTAATTCGATAATCACGAGCATAAAAACCTAGAATATATTTGTATTCTTTTTTAAGAAATTGCAGAAATATTGCTGATCTTGTAGAAATGTAATCTAATTTTATTAAATTCTGAGTTCTTTTAACCCTAAATGCAAATTATTCGAGATTCGGTGAAAACACAGGTGTAAATATTATTGACAGAATCATTAAATGCGGGTTTTCCGCACATTATTCCTACTTCCGTTTTAAAAAGATAATAATGCCCATGTTGGCATTTCAGTTTTCCTATACTGAACAGCAATACATTCAAACGTCATTACTTGAACACCCCAGTTAAATAACAACAATATATTTAAGATCAAATTTTTATTTTAAACGAAAACAGTGGCATCAAATAAGGATGGATCAGTCCAATGAAGACTGAATGAAAATGAATGTTTGGAAATAAAATAGCAGTGAGTGAACACTGCTTATAACCGAAAAATAAACATTAAAAATAAAATATTTACCAGATTCTCCACCAATCCTCTTGCACAATCTTCTGCTAAGGATTATTGATTGATTGATCTTTCAGTCGCACGGAAAAAAATAAAGCCCTGATCATGGAATTTTATACCCCTTAATGCTTAAATACGTCTTTAAAAGACCGCAGTGTTGTAAGCGTGAATATACAAAATGCATGTTTCTTGTTTTTAAGAAGCTAGTTGTGTTTATCTGAAGAAAATGGACAAATTTTGATTTTCATGTTAATAAAAATTGAAAATACGGAGTCCATAACTGATTTTCCAGCATTTCAGAGAGTACAGATTCAGACATTGTGAACACATGCAATGTTTGTGAATTTCATGGGTCACACTTACTCATGAATTACATCCGTAAATTAATTTTTCTCCAACTAATTAAATCTTCTAAATAAATGAGTTGTCTTTAAAATTACTGTACGTCTCCACCATGAACCGGTTAATTTTGCGTCCAAGGACCCCCCCCCCCCCCCCCCCCCGAATTAAATGATTCCGCAGAACTTACCATTATCTGTCTGGTTTCTAATTGACATGAAAAAAATCTTTAACCTCTGTTATCACTTAAATATAAAACCTCCTGATTTGTTGTATGTTCAGATATCATTCCTTTATATCTTTATTTATCCCCCCTAAAGATGCATCTGGAATAGGCACCATACCTAGCGATATATACTAGACGTCCTGTTAGCACTTCAATCGGCACTTTTGACAACCCATCCGATAAAAGTCATTATCAAAAGTTTTGTCTCATACAGGTAAAGAAAATGTTTAAGGCAAACATCCAGATCTGGTTATGTTAACTTTATAGTTTCTGCCTAATGAGCATTTTGAAAGAAAATAAAAGAAAAGAAAATATGTTTGTACACCTTACACAGGACTGTAAAGGCGTAATACGAAGAAATCAACCGAATATAAACGTGCATAAATACATACCTTTTTAAACCGATTTATTTTTGAAAAGCTACTATATTATCCCATGACTTTGATTTTAATTGAAATAACATTGTATACCCCGCTCTCTACGGAATTTAGTTTCTTTTTACGTTATTTGAGAGTCACGTGATAAATGCATGTAATGTGTACTGTATGCAGGTCATAAACAAATTTCAATATCGCAAGGGCATACCCTAGTTAGAATTAAAAATCTCAGTGATAAATTGTATCTATATAACTTGTAGTTTATGAAAAGTGCTGCAGCTTTAAATAGAATATGCATTTTATTAGTTTAAATTTCAAGTTATTTGGCTCTAGTCGAAATATTTGTGACCTTTACCATTATTTTATTTATTTTTTAAAATAATTCTCTCATTTCAGGAAAGCAGCAGCACTTTTCAAGTTAAGAAATGTTTCCGTCAGGCATATTCAAAAAAATGGTCAAGACCTATTAAGTGTATGCCCTTGCGAAAAGGCGATATAATGAGGCACCTCGGCGTGAAACATGCACATCCTGTACACTAAAACACTGTAGAATTAATTCAATACATTCTCTCGACAGTTTTTAAATGATGGCACTAAACAAAGGTTTCAGATTTGTATTAATGATCTACCCAAGATTTACAAATAATGTTCTGTTCAATAATAACATGAGTTTTTCACTGTGGAAAAATTACTTGATCCACATCTCACTGCACATAAAATGCATCAAATGTTACCATGATGACGTCACGTCGACAAGTGCATTGCGATCAGTGACTTGTTTATATCGTGCTGTATGGGATTTAACTAGCGACAAAAATGAATACAATGGTAAGTTTTGATGTAGTTCAGCACTCTTATGCAGTTAAAAACCGCAAATTATTTCATTTTCTGTTATTATGAGGAACTGCTATATTTGTGTGATATCATAGTAGACATTTCCCGTATAAATTATACCCCGACCCCTTTATGCAACCTTGACAGAGTTGTGTAGTTATTATTATTACTATTTATTTATTGTGCGATTCTTTTTCTTAGAAACTGTAAAAATAAATAAGCGTTTGATGTCGATAATTGTAATTTAGTAAAACTATACAAGTAAACAGAATTATCTTTTTTTTACTTATTTATTTAGAAAGATTTGTAAGCGAAATCCATTCTTTAAAGTTAACTATAATATTTTAGTTAACATATATATCAAGTTATAAATAAGCTATTATATGGCTGTATAAGTTAAAATAATATACCACTTTACCCTAACAAAAATTTACTAAAGTTAACTACAGTTTACCATAATTAACTATAGTGAGAACTTTGATACTTTGATTTACTATGAAACTTTACTCTGGAACTTTTTTTTTGAGATTTCGAAGCTTAAAATCTCTTAAATTCGATAATAGTAATGTAAAATTTGGAAATAATATGTGAATATACAAATAACATTTCACTTTAATATAAAAAATGTGCATGTATGAATTGAAGAACAAAAAATATAACGATCTGAAATCCATAGTAAAAATACTTTGATTTACTATAGTGAAAAAACTTTGATACTATAGTAAACTATAGTTAACTATAGTAAACTATAGTTAACTATAGTAAACTATAGTACTTTTTATTAGGGTATACAGTGTAAACTGGGTTTGGGCAATTTACGCTTTATAAACAATGCTCAAACCCAGTTTATGTCGTATTAATTGGGTAGTTATTGGATTCATTCCTTATAATTTTATATTATGCATTTAATGATTGCCCTTAAAAATGACGTCAAATTGTGCAAATTTAAGTATAATGTCAGGCGGAACAATACTTTTCTGATGCAAGTCGTTGTACCGTTGGGGACACATTTTATACGATATAAAGTAATTTTTTAAAGTGGCGTGTTACATCAAGAATTAAACAAAATTCTGGTCAACCAATACGATCTTCATAAAGATTGTCATATAAATGTTTGTTTCAAGCCTGCACAGTAGAAAAACTGCGTGCCAAACTAGTCAGTAACGACATATTTGTCAGTAAAGAGAGATCAAATACGCATTAATTCTATATCCGGTAAATGTCATTATTGCAAATTGAGATGCGCATCAAATTATCTCTGCAATATTTTTATAGGGAAAAAAAAATAACTTTCTGAGTACTCATATAAAAGAAAATTCGTATTTATTCCTCCAGATTCATTGCTATTGCTTTAATGTGAGGTTACGTTCTGATAATTATTTTCCCAAACTTTACCATTGCTGATGTAAATATCAGAGTTTTTTTTTTACCTAGCTTTGTAGAATTCAATTCAAGTTTCTCTAAAATGCTAATAAAATAGGGAACTTTCGCATCTGCATACTTGTTTCAAGGGAAATTAGTTTATATGTCTAATTTAATGTGATTATAAACTATATCATTATTTAGAATTTAGGAAAATCGATCATATGAAATATTTGAAGAAACCTTCTTATATTTAATGAAAACGATGACGAAAAAAAAAAAAAAAAAAAAAAAAAAAACTCACTTAAAATCATATTTTTCCCTTTTCTTCTACTCTCCCTCTTATTGTTTACATCAGAAAAAATGGAAATGAAAGAAGTACGAAAATTATCAAGTGTTCTTAGTTTTATCATTCTTTAATAAATTCTCCAGACCAACTAAACATGTCCGTCTGAATTTGTCAATGCTTTAATCACATATTATTTACCAAGCACCAAAATTATTAATAATCCATCTACGAATAAATCTTTGACAGGACCAATTAATAACAGAGCTGTAAATTTGATTTTGTTTTATATATCAATAGACGCCTGTCTATAATTATCATACTATACATGCAAATTTTTATCAATAATCTAAATCTATACAAATTTATTTGCCATATCAACTATCCCCCATTATTTCTTAAGTCATTGTATGTCTCAACATATTTACTTCGTTAATTTGTTCGTACACAGGCTTTCCCTGCGATTCAAAACTTTCTCTTACCCCAAAAGTACCTTTCTGTTTAATCATACTATGAATATGGACAAGTAAAAAACAAAGTAACGTGAGAATCAGCAAAGATCCATAATGATTATTGTTCTTAATAAGTTGTTGTTTGTGGAATCCTGGAACTGATGATATATTCAACGTTTCTTTGCCAGCTGCATCTATCAAAGAAATCCAGTCATTTATATTGCAGGACCTGTATCTAAAATGTCATATATCCCAGTGACTAAAATACGTGGTCTGATTACCTGTCTGGTGGTATCACATATATCTTGTAGCATTGTTTATGGACTCTTTCTTTGGATTCAAGCCACAAACAGTTCCTTATAATTAATTTTACACTTCTATACTCAAAAATGCTTGCATACTAAATGAAATTTTCTGATAAATAATAAAAATTAAAAAAAAAACTTCAGTGTGATTGCTAGTTGTGAAACAACTTCGGATTAGTATTTTTTTTTTCAAAACGTTCTTTTTGACATTCTGAATTTAAAATTTATACTTTTTTTGCAGACAAGTTAATTTCATTACAAAAGTTCCAAAATAAAGACAAACTGAAGAAGGGCAAAGGATCCTTATCTGGTAATGGTCATGGTTTAGGGTGCAGAGAAGAATTATCACAATTTAAGAACATTATTCAACTATCCGCCCTGTCCTTGCAATTAAAACTCCTGATAATGAAG
The DNA here is from genome assembly GCF_033153115.1 of Saccostrea echinata. Lineage (NCBI taxonomy): Eukaryota > Metazoa > Mollusca > Bivalvia > Ostreida > Ostreidae > Saccostrea > Saccostrea echinata. The sequence continues at coordinate 15,530,900 of NW_026889778.1, forward strand.
AAAAGATGTGACGCCAAACTGTTATTTCCACAATCAAGCCGTTCCCTACAAGAAGGGCGAGGATAGAACAATTGAAAATTTAATACCAATATAGCTTATTTGCCTTCGTTTGGAGAGTAAATTGCCCCTTATGTATACAAATCTTCTGGTGGTATGGTATTGTGTGACTAAAGTGCATTGAATATAATAATGATTGTAAAGTTGTGAATTCACGTGTAAGTTATTTATATAACTTAATGCATATGCACAATTCACTCAAGTACATGAATTATGGATAGCAGTGTCAACCACTAGTGACGATACTTTTATTTAAATTTCAGTTCTATTATGATGCAGATCCAACTTATCATAAAAGTGTTATTGGATGAAAGTAGTCTACGTATATGTAATAACCAGTCAATTATATTACCATTTTATGTAACAGTACATTGTCAACCTGAACATACCTTCACCAGCGCCAATATGAACCTATCAACACTGTATATATCGTCGTCTATCGGCACTTGTTTACGTCGGTGACAATGTATGCTAAGGGTAGCTTTTTCCCTGTAGAATGAGCGAAAAGCCTGTCCTACTTGTTGGCATATATGGTGGTCAGCGACGATAACATCTGCATATTTTTTTCGCTAGAAATATTGTTTGAAAAATGTTTTATTGGGGTCGGAGAGGAAGGAAGACATATTTCTGGTATTTCTAATTGCATCATTCTACCTCTTCAAAACTATGTTAGATAAACATTTTATTGTAGCTGCTTCATTAGAGTTACAAAATGACACCTGAGTGTTTTAAACATTATTGATTTTTCATTTAGTGAACATGCAATCTTGTGAAAGGAAGATATATAATTTTCGATTTAATTACCTTTTTTTGTAAATTCAGGCATATATTAATTATACACAAAGAAAATTAAATTAGTTAGTGCTTCAAAGATGATATCTGCTTACGTGACTTTTTGATTAACGCATAAATTACGCTACATTCACTAAATAACAAATGAAATCCTTCAGCAGTCCTAACTTTAGGGCGACGATATAAGCAGTGAGAGTAAGAAATAAAGGCTACAATTTATGTGTGCTAAACGGCAGTATAAACCACCACAAGATGAAACACTTCCTTAAAACTTGGCTTAATGGTGGCTTATAGGAACTTAATAATGGCTTAATGGTTTTCTTTAAGTCACCATTAAGCACCATTAAGCTATCTTTAAGTAATAAGTAATAACCATTAAGTTACCATTAAGTCATTTCAAAGTCCTTAATGGGTTCTTAAAGGTAGCTTAATGGTGGTTTATAGGTGCTTAATGGTAGCTTCTAGACAATCTTTAAGTCAACATTAAGCCACCATTAAGCCAAACTTATAGGTGCTTAATGTCCAAACTCCATTAAGCTACCATTAAGCCACCATTACGTCACCATTACGCAGTCGATAAAACTGCTTTTACAGGTAAAATGTTATGTTTATAATGATTTACTCTCACAAAATATAAATGTGGAGTTTACACATTTATTAATTTGGCAAAATAATGTAAAAGAAAGAAAAGTTAAAAAAATAAATAAATAAATAAAATGAAAAAAAGCGGTCCAGCAAGGATTTGATCCCTAGACCTTTGGTTTATTGGGCGAACGCGTTAACCACTAGACTATCGGGGCTGTTGATATTTAGTGGAAATATAACACCTTTATTGTTAACAAAATTTGTATGGAGTGAACTCGTATATTTTAATGTTTTTACTTATATCTTTATAATCAATAATATAAATAAATATATTTATATATGTTAAAATTAACTTTTATATTACGTTAATATGACCTACCGTGGAGTTTGGTGTAAAACAACTTTTTGATTTATGTTATGATTTCTTCGCTCTGGTATTCGCAGTTTTATTAGCAAGACTTAAAGATTGAAATTCAACAGATATAACACAATTTTGTTATTAAAAAAAGGAATATATTCTCGACAGAGAACGAAGGAAAAACAGATTATAGTTCTTTTAAATACATGTATGCTGTGGATAATTACGGTTTTTTGTATGAAATATATGGATATAACGAATAGTATTCAAGCTCTAAATAATTGACAATCTTTGCGTAACACTTACACTTATAAAATATTTTTTTATAACATATCAACTTCAGTTTGAATTCTTTTTATATCACAATGGGTATCAAAATAATTGTCTTTTTGCCTAGAATCATAATGTTTAATTTGTTATATGCTTGCGTTTAATATTAAGCTTTGCAAAAATAATTGATCATCAAAATCTATCACTGTACGTTGTGTATAGTTTCCTGTTAGCTGACCGGGGACTGATGGGGACACCTAATTAAGGTATATTGTCTAACCAGTCGATATACTGTACACTGTTTATTTTACCCCGCTTCTCAATGTGTATAGATCTGGTCGGATGTCATGTTTAATTTGATCGACTGTTCTTCTGAAATTCGAGTTTGAAATAACAATCATTGAAGATCGACTATATTTTGATAAATTCTTACTTCTGCATTATTTTAAAAGGGGGGAAAATAATGGCATTTAACCACGGATTAATTCAAATTATTCATGATAGAATTCAATGATTGGCAATGTAAACTATACCTTTATATATATTTTTATAAATATTTCTCTACCCAAAGAAAAATTAAAAAACTTAGAGATTTTTTTTTTTCCAGAAGAAAATGACTCTATATTACAATATTTCCTATGAATTCGGCAGCGGAACGTGGCTCTCCAAACACGAAAGAAAAAATACAGCTTGATTGTTTAAAAACTAATATTTATTGTGTGTTTATGGATAAAAATAATCTTAAAACAAGATTTAAACAAACTTATTTTTGATAGCGAAAATTTTAAGGCTGCGGCATTTACTGAAGCTGTTTTCAGTGCCGAATTTATACGCATTGACAAAGATGTTGGAAATAGCGAGACAAAATTATGAACTGAATAAGATTTTGCGTAAATAATTTATTGAAACAACTTTAAACTTAGCAAGTTAGTTTAAAGACTTGATAAAGGATGTGTTAACGTGGTTTAATTAAGTTTGGACATTAAGCCACCATTAAGCTGCAGCTTAAAGGTGGCTTAATGGTAGTTTAGTGAAGTTTGGACATTAAGCACCTAGAAGCTGCAGCTTAATGGTGGCTTAATGGTAGCTTAAAGGAATTAACTTCTATAAGCCACCATGAAGCGATTGCTTAAAGATGGTCTTTCGTCCTGTGCACTTCAAAATTTATTTCATTTTATTAGCTGCTACATATATACCCAATCACATGCACCTGGTTCTAAATTTATATATCTTGATCATGATTTTATTGAACATATCAAACTTACACTCATGACTAGATGATATTCCAACGTAAGAAAGAAATTCACTACTAAACTGATCCAGGTTAATATCATACCAGTATGAAGAAGAAAGTTACGTAAACAACGCTGTAACAAGTTTTATTTGTATGCTGATCATGAGAGTCTCTTATATAACCGATTACAGTTACTAATTCTGCACACGTTAAGACTTACTCATGTTCAAATTCAAAATCACCGAGGACTAACGGAACAACACAATTATTGGTAATCCATCATGAGTAATTAGTCAAGCAAAACTACAGGATCTGTTCCAAAGCTAAGATTTAAAGTTATTATGACCGCAACTTGACATTTAAAAAAAAAGAATATTTACTCTATTTTTTTAGAAATATTTTATAAAGTTTTTTATCTAGTAAAAGTGTTTTGAGATAACAAAGCAACAAATATCAACAAATACCTGGAGCGGGATTTATAAACACTCTTAAATTTTTCTTAAATGTTGTACTTAAGTATTAAAAAAAATCCTTAGTTAAAAAAAAATTCTACAATGCCTTTAAAAAGTGTTAAGATTCGCATTTTATAAAACCAAATTACCTGAGTTTTGTTCCGCCTCATAATATAAACAAGTACATGTAGTAAATATACAAATCAATCATAATAATAATAACAAATATAAAAGAAATGATAATAATAATAATAAAAAACTTACACCTCTGAGCATCCCCTTGAATTTTTCGTTGACCACTCTTCATTGCTCAAATTAATTGGAAAAATACATGTGCAGTAGCACAAAACTACACCCCAACCTTTCATTCTGTATTATATCTAAATTGAATCAAATAGAATGATTAAAATTAAACTTCCTCATTCCAAGTTTTTTTTTTTTTTTTTTTTTTTTTTTTTTTTTTTTTGAATTTCCCCCAAAGCTATGTCATATATGTCTGTTAGCTTGTAATGATCGCGCTTATCATCTAGTTTTGTTTACATTCCCGGAAATAAGAGTTTTCAAATAATGAAATATATTTAATATTCAAATCTTCGGAAACGGGATAGGAATTAATTGAAATGATAATTTCTACATGTTCATTAATAGAATAATTAGAGTATTCAGGCTGTTTTATAATGTGCAAGTTTTGTTCCATTTCAATCTCTTTTGGTCTTGTTATATGAGTAATTATTATAGACTTTAGTTACAATATTTCAAGTTAAAAAAGAACATTTCAAATCGCAGCTATAGGTTAAGGACGCCCATGAAATATACGCCTTTATATATTCAGGGAAATGAATACAATTTTAATTTTTTTTTTAACAGCAGTTGTTTTGATAAATGTGAATCATGGTGTTTGTATTCGTATATATCGGGTCTCTGCTGAGTTCGGCCAAAGTTACATCGCTTACATCAGCTGTGGCACGTGACAGGTTTAAAATTGGACCATATAAGTACTACTACAAAGATCGTAAAAGTTCAACGATATACGGGCATCTTTCCGTTATATTTTGTTTTCTTTGAGACAAATTCCTTAACCCGAAAAGTGCTGGGAGCAACGTTAACTTCCTCATGCTCGAGAATAGTTAAAAAATTAGCTGTCTTTCTATAAACTCCAGACAAACATGCAAAATGCATTGGAAAAATGTTAGATTACGGAATAAATAAACAATGCACAATCAGCTCCCAGCACTTTTCAGAATAGTAGGAATAAAAGCTACACGTGTTTAAAAATTCAGAATTCATAGTGAAGCGCGGATATCGTTGAACTTTTGACATTTTTTTTTTTTGGGGGGGGGGGGGGCTGGACCTGTCATTCTTGCACGTTAATGTACAAATGTGCTCCCTATGGCTTTATTTAGAGTCTACACATTATCAATTTAGTTTGACAATAAAATGTGGATTAATATATTTCAGAATATGTCTCTCTTTTGGTCCGACTGTTGAAAATAGTCAACAGAAGAAATACTTGCACAAAAGATATATGACGGTGCATATTATTATCCTTTAGAATTAAACAGTGACATGCTCTTAACCAATCAGATAGACTGTATATTTCTAAAGGATAATGATATTTACCGTCACATATCTTTTGTGCAAGTATATCATTCTTCTGTTGACTATTTTCAACAACAATTTTCAATACTTAATGTCGTCGGCGATGATATGTATATACCCTCACTGTACATATTGTCGTCCATTGGTAAATATTGTCGCCGGCAATAATATGTACCGAGACAAGCTTTTTTTCCTCTTGCATATTAGACGACAAAATGTACACGCATCAGCATACTCTATCGTCAGCGACAATATGTACTGTGAACATGTGCACATTTTGTCGTCGATATATTGTGTTGAAGAATATTTACTAAATAATGTGAAGAGAGAGAGAGAGAGAGAGAGAGAGAGAGATGTTGACACACACACACATAGAGAGAGAGAAACAGAAAGATAGATGGATTGACAAAGTGTTATGCTGATAAATGATTAAAAAAAATTTTTTTTTTCTTTCTTTTTTTTTTTTTTTTTGATAACTCGCAATACTTTGTGAAGAAAAGGTTTTGGTCAAAAAACTGTGTCCAGGATTGGTGTACATCACTATGATAAGTCAAGATACTGTAATTCTTTAAATATCTGAAAAATTAGTCTATTTTTTCCCGTTATATACACTTGGAAATTGAAATAAATGTGCGATCAGTAGTAATGTTTATTTGGAAATTATTGTTTTTGCGCTATTCTTATACTTGTGCCCATATAATTGGTGTTGGGGTTGACATTTTAGCTCAGCTGAGCTGAAAGCTCAAGTGTGCTTCTCTGATCACATTTTGTTTGTCTTCCGTCTGTCCGTCCGATGTAAACTCTTCACATTTTCAGTTTCTTCTCAAGAACTACTTGGTTGCCAATTTCCTGCAAGCTTGCCACAAAGCATCCATGGTTAAAGGAGATTCAAGTTTGTTCACTGAAGAATTATGTCCTCTTTCAAAAGAAGTATAAAAAATTAGCGGAAATTTAGTGACATCTTTTTAAAAACTTCTCAAAAACCACTGCATGTGTCAGAAAAGTTGCAACTTCATTATAAAGTGTAGATTCAGTTTTATTCAGATCATGTCTATAGAGTGAAGGATAAGTCTACAATCAACACTTTTCAAATCTTCTCAAGAAGTACTGGGTCAGAAGAGATGATACTTAAGTGAAAGCTTCATTACATAGTATACGTTCAATTTTATAGGTGCTGGCACTAGAAAAAGATCCTTCACTGCTCAATGACCCTGAGTGCCGAGTGTAAGTCTAAAGTGGCCATCATCAAAGTGGTGACGTCTCCAAATGAATGAAAAATCGAGAGGAATTTTAAACAACAAAGAAACAAACAAAACAAAACCGATATTCTCCAAATCATGACCCCCAGGGATAGGGTGGGGCCACAATGGTTGATCAACGTTTTACATAGAGATATATATAGAAAATCTTTAAATATCTTCTCAAAAACCAAACGCAGATATAGTACTGGTGCACCACCCGTCGTTTGATTTTTATTTATTTATTTTTTTTTGGGGGGGGGGGCTTCTTTCTGTTTCTGTATCTGCAAATCATGACCCCGGTGATAGGGTGGCGCCACAATGGCCAATAAAAGTTTTACATAGGTGTATATAGGAAAATCCTTTAAAAATACTCTTCTCAAAAACAGCAAAGCAATGAATACATGTAGTCATATTTATATACTGAGTGAATTGAAAACACTTTTGAAATAAATTTCTGTACTTATCAAAATTTAAATTTGTTCACCTGTTATATCACGTGATACTTGCAAATAATTATACCCTGTGGGTGAAGTGCTCATTTCAACATTGCAAGAGCGTAATATAATTCAATTGCTACAATACTTCCACCAAACTGATAGCTTCAAGAAAATTCTGCCGCTTAAAATATAATTTGCTTTTTAAATCTTTTTTTTTTATTTCATAAAAATCGGATTTAGCTTTACGAGGCCCAATCTACATCATCTGAGCATACCTTTTCACGCAGCATTGTTTCAAAGTTCACACTTACTCTTGATTGTTGTCTCAACACAATAACGTCAAATTGCGGTAAAATTTCTCATGTTCTCGCATTTAAAATGCGTTTACCCATTCTCGAATTGCTGTCATTTTTTTTATTATTAGATAACGTTTCAAAAAAATGAACATATTATTAACATTCTGAGTTACTGGTGGACATTTGCGAGAAGCTCTGACTTTAAGAGACTTTAACACTAGGATAATATACGGAAGCGATATAAATGTTTAACTGAACAATTAATTAAAATGTAATAACAGGCAGTTTCAATGCACATATTATGTTGTCTAGGATGGGAACTGCAACCATCCTATCCTCAACCCACTCCCTTTCCACCTTGACCAAATCCTGCCAAGTTTTTCCTTTAAGAATGTTAAATTTTCTTCCTTATTTTTTTTTTTTCAGCAAATGGGATTTAAAGGTGATACTGCCTTCGCATATAACGTACTTTAAGTTTAGTTATTCTGCCTCCCAAGATCTTTTTATCTTTTGTGTTGATTGTATACAGGTAAATCATGTAAGCCTCCCTATCACCAAACCAATAACCACTATTTATGTTTTCTTAATTATCATAAATTCCTAACCTCCGTACACAACGCAGTTTAAATGTCAAAGTAAGCCGTCGACTGTAAAAGACAGAAATTATTGCAAAATTACATTACGCATAAAGTTAATTACATTACTTTATTAATTTATTCAAATTTTGTAAACAGAATCTCTGGAAGTCAAAATATATACAATTATAAGAAAACAATCAAGAAAAGGTAACAATAATTATATTACCAAACAACGGCTCAAAATATTTCAAAAGAAAAAAAAAATATGAAATAAAACTAATAATACAGATTTCCAATTGTTATAAGAGCCTTAGAACATGCTAAATAAGGTCATCATCAGAAAATCTTGTCAATGCGAAATTAAGTATATCGCGCGAACCACGGTAATTTTACATTCTCCGATCACGCAAAATAACGTATTAAAATGTGATCTTATTCAACAAAAAGATTCGAGTTATTGCTCTGAGAAAAAAAGAAAATATATATCAGTCCTCTGCGACTTAAATCTTAGTCTGCATGTCTGATCTTGTGCCAATGTCAAACCAAACAATTTGATCATCGACAATAACATGGCAACAGGGATGGGCACGATTACTGAAAAATGTTATCGATTAATAATCAATTACTTAGAGGAATTTTGTGTAATCGATTATTAATCCATTACACTCATTTTTGTCCTGTAATCGATTGTAATGGATTACTTTGGAAGATGTAATCGATTAATAATCGATTACTTCAAAGTTTTTATCCCTTCAAATATCAAAGTAATATTTAATGGTAAATCACTAAATGTTGATGTTATCCACTGAAGTTTGAATGTGTTCCTGCAGTTCCAGTGCAGATTCTTTTAAGGTTTTATTCTGGCTAACATTCTCACTAAATGCCAAAATGAGGGATTCTCTACCATGGAAAGTGGAGACATGATTCCTACAATAAAATTTGACAAGGTATTAGTTATTCCTTTCAACCTTGGATCTGAACCTCCATATTTATTGCCTTGTTGCAAAAATTATTTAATATTTTATTGTGAATTACTTCATTAGAAGTATTTGGGCTGCCCGTATGTTGACAGTACACATTAAGCATTCCTGTACGTGTCTTTTTCAAAAAAAATTAGTAAATTATAACTCTTAGTAATAAACATGTAAATTAAATGTGTCTTTAAGTAATTAAATTAATAGCACAATTTCATTCTATTTTGAAATAAGTGTTTTGAGAGCTATTAATTGTTTTAATAATATTGTTTGTCTTCAATGGAATGAAAGTTAAACACTAGGTAGTTCACAGTTTACACCTCATTATCTGCCAATCAGGGATGTCTCAGTCAATTAATTAGCCAATTAAGATAAGCAAACACAGTGACACACTCCCTCTCTTACAGTCACTTATAACCTCTCACTGATATAAAAACAGCCTTACAATTTTGAATGAAAACATGAGAATGATTTTGCAAATTTCAAAGTTACTAAAACACAAGTTTGAAATTGTTTAAACATTTTCAGATACGAATAAGTATTTCCATATTCTTTTATTTTTTCAAGTACAATGTAGTTTATTTACCAAATAATTTATATTTAATACAGCACTTAAATCTGTTTTTGCTATTTTTAATTTTCTATTACAAGACAAAGTTTTTCAACATCTGAAATATGAAAAAGGACATGAAGCAAGAGGACAGTGGGTCAAATGTAAAATGCACACGAAAAATCTGTACATTCTATTAATAAATGGTTGAAATACACTTCTGAATTATTAATTACCAGACCATTAGGTCTATAATGCAAATTTTATTGAGAACATTATTAAACTTATGATAATAAAAGTAAGGAAATCTAAACATTACACTATGTGGTTTATATTTGATATTTATGTGTGACTGACTGGAAATAATTCTCCATTATAACAACCATTTGTGTATAAAATAATCGAAAGTAATCGAAAAAGTAATTATAATTACTTTGAAAATTTTAGCTGTAATCGATTAAATTACGATTACAAGTAATCGAAAATCTCTTCGATTACAGATTACTTTCGATTACTTGATCAAAAGTAATCATTACAATCGATTACGATTACTCGATTACGATTACCCCATCCCTGCATGGCAAAGAATTAAGCTTTCCTTACAAAGAAGTAGTTAGTCCAGTTATAGGCAATAGTATGCTGAAGTATTCGTCCGTTCCTGCACTGACAAATCTATATGAGCTATGACCCAGACAGAAATCTGAAACAAATATCCACTGTGACTTTGATTTTAATTACATGTCTTTTAATAAAGATCTTGTCAAAACCATGTCAGGTGTAAAACATAATGAATTATGGACCAATCTCTATAAAAAGTAACAACAGTTTGGAATATTGATGTCGAGGGCTGATAAAAAATGAGAAAATTAAACGGAAAAAATTACAATATTTTGTTACCATTTTAAATGATTTTAAGGAATATGTGATTAAAAAAATCACTTTACCTGCAAATTATATATAACATAATAAATAATATATTAAAGTCAGATTTTGGATTTTGTAGTAAGTTCCTTAATTTTTTGTCATGTCCCATACATAAAATCGACAATACCATAACAAAATAATAGAAACAGAGAAATGATAAACTAGTAATAAAGAAATTACTTAAGACTTACTTGAAAATATGTTTCCGAAAATATCATTACTATCTGGCGTTTGTAAGATTATGAACACGTAGAAGCAACATGCACTTAATCATTAAAGGCCCATGATATTATTCTAAAAATGCATATAGTCTTTTTCTTGAAGTTCAAAAGCACCAGTGTTATAATTTGTAAGCCATTGTATGTCATTTATTATCTGTTGCTTGCTTTGAACTCGCCTCCACTACTACACGATGCCTTTTCCCAATGTGTGCACAAATCTCTTAGTGTAGTGTAACAGAGAATCTGAGTATCTATCATGTCAGAAATCAAATACAACAAAATTGCTTGTAATTAATTAAAAATCATTAAAGAGATTCTATTTTGAAACAAATACTCAGTTTTTATTTAAATGAATTGCTAATGAGAAGTTACATGACTGTATCTATTTGAAAAAAAAAATGTTCTCGATATTATTTTATTATTTATGGCCATTATTTTATCCCACTCTGAAAAAGAAAATGCATGTAATATAGCTCTATGCTCAATAAACCCTAACAGTTCCAAAGATGTTTTCATTCAACAGATATGAGAATCCTTCATCTATAATTCAATTCACATATTTAATATCTACCTGAATTAAGCTTTATTTACATGTAAATATAAGAAACTATATTTTCATACATTGCATTTTTTTCTTCACTAAATTCGATTAAAAATCTAATGCAATCAAAGCTCATATGAACATACTCTTAACGTAGTCATGGCGTAATATTACATGAAAGGAACTACATATGTTTTCAATAATCAGGAACGGTCCCGGAGACTTAGTCTGTATAGCGCTCGCTCCGTGGTCGAAAGGTCCAGCGTTTATAATTACGTACAATTAGATTAAATACATAAAATAGAAATAAATGCATGGTTGGAAACATATTAAAACACAGATATAATATGATCTTTATAGCATCCTAATCGTTGTATATTTGAACTCAGTTGTTTATCAAGTCTTTTTGTTTCTAGTGGTGTGAAAATAATTAATGCATAAAAGACAGTAAATACATGTAAAATAGAAAGAAAAACAAAATTTAAAAAAAATTTCAGACGGTACCTCAACTTGTTCTTAAAATGGTATTTAATGAAAGTTGCATATAAAATTTCATTATGTTTTACTTTTGCATGTACAGGATCATCTATTTTGATGCTCTCTATACCTTCGGCAAGTTTTTATGATATCACGCCCGTACCAAAACTGTAGGAAGAGATGAACTGAGAACTGAAATAATTAAAATATCTTGGTAAAGATGACTTGTTGAACAAGGATTATCTAATATAAAACGTGATAGAAAGAAATGAGTATGTTAATGTAACCATGTGTGTAGATTTTATTGAAATCGTATAAAAACCGAAGGGGAAGGTACACAGTAGCAAAATATACTACAGCTGTTATATATCTTTTATATATATAAAATCTGTCTTTGTTACTCTATGGTAGTACCTTTTGCTTCAAACAGAGTTCTCACAGTCCTGCAAGGAGATAAAAATTCATAGCATTAAGGCTTGTTAATTATAGTTATAGAATTAAAATCATCAACACACTGTTTCTTCCCTGAATCAAAAAGGATTTTTTTACATCATGTAACTACTTTGTAAGATCAATTTTCCCCAAATTTATATGTGTTATATGCATTGTGGTCAATTAGTTTGAAACTGATCTTGATGATTGTGATGGATGTGTAAGACAAAAAGATTTTTGATGAAGTAGCAAATCCCCTACCATCTTCTTGAAAACTGATTCATATTTTACTTGTACATGACCTAACACGTACGTACCGTAATGAATTCCGATTAGTCTCTAGAATTCTGGGATACTTGAGTATAGGATTTTCCCTCTGTTTTATTACCTATATAAAAATAGAAGTGAATGTAATAATAACGATATAAACAGTACAATCAAGAATGTATTTGAAGTCAATTTTGAATAACTAATTCAAGGTACGAGTAGTATTTCATTTGAAGTAAATAAAACAGATAAATGGAATGTCCAAGTTTTAAAATAATATACATGTACACCAGCCTCAATAAAAAAGATATTTTTATCCGAGTCAAACGTCTGAAAGCCCTTCAATTCCTACTTTGGTCAAAAATTTTTTATAGAAGTTAATGTATTTTCTCTGCACATGTTATGCCTTCCCGTGTGTCTGGCAGTTCATATGTCCTTTTGTCACATATTTCCCCTTTTAATTTTCTTAGTCTGTCCATGGCCTTTTATAGTTTCTATCAAGAAGTCCATATATAAATAGACATATTGTCTCATCTCGATGTTTATAGTGCAATATCATCCCCAATCGTTTTACGTTATGTTATGTCTCAATAGGCAGCAATGTTAAGACTGTCCGAAGCTTTAAAATGCATTTAAAGCTTGATATTGAATTGCGAGCTCAGTTTTGTTAAGATATGTACTTAAACACAGGCAATTCATATAGAGGGTTCTCGCAACTATATATGAACACATTTTTGTGATATCACATGATTTCGATGAGCACTTGGCGGTCCATTAGGATAATTTTAAAGTATGGTACAAAAAAACTTCTTTGGTGCAGGAGTCTAACACACATATTATTGATTTTTTTTTTATATAAATGAAATTTTTGTTTTCAACTGTACCGAAATCTGCTTTGGGAAAGTCATCGCATTACTTCTATATTGTATTCGAAACATTAATTAATAATTTTAACTTTCTGTCACATTTGAGGGCATTTTCCACTCTTTATAATGTACATTAAAAGGAAGACATTGTACATTTTCTTAAGGTGTAAAATACTGAAAACAATCTCCTCTTATGCCAATATGGATATCCATACACACAAAAAAGAAAATGATAATTTTTTTTTATTCACCTTTGCAAGACTCTTTATAAAACGTATAATTAATTCTAACTCTATTCTGGGACTTATTGCACCGTGCATTGCAACAGTATATTTTTCGTCCAAGTATTGAACACGCTAAATTTCGATCAAAAAAAAAAAAAAAAAAAAAAAAAAATGAAACGAAGTATCTATAAAATATTCAGTTACATAATAAAACACCCTAATGTTTATAGTTAAGACATACAAAAGATGCAATAGCGTTAACTTTAATTTTACATTCTCATTTTTTCCGTTTGAAATAAGGTACATATAAAGGATTTGTGACACTCTCCCCGTCATGACAGCTTAAAGTTGCAGTGACTTGACATCATTTTCCATTATGACGTCATACGATGGTAGTTTACACACAGCGTGCACTGTGATACATGTATGCTCTTGGAAACAATATCGCCATTTTCGAAATGATAGATGATACAACATTTTTTCCCTTTAAAATCATTGAAATAACTAAATCTATATTAAAATGTGTAACATGAATAGCTAAGGCCGCAGGAATTTTTTTTCCTATTCACAGTTTTTTTTAAACATGTCCTTTCAGCTAAATACCGGTTTATATGGTGTGTCTTATTCGAAGCTATGTTAAGGCTGTCCGAAGGCTTAATATACATTAAAATATACATTTTATTTTGAGCTGGAATTTAATTTCAGTTTGTAATCTATGTATGAACTTGCAGTCAACTTGTGATGAAAGTGCATTCAGGTATTATAATAATGCATTTTTGTAATGTCATATGACTCTGTTGATCACCTGACGGACACTTATAAATTCCTTAATGTTGTACAAAAATCACATCGGCACAAGTGCAAAACAACATTATGGAGAAAAATTTATCACGTAAGTCAATTCATCGTGATCTTTGTTTCATATAAAGTGCTGGGGGCAAGTATGAATTTTACTTCTTGAGAAAATATTCCACGAGAAATTCAACTTACCAACATACAAAGGGGCATTTTCCTCTCTTTATCACAAGTAATACAAAATAGGATAAATTACATACGATGCCCCAGCAAAATTCAGTTAGAGGACAGACTTCTCTAGTAGATTCACACAGAATATCGTCAATTTATCCTTATTATTCACTTGTGCCAATCATATATATATACACGATTTATAAATTCTAACTCTGTCAACGGACATGTAAGGGGAAGCGTTTCACAGTCATTTTTCTGTTATTGTTTGAATATTTGTATGTCGGACAAGTGAAAGGAATAATGATATTAAATTGCAAATGTTCAACATCGTAACAGCACACTTAAGCTTAAAGAATAATCCATACACTTGAATCAAACAACAACGCTAAAAAAATCTTTACATGTCATGTGAAAGGAATGTAAAAGATATGACACTTTCCCTGTCATGTCAGCTCAAGTATGCAGTGACATGACGTCATATGATGTCAGTTTGAACAGTCTGATATTTTACGGACAGCCTTATCCTAGCTGCGTTGGGACAATAAGGGTTATCTTTAAATACATACCTTTTTTTATTCAGGTGAGTTCTCCAATATACACATAGAATAACTATCAACAGTACCCCTGGAATTCCTATACCGAATGAAATCCCCATTACATCTCCTCTATCTTGTGTTTTGATCCCCATTACATCTCCTCTATCTTGTGTTTTGATCCCCATTACATCTCCTCTATCTTGTGTTTTGATCCCCATTACATCTCCTCTATCTTGTGTTTTGATCCCCATTACATCTCCTCTATCTTGTGTTTTGATCCCCATTACATCTCCTCTATCTTGTGTTTTGATCCCCATTACATCTCCTCTATCTTGTGTTTTGATCCCCATTACATCTCCTCTATCTTGTGTTTTGATCCCCATTACATCTCCTCTATCTTGTGTTTTGATCCCCATTACATCTCCTCTATCTTGTGTTTTGATCCCCATTACATCTCCTCTATCTTGTGTTTTAGTTACATGTATCTCATTACTATAAAAGAAGAAGAATCATTTATTTTTAACTAATCACATGAAGCAGATAGCTCTACAGTGATACAGTTTCCTAACCTTACTTTTTCTTATTTTGTTTTGTTTTTCTCAATATGAATATTAACATATGCATATTGTAGTTAGATCTTATATTCATTATAATTGGAATCATCCTTGCATTTTATTCTTTAGTTTTGAAACATCTTCTGTTGTAGAGGAAAAACTTTGATTTCTAGTTGTGATTTCAGATGAAGTCTTCATTGTCGTGGTTGTGATTTTGCTAAAACAGCCCGTGTCTGAAACAAAACTTTGTATTGGTTAACATAAATTAAATATAACATTAAAGTTAACATGATGGAATAGCTGGTACACTTCTTAGTACTGATGAATCTAATGAATGAACTTTTTGAAGTCTAATCGAAATCAGTGACACAAATATGATCGTTAGAAAATTAATGTTGGATAAAAAGCTTTGCTGAATCAATATTTATTTATTATAATTGCACAAGAAAGACAAGGAAAAACGAGCTCAAGAAATTCCTTACAATATGTAACTTGTCGGACTTAACGTTCTGACTTGGAAGAAAAAAAAAAGAAAACAATTGATATCATCAAATTGAAATACACAATTGTTGCTGTTTTTGAGGTCAATACGATGATTTAGCTACTTGAGGAGTACAATATTCACCAAGCCCGTCGGATGAAATAAATTCTGTTTTTCGAGGGTGGCTAAATCATTGTATCGACTGAAAAGGACAGCAATAATTTTATTTTATATAATTCAATGATTAAATGATACAACCTTTGCTATCTTATTACATTTGCTGAAGTCTTAGCCAAATGCTATGAAAGAAGCGGGATTTAAATGAACATAACCAGTTGTATTAATTTGGAATTTTAAAATCAATATAAGGTGCAATGTAGAAAAAAAAATGAAAATTAGGCACGTATGTAAAATTTATTTTGAAAAGAGATGGGGATAGTATAAGGAAAAAAAAATGACCACTTACCTGAATAAAAACCTTTGATCCCCCCCCCCCCCTTCGTCTCCGAAAAAAAATATTTCGAGGAAGAGGCATAAATATGGGAACCAGTGTTTCAGTGAACATTTTGATACTAGATTAAAAGTAAAAATGTGTGTTTCAGAAAAAAAAATAGAGTTAGGAGGGGGCAGACCACCTAAATCCAGGTTCAATGTGCCCTAATGTTATATTCACCTGAGTGGATGTCAGGTGCAAGTAAATTAAATTTCCAAAACTTTTTGTTTCGATTAGGAATTTTTCGATCTAATTTTAGTCCGATATAGAAAAAAAAAATCTATATTCACCTGAAGGGTGACCATAATCTTACATTTTTTTTTCTACAATGTTGGTTCTCAGCTAATCAGTGATAAAGGATTACTAAATCATATAATAACATAAAATATCAATTACATCGATATGACTGTGTTGAGTTGTACGAAACTGGACAAGGGAATATAGAATCAGTACAATCACTTTTGTAGATTTTCCGAATGCTCCTTAGTCCAATGTTAAAGTCTGTACATTTTCCTGTTGTAAGTAAAGAATCAGGAAGTATCAGCTATATATTCTCAAGAATAACCATCTTGTTTTTACTACTTAAAGATATATTTATTTTATATATTTTCATTCCCGAAAAGTCTAAGCTATATTATATTTAAAGTGCCATATATCTATTTAAAAAGTTATTTTTTTATGTGTACCACAAACTTACTTACATTGAATATAACGGCAAGGGGCACACACTTCAATGACTCTTGTCATTTCGTCATTTAGAACACAGTGGTATTCGAAGGATCTACAGGTCTGATAGTACTGCCTGCAATTTTTCTTAAAAGCAGCGGCCTTATATTCTTGAAAATTTGAGGGGCACGCTGAGACGTAAGTTATGGTATCCAAGGATTCCTCACATGCGTTGCTAGGAAGTGTTAAGCAAAGTGCTCTCGTAAAAGCTGTACACAATACTGCGAGTGCTATCTGTAAAATAATTACATAGTGCTTTATAAGAATAGATTCGTACCTATGAATTATTTCCTTTAGCAGAATAAGTATAAGGATCAATATTTAAGTCATATTTCAAGGATTAAAGTCCGTTGGAAATGTGATAGTTGAGGATCTCCTTGTTAAGCTGTAAGGAGAGGGAGAGGGAACCTACATTTTTTTTATCGATATTCGTGCTCGAAGTGAAAAGTTTTTAAGAAACTGTGAATAATTTAATAAATTTCAAAAAGATCACAATAATCACAGTGAAGATAGTTTTTCTTTGTGTGTGAATTAAAATTCAGCAATGTGGTATAAAGTGAAAAATGTGCTTTGAAGTCTTTTTAAGTACATTAACCAGTTTTTTAGCACTTACGTACATGCATGCTGTTGATTATCTCTAGAGAACATCTTGAAGTTCACTTTAATTGAGCTGTTAGATAACAGTTTGACGATTCATTACACCATATTACGGTGGCTGCTATAGGACATATGCTTGTTTTTTTGTTTTTATTTAAATTGTTCCCACGAAATGAAATTCGTTCCCACAAAAAACCTTCGTTCCCCGGAAATTAAATTTGTTCCCAAAAAACAAAATTCGTTCCCAAGAAATTAAAATAAAATCCATTCTCACGAAATCAAATTCTTTTCCATGAAATTAAATTTCGTTATCGCACAATCAGATTGAAATAAGATCTTTTTATCCGATCACGTAGATCGTTACAGAAGGATCTGAAGAAACTCCATTTAGGGTCACCTCCCGGTGACGAGGGTATGTTAAGGCTACACCCAAAGAAATTTTAATCGCCTATACAATATGACATCATAGTAAGCTGTATGACGTGAGCTGTAGAGATTTCGTAATATCTTTATTTAAAGTTTACTTTCAGGTCCCCCCCCCCCCCCCCAAAAAAAAAAAAAAATGAATGTATCATTCAAAAACATAATAAAAACTAAATCCTGTCGTTTTTCATGGTATAATTAGCTAGGTATTTATCATGCGGGTTAAATACCTAACTCATGACGTCATAAATATCGATAAAATATTTCCCGAGTGACGAGAATTCATGTAAACAAATACTTGAAATGGGAGTTTTAAAAGCATATACCGTGAATTTCATGTGTGATTCATCAGGAATTAAAAATTAAGAATCAGGTACGCTGATTTATTCTGATCATGTTTTCTTATATTGAACACTGGCAGTGTTTTGATATCCCGATCAGCCTTTCCTCTGATCGTTCTTACAACAAAGATGCAAAAGTTCAACACAACGCCGCATACTTTGAAATATAATATTTAGTTTTTTATAGTACCCAGATAGCGCTGCTAGAATCGTGTGGTTAACAGGAATTGATGACAATTCCTTCATCGTATTTACAAAATGCAAAAATTTTGGTAAGGTTTCATGCAGAATTTTGGAGTATTTTTTCCTATGTCGAGAGAGAAGGATTCTAGCAGCACTTTTCATAACCCAGTGATGTTTTAACATAATTATTTTTCCAGAAAAAAATGAATTATCCGTTGGGTATTGTTGAGCTTTTCAATTTTTCATTAAAACAATTTTACTATTTATAGACGTCACGTGACGACGTCATAGTGGAATGCTTCTTTTAGCCTAAGACTCAATAACGTCTGTAATATTGATAATAGTAAATGTTTTATCTATGGCTTTCCGATTTATCAAAGTTAACGAACTAGAGCTGTCAAAAATGGGACAAATACCCCGCTCAGGGTTTTCAGCCTAATAAAACATCATTACATATAATAACATTTTTTTTATTACAACGAAAAAATAAATAACAATTTTTCAAGTATTCTTCTGTTGGAAAGTATGGATGCATTACTTATCATTTTTTCTACAGTGACTATAAGTCAAGATCATGACACACCCTAAGGTCATAAGCAATCTTTGTGTGAAGTGAAAACTCCCAAGATCCCAACATAATTCTCCGTAAGAAAGATACAGACCGGACATGAATTATGAACTTTGTATGTCAGTGACCTTGAACTTGCCCAAATGACCTTGGGTCAAGGTCATGACAGACCCTCATGTCAAAAGCAATCCTTGTTTAAAATGGAAACTTATCAAGGTTATCCATAAGAAAGATATGGACACGGACACGAATTATGAACTTTTCTTATAGTGACACTCAGGACATAAACAGTCTTTGTGTCAAATGGGAATTCATCTAGTTTATCCATAAGAAAGATATGGACTGGGCACGAATTATGAACTTTTTCTTTCAGTGACCTTGAACTTGCCCAAATGACCTTGGGTTAAAGTCATGACACATCCTCAGGTCACAAGCAATCTTTGTGCAAAAGAAAAACTCACCAAATTTATCCATAAGAAGGTATGGACCGGACACAAATTATGAACTTTTACTTTCAGTGACCTTGACCTGCCAATATGAACTTGAGTCAAGGTCAAGACACACCCTAAGGTTATAAGCAATCTTTGTTTAAAATGGAAACTCATCAAGTTTATCCATAAGAAATATATAGACTGGACACAAATTATGATTTTATTTCTGTCAGTGACCTTGAACTTTCCCAAATGACCTTCGGTAAGGTCAAGACATACCCTCTGGTCATGAACATTCTTTGTTTGAAGTATAAGATTCTAATGTTCCTCCGTAAAAAAGATATGAACCGGACACGTTTGCACAGACAGATAGACAGCTAGACAGACGGACGGACAGCTAGACAGACGGACAGACGGACAAGGTAATTTCTATATAACCTCTAAACTTCGTTTGCAGGAGGTATAAAAAAGTCTAAATTTGCCAAAATATTATCTGGATACTGCCTTAACATACCTGCGGACCTTTCCTATAAAAATAGTCATGAAAATTTTTACCAATCAGAGAGATCGTACTTGAGCGACATTTGGGAAAATGAATGTAGAAGTGAAAGTAGCTGTGGAGAAGATCTTTTCCTTTTGTACAAAAACAAAGAGCTGAAAAACAAGGAATCAAGTACTAAATATATTTCTGTACAGAAAAGACTGTTGTCACAATTTTCCGTTCGTGTATCATCGGGGATTTCATTTCTGTAACTGAATTCTGGGAAACTTATAAATTCTTGCAAGCAAACGCTGAATTGGATAATTGAAAGATAACCAAGAGATGACAGATCACTGTACAGTGTAAAGCGATCTATGTCAGCGGATCAAATGATCTGATTTTAATCAGATAGGTTACCACGAAAAATTTTGTTCCCACGAAATAAAACTCTTTCCCACGAAATACAATTCGTTCCCATGAAATTGAATTTGTTCTCACAAAATGAAATTTCCTTCTCACCAATTAAAATTCGATCCCACGAAATAAATTCCAAAATTGACTTCAAATGCTGCGGCTTACTACATGTACAAACAAAAAAAAGAAAACAAAACAAAAAAATGGTAGTTTTTTTCTCTCTCTCTCTCTCTCTCTTGTAAAGGAAATTTAAGAATTTTTAAATGTACGGATGATTTCACTTTTTTTTAAGTTACAGTAAACATAAAATAATGAAATTTGGTCTCAAAAATGACGATACTGCATACTAATGACTATCCTAAATCACTGTTACAGATGCCTTTAGGCCATATATAGAAACATTTGAGAAATTAGCCTAAACGTATGTATTGTGTTTCTTTATTCATTATGTCAATAGAACTGGCCTAATCTACAAAACAATAGATGCATCTATACCTATACGGGGCTTAAAATCGAGCTGAAATGCTGTATTTCAAGGCATGATATGTCAACCCGAATTTCCCGTTTCACTACAGATCTGCAGTCTCCATAACATATTCTACCTTGAATTAAAATTATAGCATTTACTGATGGAAAAAGTTAGTTTCCATGAATAAAAAGTAAAAACTCGTGTGCAGTAAGCACATTCAGATGCAGAAACTGTGTCATTTTAAATCAACATATTTTGAAGAAATATCAAAAATTGTTTTGTGAGACACAACGTACAGTTTCTGTTTGCCATGACATGTAAATCTTTAGAACAATTAAATGATGGATATGTACATTGTAGACCTATTCAATGCAATGGTTAATGACAACTTAGATATGTAGAGTAAGATAGTAATATACATCTCTCCTTTATAATGGTTGAAAATACAAGTATTATTTAACCTCAGTTTAATCTTTTTTTAAATATTTTGCTTGTCAAGTTCTATGTTACATATCAGAGTAAGATCTCAAGAGTGTGTCCCCCTCTTCTATAGGTCTCTGTACCCACCCCACCATTCAGTCTGTGACTTTTGGTGCATTAGAGGAACTTAGTACAGGTTTATGATGAACAGCTAGATGGTACAGCTGTAATTTTTTATTCTGTGTAAACCAAGGTTTCTTAAAATATATATGTCCCATATTTTTCGTAAAAACCCAAATGGCGCCGATGTAGTTCTAACCCCACCTTTACTCGATATGTTCGAAAATTTTAAATCATGGTAAATACATAAAATTTTACATGACAATGAAACTCAGATTTTTTTTCTTTTGAATTGAAAGTCAATAGCGATAGTGTGTTTTGGAATGCTGAAATTGAAATATTATGAAAAAATACGCACAGAATCGTGTCCAGGGGAGGAATTTTGTAAGTCTTATTGGTAAACGGTAAGAGTCCAGTGATACTCAAGATACATTTGTGAAAAACTGCATCATTACACCTCAGTTTTATACAGGATATGTTTCGTTTAATACAGTGGAGAACCTTATAATAGACCGAAACCCAGTTATGTCACATAAATAAATATCTTTTGTGAACACCTAAGATAACATTACTGTGCTTATTAACCAAGCAAAAGAATTTTAAAACATGGAATTGCTGATTTACCGTACCATTCTTATAGTCTTACACTACTTTCATGCAAATTTTCTCTGAAATACCTTCTCAAAGAAACCTTTGAAAGCACTTCTTCGATCTTCTGATGTGGACAAAAAACGCAACTTTTCAGTATGCTACACATTCGAGATTCCGATGTCATTTTTTGAGCTATTACGTCATAAATATAAGAAAATGACGTTCATATAAGTGCAAATTTTCCAGCTCCTTTCAATGGTATAAGACTCATTATGTTCTGTGAAATGGTTAATATTTTAGCAAACAGATCTTAGAACTTTTCAAATGCCCCTCGTACTTTATCAACACGTACATCTTTGATTGATTTAAATACGCTAAACCAACCACCTCGAAGGACAAAGTTTTATATACTGAATTGCAATATCACTTCTCCACATACTTATGCAATTTTCATTTCGTGGGAAATAAATTTTGTTTTATGGAAAAGAAATTCATTTTCGTGGAAACGATATTAATTTTATATTTTGTTGGAACGAATTTAATTTCTTTGGAACGATTTTTATTTCGTGGGAACAAATTTCATATCGTGAGGACGATTTCTTTATTTTCATGGGAACGATTTCTTTTTTTTTTTCGTGGAAACGAATTTAATTTCGTAGGAACAAATTTAATTTCGTGGGGATGATTAAAAAAAAAATTCAAGCATATCTCCTATCGCAGCCCCATTCCCTGTTAAAAAGGAAACATTGGTTTTGATTCAGACAAAGTAAAAGCAATTCTATATCTGGTAATGTTTTTAAAAATCTATTGTTGAAACTATCTGCTAAAGAAACATATGTAAGACCTCAACTAAATGCATTTTCTTATTCAAAATTCAAATTAGAATAATTACTCTTTCACACCCAACCCACAGCAATTGATGAAACATTTTAAAGTTATATGCTTGATTACGTATTAATACATTATCAATTTTTTGACAAAGTTGTTGATTTCAATTCAGGTACATTTACACATTTGTCTGACCACTGTCCAATCACGTTCGTTTTAAATTCAAATTTTACAAGACATGGGTCACATGAGTATAATTATATTCAATGTTCTAGGTCATATAGTACTTCGGTGAAATGGAATGCACAAAATGTAAATTATGTTCTTAACGATTTAGATGAAAATATTGGTAAACTGTCTGAAATAGCAAATAAGAACTTAGAAAGTCAAGGTGATGTAGATGTGTGTGTCAATGAATTTTGTAACGTTGTAAATAATATTGTCCTACCCAGATGTAATGTAAAATATAGTTCATACCAAAAGGCAATGAATGGTCAAAAATGTAATAAGGAAGATAAACCATGGTTTAATGAAAACTGTAGAAAACTTTATTTAGAGTATAAATCAGCATTGCGTGATTTCAATTTTTGTAAAACTGTGGAGAATCATAGAATGTTGGTAAATAAGAAACATCTGTACAAAAAGTATGAGTATAGGCTTAAAAGACAATACAAACGCTATGAAGGTAATATGTTAGATTTTTTAAAGAAATACAATCCCAAACAATTTTTTAGATATTTTTACAAATGCAAAACTAAAAACAGTGCAAGTGATATAACGCTAGATCAGTTTTTTGATCATTTTAAAAACTTGAACAACTATGAGAATGACATAAACACATTAAATGAAAATGTCGAGTCTGATGTAAACGATGCTATTTTTGAGGAATTAGAAGTAGAAATTTCCGAAAATTAAATTATAAAAGCAATTGGTAAACTAAAACGAAATAAGAGCTGTGGTGAGGACCTTATCCTTAACGAGTTACTGATAGAATGTAAAAATTCATTATAACCCATCATAACAAAACTGTTCAACTCAATATTTAATTCAGGGTTTTTTCCTAGTGAATGGTCTAAGGGTTGTATAATACCATTTTTTAAAAAGGGTGATCGTAATGATGCAAATAATTATAGAGGCATTACTTTAATTAGTTGTTTAGGTAGGCTATTCACTTCCATTTTAAATGCTAGGCTGCTAGAATGGGATAGTTTGAATAATGTCAATACAGACGCGCAGTTTGGATTTAAACCTGGAAATAGTACGGTTGATGCAATATTTGTACTACAAACATTAGTTAATAAATTTTTGCAGAAAAGGGTGGCCGACTATATTGCTGTTTTATAGATTATCGAAAAGCATTTGATCTAATTGATAGAGCTAAAATGTGGTGTAAATTAGTTAAGCAAGGTATAACAGGCAAAATGTTCAATATTATTAAATCATTATATGCTAGTGTGAAATCATGTGTGAAGTTCAATGATATGCTGTCGGAGTATTTTGAAAATAATGTGGGCTTACTGCAGGGGGAGGTTTTATCACCTCTATTGTTTTCATTATATGTTAATGATTGCGAGATGCATTTTTTAGAAAACAATTGTCCTTATGTTGAACTGCAGTTAATTTCCATTTTTCTATTGATGTATGCAGATGATATGGTACTTATTGCAGACTCTCCAATGTCACTTCAAACATTATTGAATGAATTAAGTACTTATAATAAGAAATGGGGTCTTGAAGTTAATACAGATAAAACCAAAATTTTAGTTTTTAGAAATGGTAAAAGTTTACGAAATGAAGAAAAATAGGTTCACAATGGAAAAGAACTTGAAATAGTAGATAAATTCAGTTATCTAGGAATGTGTATCAATTATAATGGTAAATTTAATATAACTCAAAAGCACGTAGCTGAACAGGGAAGAAAAGCATTTTATGCGTTGAACAAAAAATTCTGCAACTTTGATTTTAATGTCGAAACTCAAATATCACTTTTTGAAATGTATGTATGTAGTATTCTTAATTATGGAGCAGAGGTGTGGGGATTTCATAAAGCTCCAGATGTAGAAAAAATACAAAGTTTCTTTTGTAAAAAGTTACTTCGTTTAAAAAAAAGTGCCTGTAACAATCTTGTGTATATCGAACTTGAAAGAATGCCTATGAGGGAATCTAGAAAATTGAAAATTATAAAATATTTTTTGAAACTAAAATCATTCTTGGAAGAAAGATAAAGGACTAATGATAGTTGGATCAGAGATATTCAAAATGAACTTAATAAACTGGGACTTGGCTATATATTTGATGCAAATTTCAATGATAATACTTACATGTTAGTAAAACAAAGATTCCTTGAGGTGAATAACCATACTATGATTTCTAATATTTGTAGCAATGCTCGTAGCCCGCTATACCAACATTTGATTGATAATTTTGGTATACAATATTACTTGCGTAAACCTATTAATTATATGTACAAAATACAAATTGCTAGAATTAGATTATCTGCACATAATCTAAATGTTGAAACTGGTAGATATGTTAATGAAATTAGAAAAAAAACAGATTATGTAAAATGTGCTCTTTGAATGTTATCGAAGACGAATTTCATTTTATTTTACAATGTCCTTTTTATCATGACCTTAGATCTAAGTATTTGAAAAAGTATTATTATAAGAAATCCAGTGTTTGGAAATTAATTCAATTTCTAAGTGTACAAAATATGAAGGAACTTTGTAACCTTGGAAAATATTTATATCAAGCTTCCACTAGAAGAATGAAACATTTGTAAATTTTTAAGTATTTTATAATTACAGTTGCCTGTTAGAAAACACGTCCTACATAGTTTACTTGCTATTTATTGATTATGCTCACTCTCATATTGTTATATTTTACAATATTGTATATATGTTTACTTATTAATATATGTAATCTGATGTGTCGTATGACGCAAAGAAATAAAGAACTTGAACTTGAACATGCTACCAAATTAATTTAATGATACCTAGTCTGGATCCCCAGGGAGCTATTTAAGATACAAATTGTATTGTATCATTATTACATGTAATTTGACGTCTCAGTTTGCTTGTTCCAAGGTTCTATACATGAATTTTTGTCGCGCTATTGTAAAAATTATATGTTAAGAAATATGAATATATCAAAACAGAAAAATTCAAAAATATATAAATATATTGGTAGACCTAAAAATAAATTAAGATCATTATGTCAGTTTGATTTCCTAATCTTTTTCCCATTTTGTAAAAAAAAAGCTTTAATTTGAAAAGAAGAATTAGTTTTATAAAGTTATCTAAAAGAAAAAAAAAAGATGCAGTAAAAAGAACAAAGTAGTTCATGTAATGCATGTGCTAAGTTTAGCATACTAACCTTCTTCAAAAGTTGAGACAGAAAAAAACTTAAATGAGAGTGGCTTGGATAGATGAAGCATTTTTTACATGAAGTTGAAGATGCCGTATACGTTATACCATTCCATATTAGTTAAGCTTCGGCATTCTACAAGCAAATGATTAAATTCATATAACATAGGAATTAAATACAAGCATATGTGATAGCAAATATATAGCTTACATACGTTCATTTTTTTTTTAATATTGGGCGATCAAGGCGAGTTTTTATTTATACAGTCAAACCTCATTATTTTGATTGATGGATTATTATTGTTTTACGCCGAGTCGGGAATATTTCAGCCATATTTTGGCGGTTCATTATTTTGCACTTGATCTAGTATGAAATTGATGGGAAGGAGAAAAAATAGATAGCAAAGGATTGGATATTTTTGAGTTAAACTTAAAAGATAAATTCATAGACATCAGAGAACAGGATGTCGAGGGTTTGTGAGATTATGTAGATTCTAAGCTATTAGAAAATATTTGCTTGACACACACAAACACACACTAAATGGTCTGACAGGTATGAAATTCAAAACTGATTCAGTCCTCAAATTAAAGCGTGTTATGTTACACCTTCCGAGACTTTATTTACTTTACTTTTTTATCGTTATCGGAGCAACTTCGAAGGCAAACATTTTCAACATATTTTGTCTTCACCATTTCTTGTTACGGGCAGTGGATATTGTACCTTAATAGATCCGAATCAAATTCAGAATAAGTATGTCAAAAATTTGTTCTTGCTGAGGGGACCTTAAATTCATAGCCTACTTAAAGACGAGGCAGGTATTGAGATTTATATAACTATACTAATTCTAAATTCTTAGATCCGTCCTAGGACAAAAGGTGTTTGAATTCTTAACATTAGTGCTATGATTATCGTATTTTGAGTATGTCTATCAACTCTCAGTGGGGGAACAGAGACTCTAGTTTATCGTAATAATACCAGCAAAATTGTTCCTTTCATTCTGTGAGATCAAAATGCAATCTAAATGTATACTTACAGACCCTGAAACGTGCTACTACCCCCACACGCACGCTGCAAAATGGTACACGCTCGCTACACGGTTTGCACGAAATGCTGCACGGTTTACACGAAATGCTACACGGTTTGCACGAAACGCTACACGGTTTACACGAAACGCTTTGCACGAAAGGCTGCACGGTTTACACGAAATCCTGCACGAAACGCTTTGTACATTTCTCACACGCTTTGTACACGATTTTCGCACGCTTTTTCCTCGATCTGGATTTTCTATTCGGAATCTCTCGGACTTTATTTAAATTATTACGGATTAATCAAAGATTAGTTAAGAATTGCAATCATTATGATTAAGTTAAGATTAAATCTTGCTACACCAGTACTATACTAACAGATAAAATACTCAATGTTCAGTTCTAATTAATTAATAGTTTTCAATGAGTTTGTGACCCGGCCGATGAAATGCCTATCATCGTCTTTGTACAAACCTTTTTCATTAGACTCTGAATTACGCATTGAAAAAAAACAAATATATTTGTAATTCATAATCTTTTACAGCATTCACTGTTTTTACAATTATAGTTTGATATTATAAAGTCGTTTTTATTACTGATTTGAAAAAAAAATGATTAAATTGCGTATGATTTCTGTAAACGGATTGATTTTCTTTTCCTTTCTTTTTTTAATTATTGATTTACTCATTTTCTAATTTAGTAAATAAATAATTTCATTTGATTAAATTAGGTTCTGCTTATAATTTGCAAAGGTAATATGTACACTGCATCAAACAAGAACATTGTGCGTGAAAAGGGGGGGGGGGGAGGTAGAGTACCGAGATCTTACTTCTGTACCTGGCTAAATATAACGGGCACTTGTTTCAGTAAGTATACCATTGGGAAAAAAAAAATATTATAGAAACAAATGCTCGTTCTAAAAAAAAAAAAAAAAGATATCCATATCTCCAACGGGAAGCGATACAGGTAACTCATTAAATGCACTTTATTCAGAATGGTAAATATATCGTTTCATTACAGAGTTGAACTTTAATTCATCAAAAATTTTATATGGTAGAGAAGCCGGGGGATAGGTATTGTAATTCTTTAGTTCTCTTTTGAGGCATTGTGTTTATCAAATAAAAACAATATATCCACCACCTTGTAAAATCCTTGATTTCAAACCCCGTCTAGCCAAAAAAAAAAAAAAAAAAAAAGAAAAGAAAAGATATATATATATATATATATATATATATATATATATATATATATATATATATATATATATATATATATATATATATATATATATATATATATATATATATATATATATATATATATTATTTATTGAAAATTTAACTCTGATAAGAAAAAGAAGTTTAGAGAGATTTCAAAAAAGCAAATGTTTGTATCATTTTTCTTTTTCTGTTTGGGTAGAATGCTCATTAAATAAATACTGATCCAATTTTTTTGACAATTAACTTCTCATCATTTATAATTTTCATCATCTTTGAATTGCTCTAATGTAATGAAGTTTATTAAACTACTTTCCTTATATACTCATTAATCAACCTTTTCTATTTGATTTGCACTTTAATATTTGTAGTGTTTATAAGGAAATTACCTTATATTTGATTTATTCTAACTATAAATTGTTTCAATAATTGCAAGTTAGGAAAATCTATCAAATCAAATAAAATATTTGAAAAAAATGTCTCATATTTAATGCAAAAAAAAAAGCAACAAAAATTAAAAAGAAAACCTTCATCGATTATTTTTTTTAATTCTACTCTCATTCTGATCGCTTATATCAGGAAATATTTTAAAAATAGAAGTGTTATCGATTGTACTTAATTTAATCATCCTTAAATCAATTCTCCAGTCCAAAATGAACATCTCCCTCTGAATGTGGCAATGTTTTATTATTAAATATAATATTTAACAAGTACCAAAATTAAAATTAATCAATCGACAAATAAATCAATAACATTCTCAATCAATAATAGTACCGTTAGTCTGATTTTTTCTTCTATCTGAAGACACTTTCACTCTCTCTGACAATAATAATGTACATGTAAGTTTTTATCAATAAACTACAATTTATATCATTCATCTTCCTGTACTTCTAATATCATTATATTTCTCAACATGTTTATTTCGTTAATTTGTTCGTACACAGGATTTTCTTGTGCCTCAATAAACTGCTCAACATTCTGTCTTACATTAAGAAAATCTTTCTGTTTCAGAATTCCGTGAAAATGGACAAATAAAAAAACAAAGTAATGTAAAAACAAGTAGAGATCCCAAAATAATGATTATTTTTCTTAATAAGCTGTTATTTGTGGAATCCTTATTAAGTGCCAATCCTGGAAATGATGATATATTCAGCCTTTCTTTGCTAACTGCATCTATCAAAGAGATTCAAACATTTTTATTGCTGGACCTGTATCCGAAATGTGACTATCCCAATGATTAATATACTTAGTCCGATTACCTGCCTGGTGGTATCACATATTTCTCGAAGCATTCTTTATGGACTCTTCCATCTGAATCAGTCCACCCAATGTTGCTTATAATTAATCTTGCAATTCTATTTTCAGAAATGCATGCATAGTAAAAGCAATTCTCTTAAAAATAAAACTTTTGAATGAGATTGCTAGTATTAAAACAACTTCGGATTACTCGTTTTATAAAAGTTCTCTTTGATAATCTTATTTTAAGTAAATGTTTAGGTTTTTTGCAAACAAGTTAATTTCAACACAAAAGTTTCAAAATAAAGACAAAAGAAAAATGGGCATGGGATCTTCATCCAGTAATAGTCGTGGTTTATGGAGCAGAGAATAATAATACTTTGAGAATATTCTTCAGCTATTCGACATATATTTGCAATTAAAACTCATGACAATGAAGAAAAGGTGGGACACAAAACTATTTCCATACTCAAGTAGTTCTACTAGAAGAGGAGCTGGAGTAGAGTAGAAAATACCAATATAGTTAATTTACGTAACTGGAAAGTAAATTATCCCTCATGTACACAGCAAATTGCATGCATTCCGCTAGTGCTATACTATATTTGACTGAATTACATGTATTATGATAAATATATGACTGTACAATTGATAAACCCATGTGTTGATAATGTATATTACTAAATACACATGCACTCAGTTATATGAATTATGGATAGCAATGTCCGCGACTATGACATTACTTTTATTTCAAATTCAATTCTCTTACTCAAAATGCATCTTATGATAAAAATGTTATTGGATGTAAGTAATTCACGTACTTATAATATAATAATCAGTCAAATGCATTGCCAATTTATGTGAGAGTACATTGTCGCCCTGAAAATACTGTCACCACCGACAATATGAATCTACAGTTACTGTATATATCGTGCTCTATCGGTATATGTTGACATCGGTGACAATGTATTCTTAGAGTAGCTTTTTTTCCCTGTAGAATGAGAGACAAATGTGCCTTACGTGTTGACATATATAATGGTCAGCGACAATAACATTTGCATATTTTGTCGCCAGAAATATTGTTTGAAGAATGGTTTATAGGGGTCGTAGCGGAAGCTGACATATTTCTGGCATTTTTAATAAATTTATATTAATTATGTTAATTGCATCATTCTACCTCTTCACAGTGCAACTTGTATTTTAATGAACATTTTATTGCAGCTGCTTCCTTAGAGTTAAAAAATGACACCTGTGTGTTTAAAACATAATTGATTTTTCATTCAGTGAACATGCATATCAATATGAACAAAGGAAATTAAATTAATTAGTGCTTCATCGTGCTTCATGATATGTTTACGTGACAAGTCGTTGGGATTAACACATCAATTATGTATACATTCAAAATACTACAAAAGAAATCTTTGACCAATCCTTACTTCAGGGCGACGACATATGCAATGAGGGTAGGCAATACAGGCGACAATATGTGCAAAACGACAATATAAACCCCGTCAAAATGTATTTCATTTTATTAGCTGCTGCATACCCAATCACAGACACGTGGTTCCCAAATTTGTATATTTCGATCATGATCTTATTGATCATATCAAACGTGCACTGATGTATGGAAGATGTCCCAACGCAGGAAAGAACTTCATAACTAAACTGGTCAATATCATACCAATATAACCAGATAAAATGCTAAAAAAAAATTATCAAAAGCCAATCTTTTCTACTGATAACATCTGTTGACAAAAAAGAGAGAGAAAAGTTATGTGCATAACGCTGTGCAAAAGGGACTAATACGTTTAATCTTTTTGCTCATCATAAGGATGATTTATATAACCGAACATGATTACTAATCCTGCTCAAGTTAAGAATTATTGATGTCTACAGTCACAAACTGCGAGGGTTAATGGAACGACACAATTATTGGTAGTCCGTCATGAGTAATTAGTCAGGGAAAGCTACAATATTTGTTCACAGGCTAAAATGTAAAGTTATTATACCTGCATCTTGGCATTTTTAAAATTATTTTCCCTTAATTTGTTTTTTTTAAGTATTTAGAAGTGTTTTGAAATAACATATCAACGAATATCAATAAATACCTGTTGTATATGTGAAGGATTTCCCTGTTATGTGATGACAATTCTTACAAATACTTGTTGTGTATGTTAAACATTCCCCTGTTACATGGTGACAATCCGTACAGTCAGAGTGACATTTTTTGTCACACTCCTCCCCGTAAAAACCTGTCGGACACTGATCGGAGCAGTTGATGCCAATATAACCTGGATTGCACTCTACAAATAT
Source organism: Saccostrea echinata (assembly GCF_033153115.1). Classification (NCBI taxonomy): domain Eukaryota; kingdom Metazoa; phylum Mollusca; class Bivalvia; order Ostreida; family Ostreidae; genus Saccostrea; species Saccostrea echinata. Next base: position 15,563,054 of record NW_026889778.1, read on the forward strand.
ACACATGTTTCTCAGAAGAATACCTATATATATAAAAAAAACACCATCAAAATGCACTTTTAAACTGTTTTTGAAAAAAAGAAAATGCCTTTCATCATTTTGACATTCATGATTTCAAAATAATCCATGAATGTTGACGGAAAATAGTAAGTTGTACATTTATCTAAGAGAATAAATCATTTTTACGAATTAAAAATGCATCCAAAGAATTTGTAAACTTTTTACGTTTTATTTTACATATTTTAATTCTTTTAGGTATTTTCGAAGAAAACAGATTTTATGTGGCATACAATATGTTGGAGTGCTTAGCAATACAATACTGGGATTCTCTCCGTTTAAATTAAAAATCAGTCTTATAAAATCTGGTGAATTTGTTTGTGAATTAACGTAGATGAATTCCTACAACGACTTTATTAGATTATTGTTTTATTTAATAACCATTCTTACTTTCACATGTATTAGTGCTGCTGTTCCAAATAAAATCAGCACAACAAGCACTTTCTCCGGTTTTCCTAAATAGAAATAAATGAAAAATTTATACCAGTTTAAACTGGAATTCATTACGAGACTCAAAACTAGCATAAAATTCTTAACTAGAAGTAATTTTCGGGATTTCATAATGCCCAGAAAGATAACAGTAGCCCCTAATGCGAAATAAATTCAACATTCAATATTCAGTTTTAGCGAAACCAATACCCTCGCTTAAAAATGTCAAATTGTTTCCTTGCCTAAACTCCTGCTTACTCGGATAAAAAAAAAAACAATAGTCTTCGAAAAAGTGTATATAGGTATTATAAATGTTACAAATACAGTGTACTTTTTAAATAGAGCAACGAAACGGTCCATTTTACGAGTAAAGGTAAAAATATTATGTTATTTTTTTCCTTCTCAGCTTCAAGACTTTGAAATATCTTCTAAGCACACATCTACAATGCCTTCTAAAAGTGTTAAGACCAATATTTTATCAGATCAAAGTGACCTAAGTTTTGTTCCATCTCATAATAAATACATGTAGTAAATATAAAAGTTAACAATATAAAAAAATTAAAAGAAATAAAACCTTACACTTCTGAGCACCCCTGTGTATTTTTTGTTGACCACTCTTCATTGCTAGGATACACTGGGAAAAAATATGTGCAGTAGCACCAAACGACACCCCAGCCTTTCATTCTGTATTATACATAAATTGAATCAAAAAGAATGATTAAATTTAAACTTCCCCATTCAAAAAAAAAAAAAAAAAAAAAAAAAAAAAAATGAATTTCCGTCAAAAATATATCATATAAGTCTCTTAGTTTGTAATGATCCCGCTCATGAATTAGTTCTGTTTACATTCCAGGAAAAAAAGAGTTTTCAAATAATGAAATGTACATGTATATAACGTCAAGTCTACGAAACCGGATAGGAATTAATGGAAAAGATAATGTCCATATCCTCATTAATAGAATAATTAGAAAATTGAGGCTGTTTTAGAACGTCCCATTTCGATCTCTCTTGGTCTCTTTATATCAGAAATCATTATAGACTTTATTTTCGATATTTCTACGTAAAAAAATTGAAATGATGCAAACAATCTGATTTGAATTGATAAGAATATATCTATTGTGTATCACGAATATTTTCATGTACAAGTTAATAACCATTATAATGAGTTACTGCCCTTGCTTAAACTCTCCCGGTTGTAAAACTAATTTTTGTCAGACAGAATTATAGATGCACAGGTGACAAGGTCTTCACGCACCATGGCACAGATTCCACCCTACTCTGTACAAGTTTACATCTTATTTTATTTTGTAGTCCAACAGAGTAAGTTTTTATTGTATTGTTTCATTATTTATGACGTTCGGTATTTTTAGTGTAAATGTATGTAAACAACTTAATTGTTTGGTGAGAAATAGATCGTGCATAAAGTCATCTATGCTTACGAGATCTATGTTCTGAATGATATTATTTTACTTATTTTGGTATTGCTTTATATTCACATTAATGATTTCTGCATAATTATTTTGCATTATATAAAAAAAATATTTTTATATATTTGCATTCTCTCTGTTTCCTCCCAGTATGAACCTGCACTCAACAGTTGCGTTCATAGGACTATAGACTCAACTTGTTTTGATATGAGTGCAAGTTCGTTTCTCACACTCGCACAGTATAAGGTACTTCACTTATACAACGCGTTCACTTATACAACGCGTTCAGAAGGTTACAGTGTATATACCATATGTTCTGCAAAAGGAATAAATATTAGTTTTTAATAATAATTTCAGGGAGAAAAAAGGAATTCAAAATGATTAAAATTGCTGATTTATATCTTTAAAAAAGATAAATTTCGGTCAATGTATTTAATTGTATAATAAAACTTTTTACAAATTGAGAAGAACTGCTATATCTTTATTTTTCTGTTCATATTTACGCATCTTTTTGCAAAGAACGATAACTCTTCACGCTAGGGAGCTTCACGTTCAAATGAAACGATGAAATGAAATAATTTCGTAATCAATTGAGTATGTTCTTCATCATATTGAGGATTAAAAACACTGACACAAAGACTTTTGGTAAATATATACAAATTTAGGGTTGTAGATAGACTAAAACATCCTTTGAAAAATATTGAGGGCATTTGCGTATACGTGTATTTATTGAAATGTGTATTTAATCTTTAATGTCAATTGAAAAGTAACAAATTAATTTTAAGTAATATTTTTAACTATTCTGTAGTTAATAAAAAACAAGAAGTATTTTTGTGATATTCTATATTCTCCTTGTGACCATGTACCCCTAAAAATGGCTGAAAATTATAGTTGCAGTGTTTGAATTTGTCCCAGGTGAAAGACATTTTCAGAATTCATTATAAGGTGTTTCATGTTCAGTCAGATGACAACAAAGAAGGACTGTCGATAGAGGACCGTGATTTTTTTTAATATGATGGACAAAGGATTGAGAAGGAGAAAAAAAAATTCACTGTAAAGCACCTCTACCCTTAAAAACTCCACGTCAAAGATCACCTAACAACAAATAGCAAGCCTTAAAACGTGCATAAATACTTGACATAATTTTGTAGAAAAATCCAGTGAAACAAGATCAGCTAGTTACAGTTATGAAAAACTTGCATGATAGTGGTGCCATGGAAACAACCCCACCATTGGAACCAAATCAAGAGTGTTGGTATTTATCATTCTGGCGTGTACCATCCAAGAAAACCAGACAAGATACGATGTGTTTTTGATTTATCTGGCAAATATCAAGGAGTGTCATTAGACAGTGTATTGTTTTAGTGGACCAAAACTCATGAATGAACTGACTGAAGTTTTGTTATGTTTTCGTCGAGAAGCAGTAGGAATCACAGCTGATATCAAACAGATGTTCCACAAATTTCTTGTGACAAAAGAACATCGTGACTTTTTGAGGTTCTTCAGGTATCGTAATAACCACCCCAGTGATTTATTGAATACCGGATGCGTGTTCACACCATCGTCCACTGGTGCCATGTACGATCTACAGAAAACAGTTGAAAATGCAGATTATGATCTGAAAGATTATTTTTATAGAAACTTTTATGTGGACGATGGAATTACATATGTGCCATCAAATTCTCAAGCTGTGACGTAAAACTCTGTCAGTAATATTCGAGGAAGGCAAAATTAGACTTCATTAAATTGCGCCGAACAGCCTAGACCTACTTAGCCAATGTTCAGACGATCTAAAGAAAAAAATGAAGTCAATTGACTTAGCTACAGAGGAATTACCAATGCAACAGAGTTTAGGACTTTCCTGGGATATTAACTCTTATGAACTTTTATTCAGCCTTCGTGTTCATGACAAACCTTTCACAAAAAGAGATTTTTTTTTTAAAGTTATTAATAGCCTGTTTGATCCTCTCGGATATTTTGCACCACTCTCAATTCATGGTTGGATCCCTTATCTTGAAATATGTGACAGAAAAAGCGATTGGGATTACCCGCTTCCTGGCGATCGTGAAAAGGAGTTCCTTAACTGTAAGAAAACTTTAAATTCACTCACTGACATTCGTTTAACAAGAATGTTTACACCTACATCATTCAGTGAAGCACATTTTCGTGAAGTGCATATTTACTCTGATGCTTCAGAATTCCATCCATATGTCGACCACAGAGTCTACCACATCTGTTTCATGTTTGGATATTTGACTGACTATGAACGATAAAGGTAAACTAACAATTAATTTAAATGACGAATGAGATGACTTCAGGTTTTCAATTGCCAACTGGCCTTATTTATGTGATAATACTCGACTATCACCTCCAAGCGGAATTTTGATGCATGCTGATGACGTTGCACTTGCATGACATTCAAAGTTTGAGACTTCCTATAAAAATCTTTACTGAACCTTGCAAAGTTGCAAATTTTAATTGTTAAAAAAATATCCTTTCAAAAGTGACAATTTACCATTTTTAAATATAAAAATACTTCATTATCCTACAATTGGCTTGATTTTTACTCGCAGGAGTATTCTTTTTTTGAGTTCTCTTTAGATAAATCGAAACGAGTAAGATAAATAAGCAAAATTTAATATATAGAAAAATACTCACCTTAAAAAAAAAAAAAGAAAAAAAAAAAAACAAAACAAAACAAACAAACAAACAAACAAACAAACAAACAAACAAACAAACAAAAAAGAACAAATAACAAAAAGAAAGAAAGAAAGAAAAAATCATCCGAACAGTATCAAAGAAAGCTCTATTTATCCAATTTGTAAAAACGTATGATAGAATTGTAATAGTTGTAACATTATACCATTCATTGTTTATCCTCCCCTTTACAACATCAACATTGAAAACGTTAATTTTAGAGAAATATACGTTCTAAAATGAGATAATGGAATACATCTCAAGGGTAGTTTTCTTATTACTTTAATTTGGTTAAATTATTTCAGCTATTATTATTAGAAGAATGTGACATTAATTTGTGTGAACAAACAAATTGAGCTTAAAATGTACTTGGGGTTGTGCATGTATACTTCAGATTATTGATTAAATTTAACAATATCAGAAAATGGAGCATGACTCAGCATTACACAGAATATTATTTTAAGCAAATTTTACAACGCACCAATGTTATGGCTTCCCGAAGCTTTAAATGCGTTCAAAACATAACACAGCATTGCAAGGTCGATTTTTATGCCCTCGGATCGAAAGATCCCGGAGATATATTGTTTTTGTCCTGTCTGTCTGTTTATCTGTTTGTCGTCTGTCTGTTGTCAACTTTAACCTTGCCTATAACTTTTGATTGGTTGGAGCTATGAATTTCATATTTCACATGTGTATTTCTTGTGAGAAGACCTTTCTTTGGGTACCATCATATTTAACCTTTTGACCTTGACTTTGGAGTTTGACCCACTTTTGAAAAATTTTATGAGACTTTAACCTTGGCCATAATTCTGAACAGTTGAGGTTTCAAACTTCACATGTGTATTTTTGTGACAAGGCCTTCCTTTGGATACCAACAACTTTGACCTTTTGACCTTGACCTTTGAGTTTGACCTACTTTTGAAAAACTTTAACCTTGGTCATAACTTTTGAAAAGTTGGTGCTTGGAGTTTCAAACTTCACTTGTGTATTCCTTGTTACAAGACCTCTCTCTGGATATCAACTTCTTTGACCCTTCGACCTTGACCTAGGAGTTTAACCTACTTTTGAAAAACTTTAACCTCCGCCATAACTTTTGAACGGTTTGAGCTAGGACTTTCATACTTCACATATCTAATCCTTGTGACAATACCTTCCTTTTGACCATGACCTAGCAGTTTGACATACTTTTGAAAAACTATAAACTTGGACATAACTTTTGAATGGCTAACGCTAGGGTTTTCATACTTCATATATGTAATCCTTGTGACATCGACTTCCTTTGAATACCAACCACTTTGACCCTTTGACCTTGACATAGGAGTTTGACCTACTTTCGAAAAACTTTAAAATTCCCCATAACTTTTGAATTGTTAATGCTAGGGCTTTCATACTTCACATATGTAATCCTTTTGACATCACCGTCCTTTGGATACCAACCACTTTGACCCTTTGACCTTGAAAAAGGAGTTTGACCTACTTTTGATAAATTTTAATCTTGGTCATAACTTTTGAATGGTTGAAGCTAGGGCTTTCATACTTCACATATGTAATCCTTGTGACAAGACTTTCCTTTGGATACCAACCACTTTGAGCGTTTGACCTGGACATAGGAGTTTCACCTACTTTCGAAAACTTTAACCTTGGCCATAACTTTTGAATAGTTGGTTTCTAGGGCTTTCATACTTCACAAATGTAATCCTTGTGACCAGAGCTTCCTTTGGATACCAACAACTTTGACCTTGACCTCGGCGTTTTACTTACTTTTAAAAAAACTTTAACCTTCGCCATAACTTTTGAACAGTTGCAGCTAGGGCTTTCAAATTTCACAGGTATATTCATTGAGACAATCATGACCTTTCTTTGGGTACCAACATTTTTTATCTTTTGGCCTGGATTTTGAATTGCATTTGAGAAACTTTAACCTTCATCATAAGCTGCCATACGGGGGCATCAGCGTTTCACAAACACATCTTGTCATTTCTATTTGTAAATGATGTACAGAGAGTTCTCTAGGCTATATATAAACGTATTTGTTACGATATCACATGACCTCGTTGATCACGTGACGCTCATTTCTACTTTTTGAGGTGTTTCACATAAATCGCTTCGGCGCAGCGGATTAACACAATTATTATTAACTTTTTGTCACATACATAAACTCGTCGCATCCTTGTAAACCCGAAATGTGCTTGGGAAAAGTTATACTGTTACTCTGGTACAAAATATTTCACAAAAATTAAACTTAACGACAAATTTGAGGGTATTTTCCACTCAATATCGTCATCTGTATTAAAACAATGTCATCACACATTTTTCCCAAGCAAGATTCAGTTAGAGGGGAAACTCCTCTTACGGATTTCCTCAAAAGATCTCAAATAAATCCTCATTAATCACCTGCGCCAGGCTCTTTTATACACATATTATAAATTCTACTTCTATCCAAGGGTATAAAAAAGGGTAAATGTCAAACGTATATTTTCGTATATATTTTGGACAGTCATGCTGACTTTTAACCAAGAGTAATAAAGCAAAGTTATCTAAAATATTCGGATATATACGCGGGTATGATAAGGTTACACCCAGATATATCCTACTTGCCTATACAATATGACGTGATAGTAAGCTGTATGACGTGACTTTTGAGATAATGATTTCTTTATATCTATATTTAAAGTTTAATTTCAGGTCCAAGAAATAAATGGAATCATTAAAAAACACAATATTAACTAAATCTTGCAGTTTTTTGTGTGGCATAAATAGCTAAGTATATAACACGGGGGTTAAATACCCAACCCATGACGTCATAACTATTGATCAAATATTTGCCGAGTGAAAATTAAAGGTGAAGAGAATTCATGTCAACAAATATATGAAAAGGGATTTTTAAAGCATATACCGTGAATGTTTTGTGTGATTCATAAGGAATAAAAGATTAAGAATAAGATACGTTATCATGTTTTCTTATAATAAATACAGGCAGTGCTTTGAAATCCCAATCAGCCTTTCCTCTGTCGTTCTATAACAACAAAGATGCAAAAGTTCAACACTACGCTGCATACTTTGAAATATAATTTTTGTTTGTATTGAAAGCTTGTATTCTATAGTACTTGGAAAGTGCTGCTAGAATCGTATAGGTAACATGAATTGATAACAATCTCTTGATCTTATGTACAAAATGTAAAAATTTTGGTAAGGTTTCATGCGAAACTTTGAAATATTTTTTTTCTGTGTTTGGAGAGTAGGATTCTACATGTAGCAGTACTTTTCATGACCCAGGGATGCTTTTACATAATTATTTTCACAAAAAGAAATGAAATATCCCCGAGGTAGTGTTGAACTTTTCACTTTTTCATTAAGACAATTTTTCTATTTATAGACGTCACGTGATGGCATCGTTGTGGAGTGCTTCTTTTAGCCTAAGACTCAATTACGTCTATACAATGAATAATAATAGTAAATGATTTATCTATGGCTTTTGCGATTTATCAATGATACATTTTACGAAAAAAGTCTAAATTCGCCGAAATATGATCTGGGTACTGCCTTAACATACCTGCGTAAGTTTTTGAAAAAAAAAGATTAAAACACATTTATTTTACACTACCTTTCTGACACTTTATATGCAGATTGAAATAAGGTGTAAGGCTTATGACACTCTCCAAATCATAACAGCTCAAGTTTGCAGTGACTTGACGTTATTTTCTATTATGACGTCATACATTTGTAGTTCAGACAAGTGAAGGCACAGAGTACACTGCAATATTCTCTTGGAAGCCTTAACGTACCTGCTTATTTATGTAGTAATATCTCACTTTCGCCTGCATATGGTGCTTACATCTCCTAACTCATTCGATAATCACGAGCATTAAAACCTAGAATATAATTTTATTTTTTTTTAAGAAATTGCAGAAACATTGCTAATCTTGTAGAAATGTAATCTAATTTTATTAAATTCTGAGTTGTTTTAACCCTAAATGCAAATTATTCGAGATTCAGTGAAAACACAGGTGTGAATATTATTGACAGAATCGTTAAATGCGGGTTTTCAGCACATTATTCCTACTTCGTTTTAAAAAGATAATAATGCCCATGTTGGCATTTCAGTTTTCCTATAAATTTCTTTTCCTTCACTGAACAGCAATACATTCAAACGTCAGTACTTGAACACCCCAGTTAAATAACAATAATACATTTAAGATCAAATTTTTATTTTAAACGAAAACAGGGGCATAAAATAAGGATGAATCAGTCCAATGAAGACTGAATGTAAATGAATGTTTGGAAATAAAATAGCATTGAGAGAACACTGCTTATAACCGAAAAATAAACATTAAAGATAAAATATTTACCATATTCTCCACCAATCCTCTCGCAAAATCTTCTGCTAAGGATTATTGATCGATTGATCTTTCAGTCGCACGGAAAAAAATAAAGCCCTGATCATGGAATTTTATACTCCTTAATGCTTACATACGTCTTTAAAAGACCGCAGTGTTGTAAGCGTGAATATACAAAATGCATGTTTCTTGTTTTTAAAACATTAGTTGTGTTTATCTGAGGAAAATGGACTAATTTTGATTTTCATGTTAATAAAAATTGAAAATACGGAGTCCATAACTGATTTTCCAGCATTTCAGAGAGTACAGATTCAGACATTGTGAACACATGCAATGTTTGTGAATTTCATGGGTCACACTTACTCATGAATTACATGCATAAATTAATTTTTCTCCAACTAATTAAATCTTCTAAATAAATGAGTTGTCTACAAAATGACTGTACGTCTCCACCATGAACCGGTTAAATTCTGCGTCCAAGCCCCCCCCCCCCCCCCCCGAATGAAATGATTCCACAGTACTTACCATTATCTGTCTGGTTTCTTATTGACATGAAGACAATCATTGACCTCTGTTATCACTTAAATATAAAACCTTCTGATTTGTTGTTCAAATATCATTCCTTTATATCTTTATTTCACCCCCCCCATCCCCCCACCTAAAGATACATCTCGATAGGCACCATACCTAGCGATATATACTAGATGTCCTGTTAGCACTTCAATCGGCAGTTTTGACAACCCATCCGATAAAAGTCATTATCAAAATTAAGGGAATTCCCTTTCCCGGAAATTGTTACATGTTTTCTACGATTCTCAACGATGAATGCACAAACTTTCATGAGACTTTTTTTCGCTTAGATGATACAATTAATCTTAAAGTACTCCTACGTCGGCAGCTTTGAGTCGTAACCTTTTTTATATTCTGTAACATGTTTTGTCTCATACAGGTAAAGATAATGTTTAAGGCAAACATCCAGATCTCGTTATGTGAACTTTATTGTTTCTGCCTATAATGAGCATTTTTGAAAAAAAAAAGAAAAGAAAAGAAAAGAAAAAATTGTTTGTACACCTTACGCAGGACTGTTAAGGCGTACTACGAAGAAATTAACCGAATATAAACGTGCATAAATACATACCTTTTTAAACCGAATTTATTTTTGTAAAGCTACTATATTATCCCATGACTTTGATTTTGATTGAAATAACATTGTATACCCCGCTCTGTACGGAATTTAGCTTTTTTACGTTATTTGAGAGTCACGTGATAAATGCATGTAATGTGTACTGTACGCAGGTCATAAACAAATTTCAATATCGCAAGGGCAAACCCTAGTTAGAATTAAAAATGTCAGTGATAAATTGTATCTATAGAACTTGTAGTTTAGGAAAAGTGCAGCTGCTTTAAATAGAATATGCATTTTATTAGTTTAAATTTCAAATTATTTGGCTCTAGTCGAAATTTGTGTGACCTTTACCATGTATTTTATTTATTTTTTTAAATAATGCTTTCGATTTCAGGAAAGCAGCAGCACTTTTCAAGTCAAGGAATGTTTCCGTCATGCATATTCAAAAAAATGGCCAAGATCTATTAAGTGTATGCCCTTGCGAAAAGGCGATATAATGAGGCACCTCAGCGTGAAACACGCACATCCTGTACACTAAAACACTGTAGAATTAATTCAATACATTCTCTTAACAGTTTTCAAATGATGGCGTTAAACAAAGGTTTCAGATTTGTGTTAATGGTCTACCTAAGATTTACAATTAATGTTCTGTTCAATAATAAAATGCATTTTTCACTGTGGAAAAATTACTTGATCCACCTTTCACTGCACATAAAATACATCAAATGATACCATGATGACGTCATGTCGACAAGTGCATTGCGATCAGTGACTTGTTTATATCTTGCTGTGTGGGATTTAACTAGCGACAGAAATGAATACAATGGTAAGTTTTGATGTAGTTCATCACTCTTCTGCAGTTAAATACCGCAAATTATTTCATTTTCTGTTAATATGAAGAACTGGTATATTTGTGTGATATCATAGTAGACATTTCCCGTATAAATTAGACACCGCCACTTTATGCAGCCTTAACAGAGTTGCGTAGTTATTATTATTACTATTTATCTATTGTGTGATTTTTTTTCTTAGAAACTGTAAAAATAATCAAGCGTTTGATGTTGATAATTATAATTTAGTAAAATCATACAAATAAACAGAATTATCTTTTTTACTTATTTATTTAGAAAGATTTGTAAGCGAAATCCATTCTTTAAAGTTAACTAAAATATTTTAGTTAACATATATATCAAGTTATAAATAAGCTATTATATGGCTGTATAAGTTAAAATAATATACCACTTTATACAGTGTAAACTGGGTTTGGGCAATTTACGCTTTATAAACAATGTTCAAACCCAGTTTATGCCGTAATATTTACATTTCCAATATCTTTGTCCGAGATAAAATTACAAATTGTAAAAATACTTTATTTCTACATAAATCTACTGGTTCATCGATAGGCGCGGTTAAAAAAAATCACGTGCGGGGCGGGACAAATAGAGACAGAAGCGGGGCTATTAGCACGGGAATTTGCAGTATCAGGAGCATGTAAATATAAGGAATAACTGTCAGATTTTTTGGATAATTTGTAGAATTCAATTCAAGTTTCTCTAAAATGCTAATAAAATAGGGAACTTTCGCATCTGCATACTTGTTTTTAGGGAAATTAGTTTATGTCTCTAATTTAATGTGATTATAAACTATATCAATATTTAGAATTTAGAAAAATCGATCATATGAAATATTTGAAGAAACTTTCTTATATTAATTGAAAACAATGACGACCAACAAAAAAAAAAAAAAAAAAAAAAAAAAAAAAAAATCATATTTTTCCCTTTCCTTCTTCTCTCCCTCTTATTGTTTACATCAGAATAAAAATGGAAATGAAAGAAGTACGAAAATTATCAATTGTTCTTAAGTTTTATCATTCTTTAATAAATTCTCCAGACCAAATAAACATGTCCGTCTAAGTCCGTCAATGCTTTAATCACATAATATTTATCGAGCACCAAAATTATTAATAATCCATCTACGAATAAATCTTTAACAGGGCCAATTAATAACAGAGCTGTAAATTTGATTTTGTTTTATATATCAATAGACGCCTTTCCATAATTATCTTACTGTACATGTACATTTTTATCAATAAACTAAAATCTGTACAAATTTATTTGCGAAATCAGGTATCCTCCAGTATTTCTTAAGTCATTGTATTTCTCAACATGTTTACTTCGTTAATTTGTTCGTACACAGGCGTTTCCTGTGGTTCAACACTCTCTCATACCCAAAAGTACCTTTCTGTTTAATCATACTATGAATATGGACAAGTAAAATAACAAAGTAACGTGAAAATCAGCAAAGATCCAAAAATATGATTATTGTTCTTAATAAGTTGTTATTTGTGGAGTCCTGGAACTGAAGATATATTCAGCGTTTCTTTGCCAGGTGCATCTATCAAAGAAATTCAATCATTTATATTGCAGGACCTGTATCTAAAACGTCACTATCCAAATGACTAATATACGTGTACTTGGTCTGATTACATGTATCTGTCTGGTGGTATCACATATTTCTTGTAGCATTGTTTATGGATCCTTTTTTTGGAATCAAACTTCGAACCGTTGCTTAAAATTTTACAGCTCTTTACTCAGAAATGCGTGCATACTATATGCATTTTCTTATAAATGATTAAAAAAAACTTCAATGTGATTGCTAGTAATAAAACAACTCGGATTAGTATTTCTTTATTTTCAAAACGTTCTCTTTGACATTCTGAATTTAAAATTTATTCTTTTTTTGCAGACAAGTTAATTTTATTTCAAAAGTTCCAAAATACAGACAAATTGAAGAAGGGCAAAGGATCCTTATCTGGTAATGGTCGTAGTTTTGGGACCAGAGATTGATTGATTGTATATTGTTTTACGTCCCATTCGAGAATTTTTCACTCATATAGAGACGTCACCATATACCGGTGAAGGGCTTCAAATTTTGACCTTTACTCGGCACTCAGGGCCATTGAGCAGTGAGGGATCTTTATCGTGCCAACGCCTGCCGTGACACGGGGCCTCGGTTTTTAAGGTCTCATCCGAAGGACCCGCAACTTTCACTTCAAAGTGCCGAGCGCATGGCGAAGGAACAGTTGCTACCTATTTTTTATCGACTTAGGTCTGTCGCGGCCGAGATTCGAACTCACGACCTCCCGATCACGGAGCGAGCGCTCTACCGACTGAGCTACCGTGAACGGTAGGGACCAGAGAAGAATTATCACAATTTGAGAACATTCTTCAATTATCCGCCCTGTCCTTGCAATTAAAACTCATGGGAATGAAGGAAAGATGTGACGCCAAACTTTATTTCCACACTCAAGCCAATCGACTACAAGAAGGGCGGGGATAGAACAGAAAATTCAATCCCAGTATAGTTTATTTGCCTTCATTTGGAGAGAAAATTGTCCCTTATGTATACAAATTCGCTGGTTATATGCTATTGTGTGACTGAATTTCATTGAATATAATAATGATTGTAAATTTGTGAACTCATGTGTTAATTGTTTATATAACTTTATGTACATGTTCAATTCATTCAAGTATATGAATTATGGATACCAGTGTCAACCACTAATGATATTACTTTTATTTAAATTTCAGTTCTATTATGATGCAGATCCAACTTATGATAAAAATGTTAGTCGATGAAAGTAGTCTACGTATATGTAATAACCAGTCAATTACATTACCATTTTATGTGACAGTACATTGTCGCCCAGAACATACTCTCACTAGCGACAATATGAACCTACCAACTGTATATATCGTCGTCTATCGATACTTGTTGACATCGGTGACAATGTATGCTGAGAGTAGCTTTTTTCCTTGTAGAGTGAGCGAAAACTGTGTCTTACATGTTGGCATGTACATGTATGGTGGTCAGCGACGATAACATTTGCATATTTTGTCGCCAAAAATATTTTTTTATTGGGGTCGGAGAGGAAGGGAGACATATTTCTGGTAATTTTGATTGCATCATTCAACCTCTTCAAAACTTGTATTTTAGATAGGCATTTTATTGCAGCTGCTTCATTAAAGTTACAAAATGTCACCTGAGTGTTTAAAACATAATTGATTTTTCATTTAGTGAACATGCAATCTCGTGAAAGGCAGACATATAATTTTCGATTTAATTACCATTTTTGTAAATTCATGCATATAAGTATACACAAAGAAAATCAAATTATTTAGTACTTCATCGATGATATATGCTTACGTGACAAATCGATTTACACATGAATTACGTATACATTCACTGAACAATAAAAGAAATCCTTCAACAGTCCTAACTATACGGTGACGATATATGCAGTGAGGGTAAGAAATACCGGCTACAATTAATATTTGCTAAACGACAAGGTAAACCACTTAAAAATTATTTCATTTTATTAACTGCTGCATACCCAATCACAGGCACATGGCTCCAAATTTCTATATCTTGAATATGGTTTTATTTATTCTATATCAAACCTACACTCATGTCTAGAGAATTTCCCAACGTAAGAAAGAATTTCATTACTAAACTGATCCAGGTAAATATCATACCACTATAACCATATAAAAGATGCTAATTTTTAGCAAAAGCCAATCAGTTCTACTGATTATCAACATATTTAAATGAATGGTGTACAAATTCTCGTCGGAATTTTAGGGAAGGAATTTACAAAAAAAAAAAAAAAAAAAAAAAAAAAAAAAAAAAAAAAAAAAAAAAACACGTTACGTAAATAACGCTGTTCAAAGTTTAATCTCTATGCAGATCATAAGAATCTTTTATATAACCGATCACAATCACTAATTCTGCACACGTTAAGACTTACTCATGCCCACATTCAAAATAAGCGAGGACTAATGGAACGACACAATTATTGGTAATCCATCATGAGTAATTTAGTCAAGCAAAGCTACAAGATCTGTTCAAAGACTAAGATTTAAAATTATTTTGCCCGCAACTGGACATTAAAAAAAATGCTCTAAAATTTTGCTTTTTTAAAACATTTTGTAAAGTGTTTTATTTAGTGAAAGTGTAGTGAAATAGCAAAGCAACGGATATCAACAGATATCGTTTGCATATGTAAAGGATTCCCTTGTTATATGATGACAATTCTTACATAAATTGGTTGTGTATGTGAAGCATTCCCCTGTTACATGGTGACAATCCTGACAGTCAGAGAGTGACATTTTTTGTTACACTCCTCCCCGTAAAAACCTGTCGTACACTGATCGGAGCAGTTGATGCCAATATAACCTGGATTGCACTCTACAAAATATGCACACGTTTCTCAGAAGAATGTATTATACATATATCACATGGCTTCGAGGGTGACATACCAGAATGTTTGCCCCAAGGTGACAGGAAAGTCCTGGAGTGTTATGTCAACCGATGCCGAAGGCAGAGGGTGACATAACACTCCAGGACTTTCCAGTCACCGAGGGGCAAACATTCTGGTATAGTCACCCGAGAAGCCATATGATATATGTTATATAACATTTTTAAAATAAAAAAAAATCGTCTTAAATTGTTTGTTTAGACAAATAATTCAAAATGCTTTCATGACGTTAGAATTACGCTCCGTTGTTTACATTTGCTTAGCAACCGACGTCATTACATCTCGAACCCGAGCTACAAATGCGTAACATAAAAACACGTGAAAGTGATCGAGAGGGTGTAATAACTGTTTCCGTCGGGTGACATAACTGTTTCCGGGCCTGTGACATAACTGTTTCCGGTGTGATTCAGCATTCTTCAAAGAAAATGCCTTCCATCATTTTGACATTAATGACTTCCTTACAAACAAAGATACGTAGCGGGTTCCAGTAAATTTTCAACCAAGCCTCTTTCTTTACTCCTCACTAAGATATTAACAGCAGTGAAGGAAAAACTTCAAGAGTACTGTGCAACAATATATTCGAAAAAAATTCCAAGGAACTTTTGGAAAATTTGAAATCACAAGATTTTACCAAAATCAACAGCTTAAAAACTTACGACTTTTCAACTTTATACACAACCATTCCCCACGATAAATTAAAGTCCAGGCTTTTTTATATCATTGACAGCTGCTTTTTCAATAAAAATGGAGCTCGTAAATTTACTTACCTTGTCATTGGTCATTTGCAAAATTATTTTGTTAAAAAACATTCTGATTGTACACACAAATACTCTGAAGTTAACATTAAAAAGATGCTTGAGTTTCTGATTTACAATATATATTTGGTTTTTGGAGACCAGGTCTTCCAACAATTTATTGGAATTCCCATGGGTACCAATTGCGCCCCGTTATTAGCAGACCTTTTTATGTATTCATATGAAGCAGAATTTGTCCAAAATCTTGTACGTGAAAAGAAGAAAACACTTGCTGTGGCCTTCAACTCGACATTTAGATATATCGACGACGTATTGTCAATTAACAATGGCTATTTCCATTCTTATGTCGATACGATATATCCCGGTGAGCTTGAGATAAAAGATACCACAGAGTCTGACACATCTGTTTCATATTTGGATATTTTACTTGAAAAAGACGTTAATGGTAATCTATCAACCAAGCTTTTTGATAAACGTGATGACTTTAACTTTTCAATCGTCAGCTTCCCTTACTTATGCAACAATATATCTTCATCACCTGCATACGGGGTATATATCTTAGTTGATTCGATACGCAAGAGCATACTCTACGTATGTACAGTTTCTAAAACGAGGTAAATTATTGACAAACAAGATGATGAAACAACAATATCAGCTGTCTCGCTTAAAGTCATCATTTCGTAAGTTCTATGGTCGATACAATGACCTTATCAGCAAATACAATTAATCCTTGAGTCAAATGCTGACTGACGTTTTTCATACTAATGGAGATAACGAATAGTATTCAAGCTCAAAAGTCCATTAAACAAAACAAAATAGGAGCAGAGCAAACACGGACCTCCAAAACATCAGAGGTGGGATCTGGTGCCATGGAGGAGTTAGCATACCCTGCCGACCGGTCACACCCGCCATGTGTTCTTTGTCCTGATCGAAAAATAACGGAAAAATCCGTCGACAATTCAGTGTGTAAATAATGGCCTAATAATTAGATGAAAAACCTCAGCTTTTGACTCAATGATAAATCTAAGAGAATTATTCATAATTACGACTTAAAAATGCATCCAAAGAATTCGTAGCTTTTTTCACAGCAAAACATTTTATTTAGTATAAAATATGTTAGAGGAGCACAATATTGAGAATCTCTCATTTTAAATTAATTAAAAACGAGTCTTTAAAATCTGGTACATTTGTGTTTGAATTAACGTAGATGAATTCCTATAACGACTTTATTAGATAATTGTTTTATTAAAGAACCATTCTTACTGTCACATATATTTAGTGCTACTATTCCAAATAAAATCAGCACAGCAATCACTTTCTCCGGTTTTCCTAAATAGAAATAAATGAAAGGTTTATACTTGTATAAAGTGGATTCATAACGAGACTCAAAATTAGGATTCTTAGCTATAAGTAATTTTCGGGATTTCATAATGCCTAGAAAGATAACAGTAACCTCCAATGCAAAATAAATTTAACATTCAATATTCAGTTTTAGCGAAACCAATACCCTCGCTTAAAATGTCAAATGGATTCCTTTTCTAAACTCCTGCTTACACGTATAAAAATAAACAATTGTATTTGAGAAATTTTATAAAAGTATTAGAAATTTGACGAATTCAGAAATAGTATACTTTTTAAACAGATCAATGAAATTGTCCAGCATAGGTCAAAATATAATGTTATTTTTTTTTCCTTCTAAGCTTCAAGACTATGAAATGTCAGTTGAGCACACATCTACAATGCCTTTTAAAAGTGTTAAGACTCACTCTTTATAAGATCAAAATTACCTGAGTTTTGTTTCGTCTCAAAATATATACAAGTAGAGATTGTTCTATCTGACGTATCCGTATACGTATCCGTACCCGTATACGTATCGAAGTATGCGAGGCATCTCGATCCCGATGATTTAACCGTTGGATAACATTTCCATCGTTTCTTGTTTGATTTTAACCTCATTCATTGGAAAATAAGATATATAGTAATATTTCTAATGAAACGTTTCAAGTTGCTGTTCACACCATTCATTTTATGGAAGGATTTTAAAAAACATAAAATTAGTAAAAAAAAAAAAAAAAATACGTATATTTTTATTAAATTGTTAAAAAATAAAAAAAAAAGGTTCAAAAAGGGACTTCCCTCTCTCTCTCTCTCTCACACACACACACAAAATCAGGATATATCATTGTTTCATTCTAGAAGTGACCTTTACCAGTGCAAGACATTCCCCATAATACATACAGTCAACGTTCGAGCTCGTTATCTCAAAATTGATTTGACCAATTAAAACTTCGATATATCCAAGGGTTTGAGATAACAAAGTTTAACTGTACGAGGTGTCAGAGATCAAACATTCTAGATGAGTGTAAGTTTGTCTACATCAAGCAGACACTTAAAATTGATTAACAAAGTGGAGAATGGGGAAGCTGGGCTGAGGCAGGGAGAAACTAAAAAATGACAAGTCACCTTATCAAAACTTTGACAATAAAAAGGTGACCATACTGCATACTCTGTGTGTGTGTGTGTGGGGGGGGGGGTCACTGAAAATTCCCATCCTCATTTTCTTTTTTATCTTTATCAACATTCTGTATATCATTTGATTATATTTGATGGACATATTTCTCCAGAAAAACTTTGGAAAACTGGCAATTCTGGGGTGGTTTGAAGACTCTAAATTCCCTAAATTGTTGGGTGATAGCCGTATCCGAAATTCCAGAGAGCTTGAGAAAGGACTATGATTTCCGAAACTGATGTCATTACACGCAGTTTTTCTCGGGGATGAATTAACAATTGTCGATAAAAGGAGATAAACGGAGAAATGTTTTATGTCTTATGCATTACTTTATATACATGTTGAGTAAAGTTTACTTAAATGATTTATTTATTGAAATTAAGATGACTGTAATTCCTTGTGTACAAGCGGCATCAAAACTCTGAAAAAAATGCTGATGTTTTATCATTTAAATGTTTTTTTTATAAATTTCATCCTTTATTCTGTGTTTTTTTTAATTTCTCTGCTACGTTGAAGCAGCCTCTTCTATTCAATTCTATGAACTGCGTGTTGAATTGACTCACACTTGTCCCAATCTGGGCCAAAATGCATAAAAAAAATAAATAAATAAAAATAAAAATAAATAAAAATCAGTTGGATGGACAAAGTAGCATAGAAGAAATAGATAAATCTATTGTTTTGGCATTTTTTAGTCTAATGTTCTTTTCTTTTCTATAAAAAGAGAGTTAAGATAATGAATACCCTATTTTGAAACAGTTCTATATCAAACCATGAATTATAATACACATGTACGACAACAAGAGAACTAAAAAGAAAAATCAAATTTAACAATTGAATTTTCATTTCATTACCTATTTTTGTCGCCATGAGGTCTTTTCAAGTTATTACTGCTGAAAGGACAAAATATAAAACAAAATCAAGCCGTATGAGAATAGGCCCGAAAGTAGCAATTTCAACTGGGGAGGGGAAGGGGGGACATACAGGTATTTGTCAAATAGTTCATTGAAAAAAAAAGAATGAAGAAAGCCAACAGACGCTATGAAGGTTTGTGTGTGTTCCCGGGGGGGGGGGGGGGGACTGGCATTTTTAAGCATATACTGGTAAGGGTCTGGAAGCAAATTCTCTTTAGAAAACTGCTACACGGTTTTAATGATTGTGTGGATATCAACGTCTTTTGCATTTAGTGTGTGAGTGAGGGGGTTAACTTTTATGTCATCTAATGTAAATTACAGAATCAATCAATAAAATGTCCTGATGTTAAGAGGGAGAGAGGGGGATCCCGATAAATGTTTTTAAACAAAATTGCAATTAAAGTTTTAAACAATATAATGAAAACAAATACAAATTTATTGAATTTCATTATCTATTTTTTTTTTTTAATTTTCCAGCAAAATAACAAACTTTTACAGCGCTTAATACATTTTTTATTAGAAAAAATACCATATGCTATTCTTAAATGAATGGGACTGCTTTAAAACCAAATAAATAACGATGGAAATTATAGTAAATAGTTTAGACATCGGGATCGAGATGCCTCTCTCACCTCGATACGTATACGGATACTTATACGGATACGTCAGATAGAACAATCTCTAGTAGTAGATATAGAAATTAATAATGATAATAATAACAAATATAAAAGAAATTAGAAAAAAAAACTTACACTTCTAAGCATCCCCTTGGAGCTGTTCTTAACCACTCTTCATTGGTAAAATAAATTGGAAAAATACATGTGCAGTAGCACAAAAGGACACCCCAACCTTTCATTCTGTATTATATATAAATTGAATCAAATAGAATGATTAAATGTAAACTTCCTCATCCCCCCCCCCCCCCCAAAAAAAAAAGTTCTGAATTTCCGTTAAAACTATGTCGTGTATGTCTGTTAGCTTGTAATGATCGTGCTTATGGATTAGTTTTGTTTACATTCCCGGAAATAAGAGTTTTCAAATAATGAAATATATTTAACATTCGAGTCTTAGGTAACGTGATAGGAATTAATTGAAAGGATAATTTCCACATCCTCATTACTACAGTGTAGAATAATTAAAAAAAATCAGGTTGTTTTATAATGTCCAAGTTTCGTTCCATTTCGATCTCTCTTGGTCTTGTTTTATGAGTAATCATTATCGACTTTTGTTACAATATTTCAAGTTAAAATATATCAAGTGATGCAAAAGATATGAATTAAACTGATAGGAATATATCTTTCAAACAGTAACGAGTGTATATACCACCTTTTATATTCAATTGATTTACATAAAAATGAATTTCCCTTCTTATATATTCATTTTATTCTCAATTTATGAAAATTGATGTTGAAAATAGTCCACAGAGGAAATACTTGCACAAAAAATATATGAAGGTACATATTATTATCCTTTAGAATCATACAGTGACATGCTCTAAACCAATCAGATAGACTGTATATATAATTCTGAAGAATAATGATATTTACCGTCACATATCTTTTGTGCAAGTATATATCCTCTGTTGACTATTTTCAACAACAATTTTCAATACTTATTGTTGTCGGCGATGATATATACCTACCTTCACTGCACATATTGTCGCCGGTTATAATATGTACCGAGACGAGCTTTTTTTCCTCCTGCATATTAGACGACAAATTGTACAGTGCTCTGTCGTCGGCGACAGTATGTACTGTGAACATGTGCACATTTCGTCGTCGATATATTGTGTTGAAGAATATTTACTAAATAATGTGAAGAGAGAGAGAGAGAGAGAGAGAGAGAGAGAGAGAGAGAGAGAGATGTTGACACACACATACATAGAGAGAGAGAAACAGATAGATGATAGACAAAGTGTAATGCAGATAAATGATTAAATATTGTATTTATTTATTTATTTATTTATTTTTGCATAACTTGCAATACTTTATGGAGAAAAGGTTTTGGTCAGAAAATTGTGTCCAGGATTGGTGTACATCACCATGATAAGTCAAGATACTGATTGTAATTCTTGAAATACCTGATAAATCAGTCTATTTTTTTTTTCTCGTTATATACACTTGGAAATTGAAATAAATTTGCAATCAGAAGTAATGATTATTTATGTTTTTTTTTTTTTTTTTTTTTTTTTTTTTTTTTTTTTTTTTGCGATATTCTTATACATGTGCTGATATAATTAGTGTTGGGGTTGACATTTTAGCTCAGCTGAGCTGAGAGCTCAAGTGAGCTTTCCTGACCACATTTTGTTTGTCTTCCGTCTGTCCGTCCGATGGAAACTTTTCACATTTTCAGCTTCTTCTCAAGAACTACTTGGCCGCAAATTTCAATCAAACTTGCCGCAAAGCATCCATGGTTAAAGGGGATTCAAGTTTGTTCAATGAAGGGTTATGTCCACTTTCAAGAGAAGTATTAAAAACTAGTGGAAATTTTGTGACATCTTTTAAAAACTTCTCAAGAATCACTGTGTTAGAAAAGTTGCAAATTATGTGAAAGCTTCATTATAAAATGTAGATTCAGTTTTATTCAGATCATATATATATAGAGGGAAGGTTGAGTCTACAATAGGTGATCAAAGTTTTTCAAAGAATATATAGGAAAAATTCTTTCAAAATCTTGTTCTCAAGAACTACTGGGTCGGAAGAGATGATACTTAAGTGAAAGCTTCATTGCAAGAATACGTTCAATTTTGTAGGTGCTGGCACTATAAAAGATCCCTCACTCCTCAATGACCCTGAGTGCCGAGTATAGGTGAAATGAAATATATGGAGATAACGAACAGTTTTCAAGCTCAAAAGTCCATCAAACATTACAAAATAGGTACAGAGCAAACACGGACCTCCAAAACATCAGAAGTGGGATCAGGTGCCATGGAGGAGTGGGTATCCCCTGCCGACGGGTCACACCCGCCGTGTGCCCCTTGTCATGATCGGGAAATAACGGGAAAATCCGTCGACAATTCAGTGTGTAAATAATGGCCTAACAATTTGCAGTCCTCCAAGTGGTGACTACTCCATATGAATGAAAATCGAGAGGGATGTTAAACAACAAAGAAACAAACAAAACAAAATATTCTTCAAATCAAGACCCCCAAGCATAGGGTTGGGTCACAATGGATGATCAACGTTTTACATAGAGATATATGCTGAAAATCTTTAAAAATCTTCTCAAAAACCAAAGGCGGATCTAATACTGGCGCACCACCCGTCGTTTATTTATTTATTTATTTATTTTTGGTGGGGATTCTTTCTGTTTCTGTATCTGCAAATCATGACCCGGAGATAGGGTGGGCCCACAATGGCCGATTAAAGTTTTACATAGGTGTATATAGGAAAATCCTTTAAAACTCTTCTTCTCATAAAACAGCAAAGCAATGAATAGTCATATATATATACATATAAGCATTGCCATGCATTGTCATGTATTGATGGACGACACTATGGGCAGTGGGGGTAGATACACATTGTCGCTGGCGACAATATGAACAGGATGACAAAATGTATCGGCGCAATCATGCTGCATGAAATAGCATACACGACACGTCAGTGTGATTTGCACACCAATAACATTCACAAAACTACCAAAAAATCAACAAATATGTTTTAAGCAACAATGTGGAGCGACAATATATGCAGTGAGGGTAAGACATATAATGTCGCCAGCGACAATATGTACAAGTTTAGTTTTCAGCCGGCAACAATATGTACTGATGGACGACAATATGTGCAGTGAGGGTAGGTAAATATTGTCGCCGACGACAATATGTGCAAAAAGTCAATATGTATCGTTACAAGATAATTGTGTTGGATATTTTGTTTTAAACTTAAGTAGGAACGACCCTCTGCTAAGAGAGATAACTTCCTGACCAAATAATCCTTAAGTGCCCAGTAGTTTTTCTTACCAAAGTCATTTACCCTTTAAATACTCAGTTCAAACAAAACTTTCAAATGAAGCATATTTTGACTTCTTTTTTCTTATATTGTGATAGTTTTTGATAACATTTGACCTAAAACATTTGCATCCCTTTTTGTTTTAAACTTAATTACTAATTGTTACAGTTCTATCTTTTTGTTAAAAATTGTGAACGTGTTATTATGGATCATATACCATAAATAGAATTTTTGTTATAAGTATACAGTTTCCTCTAGAAGGAAAATCTAGAAAGAAAGATAACTCTTGCTGATAGATGCATTTTTTTCTTGGATAGCAGATGACAATGTGATAATCTGACTTAAAAAGCGATGCTCTATTATGTTTTCTAATATGAATTTAATATGTTTGACACTAAACATTACTTTCATATCAACCTTATATTTTTTTTTTATTTTACATTGTGATAATAATTGTGTGCTCTTCCTATTTTCTGTGTCAAATTTTGTTCATATCATAATAAAACCTAATATTTATTGTTCATATCATAATAAAACCTAATATTTATTTTTGAAAAAAGCAAGAACCGCTTTGTACTTCATACTTTTTTTTTTCATTTGAATTTAGTTATGTGGCTGTTTATGAAAAATCAATGTTGGGAAGATTAAAAAAAATGAAATTTATAGCAGAGGGTCATTACTCCATAACATATTAACACAAAAAAATTATGTATATTGAAAATACTTTTGAAATAAAATTTCTGTACCTAACAAAGTTTAAATTTGTTCACCTGTTATATCACGCGATACTTGCAAGTAATTATACCCTGTGGGTGAAGTGCTCATTTCAACATTGCAACAGCGTAATATATATCAATTGTTACAATACTTCCACCAAACTAATATTTTCGAGAAAATTCTGCCGCTTTAAATATAATTTGCATTTTATATATTTTTTTTATTTCATAAAAATCGGATTTAGCTTTACGAGGCCCAATCTACATCTGAGCATTCGTTTTCACGCAGCATTGATTCCGAGTTCACATGTACACTTACTCTTGATTGTTGTCTCAACACAATAACGTTTCAGTTTAAATCACATCAAATTGCGCTAAAATTCTCACGTTCTGACATGTGAAATGCGTTAACTCATTCTGGAATTGCTGTCATTTTTTATTATTAGGAAATGTTTCAAAAATTGAACATATTATTAACATTCTGAGTTACTGGTGAACATTTGCGAGAAGCGCTGACTTTAAGAGACTTTAACACTATGATAACATACGGAAGCGATATAAATATTAAGCTGAAGAATTAATTAAAATGCAATAACGGTCCGTTTCAAAGCACATGTTATGTTGTGTAGGAAGGGAACTGCAACCACCCTATCTTCAACCCACTCCCTTTCCACCTTGACCAAATCCTGCCAATTTTTTTTTCTTTCAGATTGTTATTTTCTTCCTTATTCATTTTTTCAGCAAATGAGAGTTGAAGGAGATACTGCCCTCGCGAATAACGTACTTTAAGTTCAGTTATTCTGCCTCACAGGATCTTTTGTGTTGATTGTATACAGGTAAATCATGTTAGCGTCCCTAACACCAAACCAATAACCACTATTAATGTTTTCTTAATTATCATTAATTCCGAACCTCCGTACACAACGCAGTTTAAATGTCAAAGTAAGCAATCGACTGTAAAAGACAGAAATTGACGCAAACTTACATTACGCATAAAGTTAATTACATTACTTTATGAATTTATTCAAATTTCGTATACAGAATCCCTGGAAGTCAAAATATATACAATTATAAGAAAATAATCAAGAAAAAGAACTAATAATTATAATACCAAACAACGACTCAAAGTATTTTCAACAGAAAAAAAAAATAAATCTAACAAAACAGATATCCAAATATTATACGAGCCTTCGAACATGCTATGCCAAATAAGGTCATCATCAGAAAATATGTCACGCGAACCACGGTCATTTTACATTCTCCGATCACGGAAAATAACGTACTAAAATATTATCTCAGTCCACAAAAAGATTCGAGTCATTGCTCGTCGAAAAATATAACATATCTGTCCTCTGCGACTTAAATCCTGGTCATGCATGCCTGATCTTGTGCCAATGTCAAACCAAACAATTTGTTCATCGGCAATAACATGGCAAAAGTATAAATGCCTTCCATACAAAGAAGTAGTTAGGTCCAGTTATAGGCAATAGTGTGCTGAAGTATCCGTCCGTTCCTGCATTGACAAATCTATATGAGCTATGGCCCAAACAAGAATCTGAAACAAATATCAACTGTGACTTTGATTTTAATCACATGTCGTTTAATTAAGATCTTGTCAAAACCATGTCAGGTGCAAAAAAAATAAAGAATTATGGACCAGTCTCTGCAAAAAGTAACAACGGTTTAGAATACTGATGTCGAGGGCTCTTAAAAAAATGAGGAAAAAAAATTACTTAGTACATAAAATAATAATCATATAGTCATCAAAATTTTATTTTAAAATATTGTAAATGTAACCGAAACCATAACATTTTTATTTTAAGTTCTAACCTCAATATCTTAATGAATTTCTGGAAAAGTTGGACGTCAATGACTTGCAATAACTCCTAGAAACCGAATCATTTTTTTATGATAATCACTCGATTGTTTTCCAGGGATGTCTAAAAGCAACATAGAACATTTGATAAAAAGCTCCCTGTACTTTCAAGCTCCCCGAAATCATCATTGCATAGCTCAAAAAATAAAAAAAAAATAAAAATAAAAAAAATAATAATCATAATAAAAAAACAACAACAATATTCTGATACCATTTCAAATGATTTTAAGAAATTTTCGAAAAAAAAAAAAAAACATTTTACCTGCAAATTATATAACATATTAAAGAGTATATTAATGTAAGATTTTGTGATTTTGTAGTTTCTTAATTTTTTGTCGTGTCCCATACATAAAGATCAAAAATAACATAACAAAATAATAGAAATGCAGAGAAATGATGAACTGATAATAAAGAAAATTTTTTAAGACGTATTTGAAAATATGTTTCCGTAAACATCATTACTCTCTGGCGTATGTAAGATTAGGAACACGTATAAGCAACATGCACTTAATCATTAAAGGTCCATGGTATTATTCTAAAAACGCATATAGTCTTACACCTGAAGTTCAAAAGCACCAATGTTATAATTTGTAAGCCATTGTATGTAATTTATTATCTGTTGCTTGCTTTGAACTCGCATCCATACTGCACGATGCTTTTCCCTAATGTGTGCACAAATCTTTTAGTTTAACAGGGAATCTGAGAATCCATCATGTCAGAAATCAAATACAACAAAATTACATGTAAGTAATTAAAACTCAATAAAAAGATTCTTTTTTGAAATAAATACTGTTTTTATTTAAATAAACTGCTAATGAGAAGTTACATGTATATATTTGAAAAAAAAAAATCTCGTTTTAAAGGCCAATATTTTATCCGACTGTAAAAAAAAAAAAAAAAAAAAAAAAAAAAAATACATGTTATAGAGTTTTAATGCTCAATAAACCGTAACAGTTCCAAAGAAGTTTTTATTCAACAGTCATGAGAATCCTTCATCTTTAATTCAATTCACATATTTAATATCTACATGAACCAAGCTTTATATAAATATATGAAACAATATTTACATACACTGATTTTTTTTCTTCGCTAAATTCGATTCAAAATCGAATACAATCAAAGCTCAAATGAACATACTCTTAACATAGTTATGGCGTAATATTACATGATAGCAACTACATATATTTTCAATAATCAAGAACGGTCTCGGAAGCTTAGTCTGTAGAGCGCTCTACAGTGATCGAAAGGTCGAGTGTTTGAATCACGGCCGCGACTGACCTAAATCAAATAAAAAAATAGGTAGCAACTGTCCCTTTACCAAGCGCTCAGCACTTTGAATTAAGTGAAAGTTGCAGTTCCTTCGGATGAGACCTTAAAAACCGAGTTTCCGTGTCATGAAGGTGTTGATACGATAAAGAACCATCACAGCTCAATGGTCCTGAGTTCCAAGTAAAAGTCTATATTTGAAGACCTTCGCTGGTAAGTTGTGACGTCTCTTTATGAGTAAAAAATTCTCAAACGGGACGTAAAACAACATACAATCAATCAATCAATAATCAAGAACATCATTATATGAATTGCTTTTGGCTAAATTGAATTGAAGACCCATACCTTATTATTTATTGTAGAAATTTTACGCTTGTTTTTCTCTTTTTTCTACCTCATGATATTTATTTAAGTCATGTTTTCTTTTCCTGTCAACGCGGCCCTTCCGTTTATTCCGCCCAGAACATTTCTTAACGAGGTTCGTTCCTGAGCTTTTGGGCAGATTTTTGTGTAGACCTCTATCTAAAAAATTCTGCAGAATGTTTTAGTTCTTACAATAAATTTGGATTATGCAATGCTAATTTAATTATATTCAATTAAACCCCCATGATTAAATTCCACACTGAATGCATTAAGTTAGAAACTATATTTTGTAGCGGAAGGTTTTATAGAAGAAAATGATCAATTTTTCTCATTCGAAATATTTACAGTATTGTTAAGTTTGGATTCCTATATTTACATGTAGCCTGCACACAAAGTTTTTTTGAGCAGTGAAATGTTTTATGCTGGTCCTAAATAATGTATTAAATCAACCGTCATGAATTTTGTCATCATATTAGACAAATATAACAAATATATTGTAAAAGTCCTGGGGAAAAAATAGCCCATTTTAGGCTAAAAATTAGCACTATTTTAGATATATCTAAAAATTAACACCACAGACCCCCACTTTTAATTTTATTTTCTGAATAAACAAGATAATTTTAACCATTCTGCTTAAACTCAGAAAAATGTCATTAATTTCAAGTGATTTTATTGCTTGTTAAATTTTTAATGCCAGAAAAATGACATTTTTTGTGCAAAAAAGAAGATCAAATAATTGACTATACGAAGTCATTAGAAACTTTTTTGTTGTCACAAATTTTAAGAGACTATTCAAGACGAAAAAAGACTGTATTTGTTCCCATAATTTTATTGGATAAAAAATAGTAGAGGAAAAAATTTGATTTATGTGTTAGATGTAATTACAGTACCAAAAGGTCATAATAAAGGCTCCGTAGCGTCGAAAGAAGCGCATTGATCCCCATTTTTGGTTTTGATTTTTAAATTAAGCTATGTGTCTAGATTCCAAAAATAAACTTGAAAAAAATTCTCAATACTTTTGATAACAGGATCCAACCTCCTTAATGGCGTTAAATATGCATTAAAGACGAATAGAAATTGATATTTATCAAGAGAAACAAGTACAAAATATAAATATAAGTATTGAATTATCTCTAGATGTCGTCGGTCGCATAACAGCTACTTGCAGTATTCAATCTGTCGGCGCGGTCAAGTGCTGTTTTACGACAGCGAGATCCATGCACACAGGATGAAATTTTAAACCATTCAATCGACGGAATGGTAACTGAATGTCCACTGAATAGAAACTGAAAGGTCACTGAAAAGATCCTCTACTGTGACATTTCCGTGATTTTTCAGTCGACTGAATGGCAGATACATTTCAGTGACCTTTCAGTTATCTTTCAGTTGTATCGTTGTTAAATCCAATGAAGGAGGGTGCAAAGAAGTATCTGATCGATATGCACTTGTTCATGTTACATGTACGTCATCAAGCTTCAAAAAGTGGAACCTTTCGCAGCGAATTAATTTGTTTGTTTGTTGTTTTTACGTCCCTCGAGAATTTTTTCACTCATATTGAGACGTCACAACTTGCCGATGGTGGGCTGCAAATCTCTAGACCTATTCTCGCACACATGGCCATTGAAGAGTGTGGGATTTCTTTTTGTGCCAGCACCTACTGTGACGCAGGACGACGGATTATAGGGTCTCACCCGAAGGACCAGTCTCCACGCCCCCGCAGTGGGATTCGAACCCGTAACGTAAAGATCAACTCCTTACTCTGCAACTGCAGAACAAACGCTCAAACAAAAAAATTCAACTGTGGACTCATAAAAATCAAATTGACTTTGGAATTTCTAAATTGTTGAATGAAAATCGATTTAGAAAAAGACATTTTTTTTTTTTAATTTCGTATCAGAATTTAATCCACTGACATAGATATATCTTACTTTTTTTTTCTTTCTGTAAAATTTTTGAATCATTGATAAATATTTCCACAAGCTTATTCAATTTAATAAGTTGCTATAGAACTAAACAATCAGTCAATCTATAAAAAATCGAGGATATATCAATCAAAATGCTCTTAATATGAACAAGAGAAAACGTTTTCTTCTTATTTCTTTCCAGCTGTAATATAGCTTTTCATTACTCTTAAGTCCATCTTACACTATCTAATGCGATTAGTTTTCAGGGAAAGAGCTCCTGCAGTGAATGAAGAGACAGAATTAATTATCTATGTTTTTTGTTGTAAAAACTTAAAGTTGTAAATTCTGTTCTTTCACAAGTAATATATATATATATATATATATATATATATATATATATATATATTTATATATATATATATATATATATATATATATATATATATATATATATATATATATATATATATATATATATAAATTAAAAATATTAGATAAAGAAGAACTATAAAAACAGAATTGGTGAAAATTACGTAAAAATAAATTAAATGCATAGAATAGAAATAAATGCATTGTTGGAAACATATTAAAGTCACAGATATAATACGATCTTCGTAACATCCTAATCGTTGTATACTTGAACTCAGAAGAACGTCATTGGGGAATCAAATGTTGTTGATCGAGTGATTTTGTTTCTAGTGGTGTGAAAATAATTTATACATAAAAGACAGTAAAAGCATGTTAAATAAAAATAAAAACAAAATTAAAAAAAAAAAAAAATCTTACGGTACCTTAACTTGTTCTTAAAATGGCATTTAATGAAAGTTGCATATAAAACTGCTTTATGTGTTACTTTTACATATACAGCATCGTCTATTTTTATGCCCCTCATACCTTCGGCAAGTTTTAATATCACACCGGTACGAAAACTGTAGGAAGAGATGCGATCTGAAATTATCTGAAAGTATCTTGGTAAAGATGACTTGTTTAACAAGTATTATATAATTCAAAACGTGATAGAAAGAAATGCATGAGTATATAATTAATGTAAACATTGCGTAGATTTTATTGAAATCGTAAAAAAAACCGAAGGGGAAGATTGTTTTCAAATAAAAATCCCAGGTACACAGTAGCAAAATATACTACAGCTGTTATATATCTTTTATATATAAAAGATCTGTCTTTATTACTCTAGGGTAGTACCTTTTCTTTCAAACAGACTTCTCACAGTCCTGCAAGGAGATACAGAATTTATAGCATTAAGGCTTGTTAATTATAGTTATAGAATCAAAATCACCAACACACTATTGCTTCGCTGAATCATAAAGGGATTTTGTTTGCATCATGTAACTACTTTGCAAAATCAATTTCCCCTAAATCTATTTGTGTTATATATGCATTTTGGTCAATTAGTTTGAAACTGATCTTGATGATTGTGATGGACGTGTAAGACAACAACTCAAAGAAAAGAGAGAAAAGAAAGAGAAATGATTTTTTACGAAGTGGCAAAACCCCTACCACCTTCTTGAAAACTGATTCATATTTTACTTGTACATGACCTAACACGTACGTACCGTAATGAATTCCGGCTAGTCTCTAGAATTCTGGGATACTTGAATATAAGATTTTCCCTCTGTTTTATCACCTATATAAAAATAGAAGTGAAAGTAATAATAACGATATTAACAGTACAGTCAAGAATGTATTTGAAGTCTAATTTGAATAACTAATTCAAGGTACGAGTAGTACTTCATTTGAAGTAAATAAAACAGAAAAATGGAATGTCTAAGTTTTAAAATAATATACACCAGCCTCAATAAAAAGATATTTTTATCCGAGTCAAACGTCTGAAAGCCCTTCCTACTTTGGTCAGAAAATAGTTATACAAATTTATGTATTTTTTCTGCACATTGCAAAGCAGAAGACTTAAGGATCAATTAATTTTATGCCTTCCCATGTGTCTGGCAGTTCGTATGTCCTTTTGTCACATATTTTCCCCCTTTAATTTTCTTAGTCTGCCCACTGCCTTTTATAGATTCTATCAAGAAGTCCCTATGAAAATAGACATATTGCCCCAATCTCGATGTTTATAGTGCAATATCATTCCCAAATGTTTTACGTTATGCTATGTCTCAATAGGCAGCAATGTTAAGCCTCTCCGAAGCTTTAAAATGCATTTAAAGCCTGATATTGAATTGCGAACTCAGTTTTGATAAGATATGTATTTAAACACAGGCAATTCAAATAGAGGGTTCTCACAGCTATATATGAACACATTTTTCTGATATCACATGATTTGATGAGCACGTAACGGTTCAAAAGATAATTTTAAAGTATGGTACAAAAAATATTTGGTGCAGGTGACTAACACGCGTATTATTGATTTTTTTTTTTTTTATATATATAAATGAAAATTTTGTTTTCAACTGTACCGAAATCTGCTTTGGAAAATTCATCGCATTACTTCTATATTGTATTCGAAACATTAATTAATAATTTTAACTTAATTACTGTCACATTTGAGGGTATTTTCCACTCTTTATAATAATGTACATTAAAAGGAAGACATTGTACATTTACTGTCACATTTGAGGGTATTTTCCACTCTTTATAATAATGTACATTAAAAGGAAGACATTGGAAGATGGCGTACCAATCAATTTTCACGAAATTTTCAGTAAATAAAAAAACCTATTAAATACTTATTTAAAAAAAAATACGTAACACATAATTTGTGCTCATGCTCACCTGAGCCGAAGGCTCAAGTGAGCTTTTCTGATCTATACTTGTCTGTTGTTTTAACAAGGTAAAAGAGGCCATTTTATAAGTATTTATAAACGTGGGATGTATTTACTATGTTGACGTATAAGTTGTCGGGGGGGGGGGGGGATTAGATATTCAAGGTTGTTCAATCGCTGAACGTGCGCTTCCATTTTACTTTTATTTATGGGGGGGGGGTGTATTTTTTAGGAATAAACGCTGTTCAATGGCTTTCACGACGTCATTGTTTTCGGGTTCTCTAATAAATGAATGACGCTGAAGAATGACGCATGACTTGCTTGAGTTTCCAAGACATCCATGGACATTTTTATTAGAAACTGTTGACAGAACATCAAAAGAAACATACCAGTAATCTAAACATTGTTATTTTTTACCAAATAATTTATCTGCGCCGTTATATACAAGATGTATGCCGCAATATGGCAAATTTAGAGGTATTGGGCATTGGAAAAAATAAACTTTTTAATAATTCCTAGACCAAACCAAATGGTTAACTTTTTTTAAATTTCACGATTTGGTGACTTTTTACAATAACTTTCATATATTTGACTGAAAAGGAAATCCCTAGGGCAGAAATACCAAAAAAAAACAAAAAACAAAAAACAAAAAAAAGGGGGGGGAAGAAAAAAAAAGGTAAAAATATGAAAATTTAGCGCTTTTTCAACAAATTCCCATAGGTTTCAATAGTAAAATTTGACAACTTTTGAGATGGCCTCCTAAGAAATCGGAATGGTAAACATTTGTTGTTGTTTTTTTCCTTAAAATAATTAATTTAATAGTAAAAATTCATTCAAGAAAAATTATCAAGATATCTATAGTAAAAATAATTAGACTCGGCCTCGTTAAAGTTGTACTGACTTAACATCATTTTCCATTATGATGTCATACGATCATGGTAGTTTACACACAGCGTGCACTGTGATACATGTATGCTCTAGGAAATCATATTGCCCCTTTTGAAATGATAGATAATACAACATTTTTCCCTTTAAAATCCTAAAAATAACTAAATCTATGTTGATATGTGTATCAGGAATAGGTAAGGCCGAGAAGGTTTTTTTTTTCGATTCCATTTTTTTTTTTAAATATGTCCTCTCAACTAGATACCGGTTTATATGGTGTGTCTTATTGGGGAATAAGGGTTATCTTTAAATACTTACCCTTTTCATTCCGGTGACTTCTCCAAAATACATATAGAATAGCAATCAACAGTACCCCTGGAATGCCTATACCGAATGAAATTCCCATTACATCTCCTATGTCTTGTGTTTTAGTTCCATGTGTCTCATGCCTTTGAAAGAAGAAAAATTATTTATTTTTAACAAATCACATGAAGTAGGTAGCTGTACAGTAATACAGTTTCCTAATCTTACTTTATCAATTTTTATGTTCATCTTCAATATGAATATATATTAACATATGTATATTGTAGTTAGATTTTATATTCATTATAATTGGAATCATCCTTGCATTTTATTCTCTAGTTTTGAAACATCTTTTGTTGTAGAGGAAATATTTCGATTTCTAGTTGTAATTTCAGATGAGGTCTTCATTGTCGTGGTTGTGATTTTGCTAAAACAGCCCGTGTCTGAAACAAAACTTTGTATTGGTAAAAAAAAAAAAAAAATAAATATAACATTAAATTTAACAAGATGCCTGGAATAGCTGGTACACTTCTTAGCACTAATGAATCTAATGAATGGACTTTTTAAAGCCTAATCGAAGTATATGACACAAATATGATTGTTAATTGTCGTATCGACTGAAAAGGACAGCAATAATTTTTATTTTTATATGATTCAGTGATTAAATGATACAACCTTTGCTATCTTCTTTACATTTGCTGGAGTCCTAGCCAAATGCTATGAAAGAAGCGGGATTTAAATAAACATAACCAGTTGTATTAATTTGGAATTTTAAAATCAATCTAAGGTGGAATGTAGAAAAAATGAATATTAGGCACGTATATAAAATCTATTTTGAAAAGAGATTGGGATGGTATAAGGAAAAACAAAATGACAACTTACCTGGATAAAAATCTTTGACACCACCCCCCCCCCCCCCCTCCTCCCCGTCCCCGAAAAAAAAAATATTTCGGAGAGGGCATAAATGGGGAACCAGTGTTTCAGTGAACATTCTGATACTAGATAAAAAGTAAAAATATGTGTTTCAGAAAAAAAAAAATAGGGGGGGGGGGGGCGGCCCCCTATATCCAGGTTCAATGTGCCCTAATGTTATGTTCACCTGAGTGGATTTCAGGTGCAAGTAAAATAACTTTCCAAAACTATATGTTTCGATTAGGAGTTTTCCGATCTACTTTCAGATATAGAAAAAAAAATTATTATGTTCACCTAAAAGATGACCATAATCTTACATTTTTTTTTCTACAGTGTTGGTTCTCGGGCAATCTGTGATAAAGGATTACTGAATCATATAATAACATAAAATATCATTTACATTGATATGACTGTGTTGAGTTGTACGAAACTGGACAAGGGAATATAGAATCAGTACAATCACTTTTGTAGATTTTCCGAATGCTCCTTAGTCCAATGTTAAACTCTGTACATTTTCCTGTTGTAAGTAAAGAAAGAGAGGGTGGGATGTTTGGAATTTTAAGAAAGAATCAGGAAGTAATCTGCTATATATTTTCAAGAATTACCATCTTGTTCCTATTACTAAAAGATATATTTACATTTTATTTCCAATAAGTATAAGTTGTTTTATATCTAAAATGCCACATATTTATCTAAAAAGTTATTTTTTTATATGTACCCAAAATTTACTTACATTGAATATAACGCCAAGGGGCACATACTTCAATGACTCTTGTCATTTCATCATTTAGAACACAGTGGTATTCGAAGGATCTACAGGTCTGATTGTACTGCCTGCAATTTTTCTTAAAAGCAGCGGTCTTATATTCTTGAAAGTTCGAGGGGCACGCGGAGACATAAGTTATGGTATCCAAGGATTCCTCACATGCGTTGCTAGGAAGTGTTAAGCACAGTGCTCTTGTAAAAGCTGTACACAATACTGCGAGTGATATCTGTAAAATAATTACATAGTGCTTTATAAGAATAGGTTCATACCTATGAATGATTTCCTTTAGCAGAATAAGTATAAAGATCAATATCTAAGTCATATTTCAAGGATTAAAGTCCGTTGGAAATGCCATAGTAGAGGATCTCCTTGTTAAGCTGTAAGGAGAGGGAGAGGGAACCTAGAGTTTTTTAATCGATATTCGTGCTCGAAGTGAAAAGTTTTTAAGAAACTGTGAATAATTTAATAATTTTCAAAAAGGTCTCAATGATCATAGTGAAGATAGTTTTTCTTTGTGTTTGAATTAAAATTCAACAATGTGGTATAAAGTGAAAAATGTGTTTTGAAGTCTTTTTCAGTACCTTAACCAGTTTTTTAGCACTTACGTACATGTATGCTGTTGATTATCTCTAGAGAACATCTTGAAGTCCATTTTAATTGAGCAGTTAGATAACAGTTTGACGATTCATTTCACGATATTACGGTGGCTGCTATGGGATATATGCTTTTTTTTTTTAAATTGTTCCCACGATATGAAATTTTCCCACAAAAAACCTTCGTTCCCAGGAAATTAAATTTGTTCCCAAAAAAAAAAAAAAAAAAAAAAAAAAAAAAAAAAAAAAATTCGTTCCCAAGAAATTAAAAAAAAAATCCGTTCTCACGAAATCAAATTCTTTTCCATGAAATTAAATTTCGTTTCAACGAAAAAAAAATCGTTATCGCGCAATCAGATTAAAATTAAATCTTTTTATCCCATCACGTAGATCGTTACAGAAGGATTTGAAGAAACTCAATTTAGGGTCACCTCCCACGTTAAGGCTACAACCAAAGACATTCTACTCGCCTATACAATATGACGTCATAGTAAGCTGTATGACGTAAACTTTAGAGATAATGATTTCTTAATATCTTTATTTAAAGTTTACTTTCACCCCCCCCCCCCCAAAAAAAAATGAATGGAATCATAAAAACTAAATATTGTCGTTTTTTATGGTATAAGTAGCTAGGTATTTATCATGGGGGTTAAATACCTAACTCATGACGTCATAGGTATTGATAAAATATTTCCCGAGTGACGAGAATTCATGTAAAAAATCTATGAAATGGTAGTTTTAAAACATATACAGTGAATTTTATGTGCGATTCATAAGGAATTAAAGATTAAGAATCAGGTACGCTGATTTATTCTTATCATGTTTTCTTATAATGAACACTGGCAGTGTTTTGATATTCCGATCAGCCTTTCGTCTGATCGTTCTTACAACAAAGATGCAAAAGTTCAACACAACGCCGCATACTTTGAAATATAATATTTTGTTTTTAGCGAAAACTTGTATTTCATTATACCCAGAAAGTGCTGCTAGAATTGTGTGGTTAAGATGAATTGATGACAATTCCTTCATCGTATTTACAAAATGCAAAAAGTTTGGTAAGGTTTCATAAAGAATTTCGGAATATTTTTCCTATGTCGGGAGAGAAGGATTCTAGCAGCACTTTTCATAGCCCAGTGATGTTTTAACATTAGTATTTAAAAAAAAAAAAAAAAAAAAAAAAAAAAAAATCCGTGGGGTATTGTTGAACTTTTCAATTTTTCATTAAGACAATTTTACTATTTATAGACGTCACGTGACGACGTCGAAGTGGAATGCTTCTTTTAGCCTAAAACTCAATGACGTCTGTAAAATAGATAATAGTAAATGTTTTATCTATGGCTTTTTCGATTTATCAAAGTTAAACGAACTAGAGGTGTCCAAAAAGGGACAAATACCCCGCGCAGGGTTTTCAGAGAAGGTACCAAGTCACTAATACTAGTATTTAATGGATGTAAAAGAGGTGTTCACAATTTGTTTAAATATTTAAAGTAAAAAGAAAAATCATGACACACCCTAAGGTCGTAAGCAATCTTTGTGTGAAGTAAAAACTCCCAACATCCAAACATTATTCTCCGTAAGGAAGATACAGACCTGACATGAATTTTGAAGTTTTTCTGTCAGTGACCTTGAACCTGCCCAAATGACCTTGGGTCAAGGTCATTACAGACCCTAATGTCAAAAGCAATCCTTGTTTAAAATGGAAAACTTATTAAGGTTATCAATAGGAAAGATATGGACACGGACACGAATTATGAACTGTTCTTTCAGTGACACTCAGGACATAAACAATCTTTGTGTAAAATGGGAACTCACCCAGTTTATCCATAAAAAAGATATGAACTGGACAAGAATTATGCACTTTTTCTTTCAGTGACCTTGAACTTGCCCAAATGACCTTAGGTTAAAGTCCTGACTCATCCTCAGGTCAAAAGCAATGTACGTGCAAAAGAAAATCTCACCAAATTTATCCATAAGAAGGTATGGACCGGACACGAATTATAAACTTTTACTTTCAGTGACCTTGAACTGCCCATGTGACCTTGAGTCAAGGTCAAGACACACCATAAGGTCATAAGCAATCTTTGTTTAAAATGGAAACTCATCAAGTTTATCCATAAGAAATATATGGACCGGACACACATTATGAATTTTTTCTTTCAGTGACCTTGAACTTTCCCAAATTACCTTCGGTCAAGGTCATGACATACCCTCTGGTCATGAACATTCTTTGTGTGAAGTAGTAGATTCTTATGTTCCTCCGTAAGAAAGATAAGAACCGGACACGTTTGCACAGACAGACAGACAGCTAGACAGACGGACGGCTGGGCAGACAGATGGACAGACAGACAAGGTAATTTCTATATACCCCCTAAACTTCGTTTGCAGGAGGTATAAACAAGTCTAAATTTGCCAAAATATGATCTAGATACTGCCTTAACATACCTCCGGATCTTTCTTATACAAATATTCATGAAAATTTTGTCCAATCAGAAAGATCGTACTTAAGCGACATTCGGGAGAATGAATGTAGAAGCGAAAGTAGCTGTGGAGAAGATCTTATCCTTTTGTACAAAATAAAAAGCTAAAAACCAAGGAATCAAGTGCTAAATATATTTCTGTACAGAAAAGACTGTTGTCACAATTTTCCGTTCGTGTATCATCGGGGATTTCATTTCTGTAACTGAATTCTGAGAAACTTCTAAATTCTTGCAAGCAAACGCTTAATTGGATAATTGAAAGGTAACCAAGAAATGACACTGAACGGGGTTTCTTCAGATTAATGTACAGTGTATAGCGATCTATGTCAGCGGATCAAAGGATCTGATTTTATTCAGATTGGTTACCACGACATTAAATTTTGTTCCCACGAAATAAAACTCTTTCCCACGAAATACAATTCGTTCCCATGAAATTGAATTCGTTCTCACAAAATGAAATTTCGTTCTCACTAATTAAAATTCGATCCCACGAAATAATTTTCGTTTCTTGAAATGAAATTCCAAAACTGACTTCAAATGCTACGGCTTACTACATGTACAAACAAAAAGAAAACGAAACAAAAAAAATGGTAGTTTTCTCTCTCTCTCTCTCTCTCTTTCTCTCTCTCTCTCTCTCTTTGTAAAGGAAATTTACGATTTTTTAAATGTACGGATGATTTAATTTTTTTTGGTCACAGTATGCATAAAATAATAATATTTGGTCTCAAAAATGACGATACTGTTTACAAAGAACTACCCTAAATCACTGTTACAGATGTCTTTAGGCCGTATATAGAAATATTTTAGAAATTAGTCAAAACGTATGTATTGTGTATCTTTATTCATTATGTCAATAGAACTGGCCTAATCTACAAAACACTGGATGCATATATACCTATACGGGGTTTAAAATCGAGCTGACATGCTGTATTTCAAGGCATGGTATGTCAACCCGAATTTCCCGTTTCACTACAGATCTGCAGTCTCCATAACATATTCTACTTTGAATTAAAATTATAGCATTTACTGATGGAAAAAGTTAGTTTCCATGGAAAAATAATAAAAACCTCGTGTGCAGTAAGCACACCAAGGTGCAGAAACTGTGTCATTTTAAATCAACATAGTTTGAAGAAATATCAAAAATTGTTTTGTAAAATACAACGTACGGTTTCTGTTTGCCATGACATGTAAATCTTTAGAACAATTAAATGATGGATATGTACATTGTAGACCTATTCAATGCAATGGTTAATGACAACTTAGATATGTAGAGTAAGATAGTAATATACATCTCTCCTTTATAATGGTTGAAAATACAAGTATTATTTAACCTCAGTTCAATCTTTTTTTATCTTTTGCTTGTCAAGTGCTATGCTACATATCAGGGTAAGTTCTCAAGGGTGTGCCCCCCTCTTCTATAGGTCTCTGCCCCCAACCCCACCTTTCAGTCTGTGACTTTTGGTGCATTAGAGGAACTTAGTACATGTTTATGATGAGCAGCTAGATAGGAACTTCACTCTTCATAACTTCAGAGCCCCTGGAGTCTTCCTCATCAATTTCATTGATGTATAAGTACATGTATACTTTAATTTGTTTCGATTGATATTGTAAATGTAGGTGTAATTATGGGTATGTAATATAGAACTAGATTTAGATATGAAGTCTAGATTGATATTAAGCATGGTAACATCTCCGATACACCTGTAATTTTTTCTTCTGTGTAAACCAAGGTTTCTTAAAATTCTTAATAGATATCGACCAATGATACTACATGTACATGTATATCCGTGTTCTGAGACACAATTTCAGTTAAGTAAAATTTTATAGTCAACTTTTGTTCATTACTCGGATGCAGGCTAACGGACACAACTAAAAGTTAGAGGAACGTTTACATAGACTACAGTCTATCATATGAGGTTATATTCAGGAGCTCCTATAGTTCTGAGATGGGTTAAGAGTGTGTCAAACATAGCATGTTATTATCGAATCTCGCGCAAAATATTGGGTAAAAAAGACGCTGCTGTGAGAAAACACAAATTTTACAATCACGGGAGAATAGTGAACAGTGTTACAAAATTTGCTGGCATTAACTCGTCAGGTGTTTTAACCAATTTTGCTGGAACGATTTAAGCTCAAGACAGGTTAAGCAAAGGATGTCCCGTATTTTCTCGTAAAAACCAAAATGGCGCCGATGTAGTTCTAACCCCACCTTTACTCGATTCGTCGAGAACTTTAAATCATAGTAAATATATAAAATTTTATATGACAATGAAACTCAGATTTTTTTTTTCTTTTGAATTGAAAGTCAAAAGCGATAGTGAGTTTTGGATTGCCGAAATTGAAATATTATGAAAAAATACGCACAGAATCGTGTCCAGGGGTGGAATTTTGTACATCTTACTCGTAAACGGTAAGAGTCCAGTGATACTCAAGATACATTAATTTTGTGGAAAACTGCATCATTACACCTCAGTTTTATACAGGATATGTTTTGTTTCATACAGTGGAAAGCCTTATAATAGACCGAAAATCCAGTTATATCATATAAATAAATATCTTTTATGAACGCCTTAGATAACATTACTGTGCTTATTAACCAAGCAAAAGAATTTCAAAATATGGAATTGCTGATTTTCCGTACCATTCTTATAGTCTTACACCACTTTTATGCAAATTTTCTCTGAAATATCTTTTCAAAGAAGCCTTTGACAGCACTTCTTCGATCTTCTGATGTGGACAAAAAAACGCAACTTTTCATTATGCTACACATTCGAGATTCCGATGTCATTTTTTGAGCTATTACGTCATAGATATAAGAAAATGACGTTCATATAAGTGCAAATTTTCCAGCTCTTTTCAATGGTATCAGACTCATTATGTTCTGTGAAATGGTTAATATTTTAGCAAGCAGTTCTCAGAACTTTTCAAATGCCCCTCGTACTTTATCAACACGTACATCTTTGATTAATTTAAATACGCT
Organism: Saccostrea echinata; assembly: GCF_033153115.1. Classification (NCBI taxonomy): domain Eukaryota; kingdom Metazoa; phylum Mollusca; class Bivalvia; order Ostreida; family Ostreidae; genus Saccostrea; species Saccostrea echinata. The sequence continues at coordinate 15,604,345 of NW_026889778.1, forward strand.
AAACCAACCACCTCGAAGGACAAAATTTTATATACTGAATTGCAATATCACTTCTCCACACACATATGCAATTTTCATTTCGTGGGAAATAATTTTTTGTTTTTTGGAAACGAAATTCATTTTCGTGGAAACGATATTAATTTTATATTTTGTTGGAAAGAATTTAATTTCTTTGGAACGATTTTTATTTCGTAGGAACAAATTTCATATCGTGAGAACGATTTCTTTATTTCGTGGGAACGATTTCTTTATTTCGTGGGAACGTATTTAATTTCGTGGGAATAAATTTTATTTTGTGGGGACGAAAAGAAAAATATCTCAAGCATATCTCCTATCGCAGCCCCCATTCCCTGTTAACAAGAAAACATTGGTTTTGATTCAGACAAAGTAAATGCAATTCTATATCTGGTAATGTTTTAAAAAATCTATTGTCGAAATTATCTGGTAAAGAAATACATGTAAGACCTCAACTAAATGTATTTTCTTATTCAAAATTCAAATTAGAATAATTACTCTTTCACACCCAACCCACAGCAATTGATGAAACATTTAAAGTTATATGCTACCAAATTAATTTAATGATACCTAGTCTGGATCCCCAGGGAGCTATTCCAGATACAAATTGCCCAAGCATGTGCCTATTTCCAAGTCTGTTCTAAATAAACAAAAATAAAGTTAGCTGCCAAAATCACATATTTTCTTCATGTATTTAAAATTAAAAATCTCTAGAAATTTGAAAGGAATTTAAGAAAGAAATGGATAATGCAAAAATGTTATTCAAAGATACAAAATACACTTGCTTAGAATTGTACATTTCATAATTGATTTCCATTTTATGTGCCTATTTTCTAGAATACGTTACGAATACTTAAATGAGATATTTCAATGATACACACGAATTTTCTGATTTGATATATCCAGCAGATATATCAACATAATATGTTTGTAAAATTTATCATCAGATACCAATGATATTAAATTCTATATTTGTTGAAGGTTTGCCCTTTTTGAAATTCCAGACTAGATTTTTGATAAGGTTGATATAAGACTGTATTTTTACAGTGCACATTGACATGTTTCCCAGCCTCCAGAAAATTACATTTGTAATTCAAGAAGGCGTAAAGCTATTTTTAGAACGAATTACATAAAAATAAATTGTACAATTTACATTTAAAACTTTTGCAAGCTTAAGATAACAAGTTAAGATTAAATGACTTTGTATGTTTTGTATGGCTGAGCATTTTATTAAATATAAATAACTGAGGACAATAATAAAGACATCTAAATTGGACTTATATTGTGTTGTATCATTATTACATGTAATTTGACGTCTCAGCTTGCTTGTTCCAAGGTTCTCCATATGAATTTTTGTCACGCTATTGTAAAAATTATATGTTTAGAAATATGAACATATCAAAATAGAATAATTCAAAAATATATAATTATATTGGTAGACTTAAAAATAAATTAAGAGCATTATGTTTGATGTCCTAATCTTTTCCCATTAAAAAAAACTTTAATTTGAAAAGAAGAATAAGTTTTATAAAGTTATCTGAAAGATAAAGATGCAGTGAAAAGAACAAAATAGTTCATCTAATGCATATGCTGGATTTAGCATACTAACATTTTTCATAAGATGAGACAGAAAAAAACTTAAATCAGAATGGCTTGGTTAGGTAAAGCATATTTTACATGAAGTTGAAGATGTCGTATACATAATACCATTCCATATTAGTTAAGCTTTGTCATTCTACAAGCAAAGAATTAAATTGATATAAAATATGAATTAAATACAAGCATATGTGATGGCAAATATATAGATTACATATATACGTTCATTTTTTTCAAACATTGGATCAAAACGAATTTTTATTTATACAGTCAAACCTCATTATTTTAAACTTCATGGGAACGAGAAAAAAAAAACTCATAGATAATATGTAATATTTACAGTACATGCAATACCCCCCTCCCCTAAAAAAAAAAACGAATACAGTATGCAGTATATATACATGTAAAATTTTACCGACATATTCAGTTACACATTATAAAATGCATTAGATTTAGCTTAATTGGTGAAAACCAAATGTACACGTGTTTGAAAAGTTGTTTTAAATAATCATGTTTTTTTCAAAAGTCAGCGTAAAATAAATTAATTTATACAGTTAAATATCATTATTTTGAAGTCGATGAGATTGAGAAAAAATATCGAGATGGTCAAGGATTCGAGGTTACAGGGTCAAAACGCAGAACGCAGAACCCTAAATTTTGACTTCAAACTAGATTCGACATATTAATTGAATTGAGATATCAAAGTCTAAGATAACAAAATTAAAATTCAGTTGTTATTTACACTGCATGCATTCCTCCCAACCCCACCCCCGCACTATTACAAAAGATCTATCTGAAAACACATGCAGAAATATCTGCAATTAGAAAAAATTCTGCCAAATAAAGGTCCCTCCTAATTCAAAAGGATGTAAACCTCTGTCTGAAAAACGTAAGGATTCAGTACATATACATGTAAAGATTTACCATCAAATCTAGGTACACATCATTAGATGCGCTTGGTTTTGCTTAATTGGTGGAAAACTGCAATGAACACTGTTATAAAATGATGTATCATTTAATCATGTGCCCTTAAATTATTGAATTAAAAAATATATAATTGCCATGTTAAAGGTTGTACTTGCACCTACCAAAACCAATTTTAAGATTTACCAGGAGAAACCGCTAAATCTACATCAGAACAAATGGGCAACAACTGCAAAACTTAGGATCATCCTGATGTTAGTGTAAATACACATCTTTGTGAAAAATAAAGGGATACAGTACATATAGGTGTAAAAAAGACCATCAAATTAGATACTCAGAACAAGATGCATGTGATTTATTTTAATTGATGAAACTCCTATGTACAGTAGTATACAAAGTTTATCGTTTAATTATGTGCTATAAAATCTGAGTAGAATAAATATATGTAGACAATCAATTTTCATTATTTTGAACTCGACAGGAGAGAGAAAAAACGTTAAGATAGCCAAGCTTTCGAGGTATTCTGGTTAAAAAGTATATGTGAAGAAAAAAAGAAAAACTAAAGAAAAGCAACTATCATTTTTACAGTGCATACATGTACAACAGCCCTGAAAAAATTAAAGATTAACCTGAAAACACAGCAACATGTGCATCACAACAATTGGCAATAACTGGCTTATTTAGGTCCTTCCAAATTCAAGTGCAAATACACCTCTTTCTGAAAAAATATAAGGATAAAGTATATATACATTTTAAAATGTTGTCAACAAATATAGTTGCACAGCATTAGATGCATTTGCTTTACCAAAAATCAGTGAGGAATAAATTAATTGATAATTGCTGCGCTACATGCAAAAAAAAAAAAAAAAAAAAGAAAAAAAAAATGAAGACTTAACAGAAAACACAGCAGCATCTGCATTAAAACAAATATGCAATAAATGCCATTCTAAGGTCCTTCCTGATTCAGGAAAAAATACAAGTCCTTTCTAGTTCAAAAGAAAGAAATACACCTCTGTCTGAATACCAAAAAAAAAAAAAAAAAAAAAAAAATATTGTGATACAGTACGTATACATCTAACATTTTACCATCGAATTTAGTTACACAGTATTAGATTCATTATTTAGCTTAATTGTTGAAAACACAATGTAAACCAGTATAAAAATAGTTGTTTTGTGTAAACAACAAAAACTGGTGTTGAACAAATAAATTCATACACGTACATGTAATTGCTATTTACTATGCATGCCTATATCAACAACAACGTTTAACAAAAAATAAACATTTACCCCCCCCCCCCCCTCCAAAAAAAAAAAAAAAAAAAAAAAAAAAAAAAAAAAAAAGCATTTGCAAAAGAATAAATGGGAAATAACTGCCAAACTTAGTTGCTCCCTTGTCTAATTCAAGAAACATTAAGCAATAGCTTACAAACTTAGGTCCCGATATAAACAGTATAAAAGGTTATAATATATCCTCATGCGCTCAACAAAGACCAATGTAAAATGAATAATTCAAAATTTATTAATAAATAAGAAAATTTAAATCAAACAACAAAATACAATTTAAAGTCTAGATGGGATTCATATGTGACATGCTCAGTAACACGAACCTCTGAAGAAATTCGGTCAGACATTTTTTGTACTCGTTTTTTTTTTTTTTAGATAAAATTTAATAATACTCACTTTTTATCGTTGTATTTATTTAGAAATCATATAGGCCTCCAGTTGAATTTTACATATTAAATCCAAAACCGAACTAAATCTGTTGCATTAAACGGTTTAGGAGAATCTGTAGTGCCCATCTCATATTTTATTAACCGTCTTCTTATTTTCATGAACTTTATTTATTTATTTTTTTTTATTTTATTGATATTTTTAATTAAGAAATTTCACAAAATCCCTGTTAAAAAGTACTTAAGTGCATGCATATTGTACACGTACCCTTGATTATTTAGTATGTGGAACATCTAAAATTTAGGAAGTCATCAGGGTAATGATTCGTAGTTTATTTATGCGATTAGATGTTCATCCTCTCTCAAGTTCTAGGTCGCTTTAGAGAAAGAGGTTAGATTAAAACCCTTCAAAAGGGGTTTTAAAGATTTCACTCTAATCGTTTGGTGAAGCTGCGGCAGCATTCACTTTAACAACACTGACACAACGTTTTAATGTAATTGTCGACAATCAGGTATCTCACTCGTCTGCTTTTTGAAAAAAAGTTTGATCTAAACCTTTAATATCTTAGCTATCAATAATAATTTCATTTTATATAATATATTTTTAAATTAAACAATGAACATTACTAACATTAAATTTTAAGACTACTCACAAAATGGAAAAGAAATAAAATTTCTGGTGGGCTTTTTAAGAAGAAATTTATTAAAATCTACAAAATTGTTTCATTCAATATCTTTCTTACAAACCTTTTTTTCAGATAAATTTGTACATTATCATAATTAAGCTATGAATATTTTATGTAAGTTTCAAATAACGTGTTAAGAACATTTTTTCAGAACAACTTTTACCAATTTATTTAACATACTTTGACAAAACAAATGACGTTGCCTGAAAATTGCCATTTTTACCCATATCTCAGGATTTGCATCACAGACTACTTTTTTTTTAATTTTTTTTTTTTTAAACTGCAAGATACTTTCAACCGATCAGCAATCCGTTCAAATAAACGTGATATAAAAAGTATTGTATTGCTTGACTAGAATTTAAATACCCCATATATGGTATTACATTAGTGCAAAAAGGACATGCAATAATTAATGTGCATTGATTTGCAGCATTTTCCCCCTCAATATAATAACTATCATTCAAACTGTTTGCACAAAGATATTTTTGTGGCCGAAATTACATCTGCTAAAAGAGCTAAAAAGTGATTAAACTAAGTGTTACAATTTAAGTGCGAAAACGTTAACTTATTATACTGTTAGTCGAAAAGGTGCACACTGCCACCGTTTACTTTGCAATTTTGAGATATTTTATATGAGTAAAAAAAAACCTAAAATATACTTCTCCAAAAAATCAGGTGTGACACACCTTAATCAGAAAAAGAAGATCAGATGGTCTTCCAAAAATTATAATTTCACATGCAAGTTGCTTATAAGTGGAATTGTCCAAGGCATAATTTATGAGTACAATGAAACACCAATTTGAGAGAATAAAACGATGTATAAGGTCAGGGAAATGTTATAAAATCAATTTAGTACATTGCCTTAAAGACAACTATATAAACATTACTTATTTGTACATTATGTGTACATATTTATTACAGTTTAATAGCAATTATTTAGATGAAAAACAACGTAACTGCTTCAAACAAATTGACATATTGTAACATAACTTCTGAGAATCTGGAACCGATCGTTAATCATATCCTTTAAATACATTATACATTCAAATGCAAATTCTACAGTTTATGATTTTATCAAAAGTATAACCCCTTTTACGATTTTCTACCATATTTGTCTTCAATTTTAGCGCAAGATTTAAAACTATGAATAATAATCTTTGTTTATATATATATTTAGAAAAAAAAGTTAAAATTTCTAATGATCAGAATCACTGTTTTTACGGATCCACAAGCAGAGTAAGAGTATTTCCCTTTAAGATCATTTTCTCTATGTATATGATGATAATGTTTTGGCTCTTGTAAAGAAATACATTATTTAAAAGGGATGAAGAAAAATTTCAACTTGTACAAACCTCGGGAGCACTCAGTTGTATTAGTACAGCCCGAAACAGAGGATTGGGATAACTCTAGGAGTCCTCTAACTAGGCCTGACCTCCCTTACTAATTGTCTTCAAAGACAATGGTCACATGTGCCTACCCTTCATCTTTAATTTCGGTTGAGCAAAGAGTAAGAATATATAGCAAACATACTTTTTTACTGTAATGCAGCCTATAGTCATCGCAGCTATGTTAGTGCTTCCCGAAGCTTTAAAATGCGCTCAAAACATAATATGTCATTTCGAGGTCGGTTTTGGTTTTAATTTATAAGTATTGAACCTTAATGCTTCCAATTTATATAAAGGGTCTCCTCGGCTATATATTAACATATTTGCTATGATATCACATTACTTTGTTGATCACGTGACGGTCAATCATAATTTTTTGAAGTGTTTCATATTAATCGCTTCGGCGCAGCTGATTAACACGATAATTATTAACATTTTATAATATAAATAAACTCATCGTATCCTTGTGTATCCGAAATGTGCTTGGGAAAAGTCATGGTATTCCATGGGTACAAAATATTTTCTGAGAAATTCAACTTACTACAAATTTGAAGGTATTTTCCACACAGTATCGTAATCTGTATTGAAACAAATCCAAAACACATTTTTCCCAAGCAAGATTCAGTTAGAGAACAACCTCTTCTTACAGATTTCCACAAAAATTCTCAAATTAATCCTCATTAACCACCTGCGCCAGACTCTTTTATACATACAAAATAAATTTTACCTCCAACCACGGGTATAAAACAGAGTACATTTTAAAAGTATATTTTTCATAAGCATTTTGAACGTGCTGAATTTCAATCAAAAGTATGTTAGTGGTGTATTTTTAAAATATTCGGACATATAAGACTAAAAAAACCTTTAACGACCCGTGAATTTTGCAAAAGCTATCTAGCATTTTACATGCAGTTTGAAATAAAGTGTAAAGTTCATGACACTCTCCCCGTCATAACACCTCAAGTTTGCAGTGACTTGACGTCATTTTCCATTATGACGTCATATTTTGGTAGTTCAGAGATGTGAAGGCACAGAGTGCACTGTGATATTCTACGGGAAGCCTTAACCTACCTGCGATGTTTGCAGATAAATACTTTAAAATGTGGGTCCTGTCACTGTATATGGAAATTTCTGCGCCATGCCCGATTCGTAGAGGCAGCCGCAGTATTGAACTAGAATGATAGATCTTTGAGAGACTGAGCACTGTTCTTTATATTCCCTATTTCGTTTGTAATTAAGCATGGTGGTATCAAAACGACAACTCTTTAAGGTATTGTTTTGTATTCAACAATTCTGACGACAACAATATATACCTTAGAGTCTAGTACATGTAGTACAATGAAAGTAATACTATATGCATACATACTAGAGTTAAACTTACTCTCCAAAATATTGAGATTCAAGAACAATACATGTAGTATCAATAATTTGGTGTGGATATGTATTGAAAATATTATTGAAAATATTGAACTTTATGAATACAACTGTTAGAAAAAATGAAAATAAAATGAGATATTTCAAATTGTTATGGTACATTCAAATGCAGTATTTTCCTTTTATTTTTAAAATCTCTCTCTCTCTCTCTTAGAAAAGTGCGTTTTTTAAGCAGAGAATATTCAAGAAATCAAGCTACAAAATAGTCTCAAGCTGTCTCTCAGAACCATAATAGCTTGAAAATGACATTAAGAGCTTTCCAAAATCTCAAATAGTTATCTCTCTTTCATCTATTAGTATATTTAAATAAAAATGTTTTGATTCAAATAGTATGCATTTTGAGAAAGTTAACCACATAATGACGTTGAATCTACTAGGACATTTTGAATTGGTTAAATTACACAATATTGATGAATCTGTGGTAGTATTTTCATAATTGTTTAAAATACTATGAGGCTTTCTGGATATATTGATTTTTCTTTTTAATTTTTCAAGCATGGCAAGTTAGTAAATGATCTTGTTTCATTGAATTCTTATGAGGAAAATCTAATTAAATACACAAAATGCATATCAACAATATGACTCCTTTTTTCGTACTGTCCCTAAAATGTAAACCCGTGTACTTAATTTCGTATTGAAACATCAAATCTACATGTACACGTGCATAGTATGCATTATCCTAGCGTCTTCACTCAATTTTATGTCTTAATGTTTTCTTGTTTACATTTTTTTATGCTAACAAATAACGTATTTTTTCTTACTTATTAAATAGAATCTATCAAATGTAGGTTTGTACATAACCAAATAAACAGAGTGAAATGAACTACTGAGAGGTTCAAATCTTACTTCCTAATCCTTAATGACACCCTGCTTTCGCCATGCTCTATTTCGTTGGAGATTTACAAATAAATAGTTCAATGTTTATAGAAACGATAACTTAGGAGTAAATCATTATCGATTTAGTAATTATCTTTTTCAACGAAAGAATTTTATATTGCATAAAGACCTCTACTCGAATGCTAACATTCCAAGGACAAGCCCAGAAACACGAACTATATCATATTGCCGTCGGTTAATTTATGGTGTTTGAAATTAAAGTTGAATCGTGCTTGGGGAAAATAGCTTCTTTAAAGTTTAAAGTTTTTGCTAGAGTTTCAAACAAGTTCTTATGAATTTTCCTTTATTCATTGTTATAAACTTTAGAATTTTTTTTCTCAAGAGAAAAACAAAACAAATAAATTTTCATCTTCTCAAAAGCATTTTGTTGAGAAAAGTATTTTTTCAATCAAAACAAATATGTTGAAATAATAAAACATTTTAAAAGGTGTGGTAGGAGTTCTCAGGTGATTCAAATATTTTATTCCATTTGTAACAAGACCTTCCCTTGGGTATAAATAATTTTGACCCTTGGACCATGACCTTAGAGCTTGACTAATTTTTGAAAAAAAAATATCCTTGGCCATGACTTTTGAAAATTTGTGCTAGGGCTTTCATAGTTCACCTATGTACTTCTAGTGACAAGACCTTCCATTGAGTACTTTTAATTTTGACCCTTTGTCCTTGACATTTGAGTTTGACCTACTTTTCAGAAACTTTAACCCATGCCATGACTTTTATATTTTTGGTTCTAGGATATTCATATTTCACAAGTATATTCCTTGACACAAGTCCTTTCTTTGGATACAAAACATTTTTTATATCTTGACCTAGACCTTGGAGTTCAACTTGCATTTGAAAATCTTTATCATTTGCCATTAGCTGACATACAGAGACATAAGTGTTTCACAAACACATCTTGCTTTATTGTAGTATTTTCACAGTCCTTGTGTAGGGTTGAAAACATTGCAACCATGTTAACCATTTGGCCGCAAAGTGTGCCAGAATTTAATCAAAGTTTTAGCTAAAATTGACCAAATTCCAAATAACTTGTATACCTCAAGGTTTATTCTAAGATATAAGAGATTGGCCATTGACATTGCCCTGTGTCACCTATTTAGACATTGGACAATTTGCATGATCCTGTTTGAAACTATTTGAAACTCAAGATCTACTATTGTCAGTATTTGGGTCCGTTCATTTTCCACGATAAATTCAAGTCCAGGATTTTTAACATTATAGACAGCTGCTTCTTCAATAAAAATGGAACTCATAAATGTACTTACCTTGTCATTGGTCATTTACATAATTATTTTGTTAAAAAGCACTCTGATTATACACACAACTACTCTGAAGTTGGTATTAAAAAGATGATTGAGTTTCTGATTGACAATCTCTATGCAGTTTTTGGAGATCAGGTCTTCCAACAATCTGTTGGAATTCCCATGGAAACCATTTATGTCCCCTTATTAACAGACCTATTTTTGTATTCATATGAAGCAGAATTCATTCAAAAACGTCTATATGAGAATAAGAAAACACTTGCTGTGACCTTCAACTTGACATTTCGATATATCGAGGACGTATTATCAATTTACAATAATTACTTTCATTCATATATTGACTCGATATATCCCTGTCATCTTGAAATAAAAGATACCACAGATCCTGACACATCTGTTTTATATTTAGATGTGTTATTAGAAAAAGAGGTTAATGGTAACCTAACAACAAAGCTTTATGATAAATGTGATGACTTCAACTATTCAATCCTTAACTTCCCTTACTAATGTAGCAATAAACTCTTCTCACCTGCATATGGGGTTTATGTCTCTCAGTTGATTCGATAATCAAAAGCGTCCTCTACGTATGAACAATTTCTAAAACGATGCAAGCTATTGACAAACAAGTTGACGAAACAATGATATCAACATTCTCGTTTGAAGTCATCTTTTCGCAAGTTTTTCGGTCGATACAATGACCTTGTCAACACATACAACCTGTCGTTGAGTCAAATACTGACTGAGGTTTTTCATACTAATTGTTAGATCATTATTTATACACTGAACTGTCTACGGATATGTCCGGTTTTTGTTTCCCGATCATGACAAGGAGCACACAGCGGGTAAACCCGGTTGGCAGGGGATGCTCACTCCTCCATGGCACCTGATCCCACCTCTAAATTTTGAGGTCCAGATTTGCTCTGCTCCGAATTCGTATCGTTTCATTGAACCTTTGAGATTGAATACTGTTCGTTATCTTCATATGTCATCCAAAAAAAGGTCTCAATTTTTTTGTGAAAAAATAGTCTTTATATAACGTATATTCTTCAGATATAAAATATATTAGTAAAGAAGCATTTTACGTAAAATAATAAGCAAAAACTAATTACTGCCATTGTAATAAATTGTTTTGAAAACAAAGTACGCAGCTTTGTTAAGGCTACATAAAAGGGGCGGGGCCTAATTTATACGGGAAATGTTTACTGTGACATCACACAAATATAGCAGTTCTTCACAATAACAGAAAATGATATTATTTGCGAATCTGAACTGCATAAGAGTAATGAACTACATCAAAACTTACCACTGCATTCATTTTTGTCGCTAGTTAAATCCCACACAACACGATATAAACAAGTCACTGATCGCAATGCACTTGTCGATATGACGTCATCATGGTGAAGTTTGACGCATTTTTATGTGCAGTGAGAGGCGGATCAAGTTATTTTTTCACAGTGAAAAGTGCATTTAATTATTAAATAGAATATTACTTGCAAATCTTAGGTAGACCATTAATGCAAATCTGAAACGTTTGTTTAGTGCCATTATTTGAAAAATATCGAGAGAATCCTGTTTTGTTTACATGATGTGCATGTTTCACGCCGAGGGGCCTCATTAAATCGATTTTTCGCAAGGGCATACACTTAATAGTTTGTGACCATTTTTTGAATACACACAACAGACAGATTCCTTAACTTGAAAAGTGCTGCTGCTTTCCTGAAATCGATAGCATAACTTAATAAATACGTAAAATACTTGGTAAAGCTCACTCATATCAACATTAGCCAGATAACTTGAAATTTAAACTAATAAAATGCGAATTCTATTTAGAGCAACAACACTTTCCATAAACTACAAATTATGTAGAAACAATCTATTACTTTAATTTTTAATTTTTACTAGGGTATGCCCTTGCGATATTGAAATTTGTTTGTGACCTACATACAGTACACATTACATGCATTTATCACATGACTATCAAATAAAGTGACCAAACTAAATTCAGTACAGAGCGGGGTATACAATGTTATTTCAAAGAATGTTAAAGTCATCAGATAATATAGTACCTTTACAAAAATAAATTCAGTTTAAAAAGGTATGTATTTATGCACGTCTATATTCTGTTGATTTCTTCGAAGTACACCTTAACAGTGCTGCGTAAGGTATTTATTTAGCTGTTGTAAAAATTAAATAGCCTGCCAAGTCATCCATGACATGCACTTTTTTTAAAAGGCAGACTTTCAGAGTCTTCATAATAGCAGCAGTATCTTGTATCATATGTAATATATGTCAGGTGATGACATGATCAAGAAGGTTGACATGGTTACATTGGTCCAACGTTGGCCCAACGTTGTCCACCCAACGCCAACCATACAACCATTTACCAATGTTGGCCCAACGTAGTCAAGCTATCTGGGAACTATTTGTTTTTTTTTTTTTTTTTACGCAAACAATTCTATTTGTTTATTTATATACAAACGCATGCAAAAAGTAATATATCTCCAACTTAACCTTGTTTTCGTTTAAAAAGTGACAGAATATGCATATTAAAGCATGTCTGACACTGTCAAATGATTCAAACGCAGATAGCATGACTACCTTGGGCCAACATTGGTAAATGGTTGTATGGTTGGCGTTGGGTGGACAACGTTGGGCCAACGTTGGACCAATGTAACCATGTCAACCTTCTTGATCATGTTGGGATTCCTACGTTGGCCCTACGTTGGTCCAACGTAACCAACTTCTATATTCGCTCAACTTTCAAAGGGAGTTAGGATTCTAATGTTGGCCCAACGTTGGCCAAACGTTTGTAATACACCCTTACTGAAAATGTCTAATCAAGTTGGTAGTAGTACGTCGGCCCAGCGTTGGCCCGATGTTAGCATGTATAAGTGTTTCAAGATGGGATATTTACATTGGGCCAGTGTTGGCCCAATTATTGTACTGCCAACTAAATGATGGTGTCTATGTAAGCTGATGAGCGTTATGTTGGGCCAAAGTTGGTTCCAAGTTCTTAAATCGTTATGTTCCAAATGTTGCCCCATTAAACTGTTGTGTTGCAAGCTTATTTGATTGCAAAACATTAACTTAGATGCACATTCTGAAATAATAGAGGGCATTCGATGTCCTTGCATTTAATTGGATGACTGCATCTGTTTAGATCTGATATTTTCACCATTCTTATCTTTGAACTAAAGTGATCACAGCACCAACAAGTTTTTTTGTTCTGTTATTTTTTTTTTGAAGTGGGTGCATGGTTATTAGTTTTAAAATCCTTAGCTCTAAATTATGAATTATTTATGAGCGTTGTATTCATGAGAATAAGAGAAGACTGAATAACATTTAAAAAGTTACCAAAAACAGGATGTGAATGAAGCCTACATATACATAAATCAAGATAACACAGCTTTATAATTAAATTGAAACGAAAGTTAGGCGTTCGCTAAAGCTTGGAGAGTCGCGGCGATTAAAACACCAAACTGTTGGGTGAGCTGTCAGATTCAATTGCTCACAGGTGGGTGATAGACTCAAAATGCAGAGCAAGTAAGAAGGGAGATTTAAAAACTATGGATTATACCATTGTTACAGCTACATCTTAGAAGCGATGTAAGTATAATTATTCATATTAATTCAAGTTTACTTGTTAAAATTGTTCGGAATTCATCCTTTTCTTGTTTATGCTCACAAGCACTATATAAGTTAATGTAAATATGAATTATATATGCCGGTGTATACAGTTGGCACATACATGTACTTTTAACTTTTATTTACAATAACCTCTATAGTGCTCATTAAGAAATACAATAATAAGTAAGGTAAAAAACATCTTTCAACTTGTCTCTATCTGTTGTCTATTGCATACACGATTATAATTTTAACAAGGATACTAAAGTTTATAGATCAACATGTACTAGTAGTATTTTACATCGTTGTCTTTAAAAGACTTAATTACATGATTTATATATTGGAGTCTGTACCAGTATTTGCTTTGTTTCCAATACCAAATTATTTGAGACTGTAAGGAAAACAAATGTTGTAGCGGTAACTGACAATGAAACTGAAGAACATAAAGGACTGTATGAAGTACGTATGCCTAAGATCAAGATGGAGGCCTGGGGAGGCGAGAAAGGGCGGTAAAAAGAAAGAGCGGGAAACAAAACAAAAGGACAGTGATAGAGGAAGTGAGCCAGGATTAAGAACTTTAAACTAATATTTTTTCAAACATTTCCAACTTTATCTATTTTAAAAGTAATTTTGTAAATTCTGATTGAATTGATATATATCTATAAAATAATTTTACAGTGAATGACTTGTAATGTTTTTTTGAACGTGTATGCATTATGAATGCAGGTTGAAGTGTGTATTATTTTTTTTAAACAATTATAAGAAAAGGTCTATATAAAGAATTATTTATAAACGTATTTTCAAGAAGAAGGGTCAACGTTGGGCCAACCTATCTAACCGATTGCAAATGTTGTTTCTATGTTGGCTGTTAGTTGGCTTACTATAATAACTACGTTGGCCCAACAATATGCCATCTGACATTTCAACAAAGGCCCAACATTGGGCCAACCTAACCAACCAGTTGTTAAGGTTGGCTGTTAGTTGGCTTACAATTATACCTACGTTGGCCCAACAATATGCCATCATGTTGGACCAACGTTGGGCTGATGAGCAAAATGACCGTGGGCCAACGTAGGACTACCAACAATGGGCCAACGTTGGAAAAAAAAAATTGGGCCAACGTTGGCCCAACAATGTCTTGCTATCTGGGAAAATGAATAATGACATATCCTACGTTTAAATATGAACATATAAAAAATAAAAGGATGCATCTGTAAAGTCTCAAAAATTGATATTAACTTACTGTAAGTATTACTTCAGGTTTAAAAAGAACAAAAAGGACTAGCAGTACTAGCAGCTATTATTTTATAACATAACACTTGGCTGGAGTTGGTCCAATAGAGGTAATATTGGGATTACATGTACCGGTAGCCTGTAATGTTGGAGATGAAATGCAGGTCCAACGTTGGCCCAATATTGTGAAAAGTGTCATTCATCAATTTAGGTTTATTTATTGTACATCGATGGTAATGTAATAAGCAACTCATTATAAACATTGATCTATATTATATTAAATGGAAAATTATGAAACAAACTTTAAAAATCTGTGAATTACATAGGTAAATGTTGTATCTCGGTAGATTCTATATTTAGCATCATTGAATTAAATTTAAAGTGCTGAGATTTAAAGCTCCAAATAAATAGGTCAGTGGTGAAATTCACTAGCTCGGCAGGTGACTCATTGGTCTCCAAGGAAACCGGCATGTTAATCAGATTTTTTTTTTCACAAACCGTCACGTACAGCACTTGAACAAAGCATATGTGTCTGTTAGTGAACGCAAGAATTTTAACCCTTGAAATGTAAGTATAGTTTTTGTATTTGTTATTTATAATTAATAATGTGAAATTCAAACTAAAGAATTGCTTTAAAAATATCTATGTGTTTCAAAATTATAACGGCTTGTAAGCTTTTAAATTATCAGTCCCGGGGTGCTGATTAAACATTTGAAAATATTATTTAAATTGATGACGTTCTTAACGAATATAGGAATTGGCGGGATGGAAAAGCCTTCTATATTATGAGACTATTGATGTGGCATTTTCTTCATATGGAAGGAACTGATTAATATGTGTGGGAGATATGGATTCTAGGAACAGATTAACAACAGAAAAAGGAATGAATGATTCAAATGTGACCTTCCAAAACTCTACAAATTAGAACTTGAAGACTCATATATCAACGCGACATTTTGTAGTGGACATAGTGATGTGGAATATACTTGAGAAAGATTGAACGTTCTACCTCTTCCTACTTTTAGTTACATTCCACTGGATAATTTAATGAAAGTGACAAAGGATATACTGTGATACATTTTTAGGAGGAAAAATTTATTTGGCCAAACTTGGTGAAATTAATTGTGTCGTATAATCTTGGAAATAAAAAAGTTACAGAATTTAATTGATTTTGTAAGACATTTGTAATCAGGAATAATTGTGTCAACGTTGACATTTCAACAAACAGCGTTGTACCAACGCTGAACCAACGTAATAATTAAATTTTAAACTGAGGTCCATCGTAGGGCCAACGTTACAAAATATTAAGTTAGCATTGGTATGTTGGAATAACGTTGTACCAACGTTAACATTTCAACAAAAGCGCTGTACCAATGTTGGACCAACGTTATAATTGTATTTTGAACTGAGGTCCAAAGTTGGGCCAACGTTACAAAATATTGAGTTGGCGTTGGTATGTTGGAATAACGTTGTACCAACGTTGACATATAAACAAACAGTGTTGTACCAACATAGGGCCAACATGTTGGGCCAACATCGCGCCAATGAGCAATAGGGCATTGGGCCAACGTAAATTGCCAACATTGGCCCAACATAACCATCATTGTTGGGCCAACGTTGGGCCAATGTCCTCATGCTATCTGGGTTATCCCTATACACAAACAGTTGGCGTCCATGGATATTACCTGTTATTACCTGTAGGTATTGAAATATACGTTTTAAACAGCAGATAAAATCTAAAATCGTAAGCTAGCTTATTTAGAGAAAATATCGAAGTATTATAGTGGACGATTGTTGTATCTTTTATCTATAATTAAAGATTCGAATTCTTTCAAGCAAACAACACGCAGACATTTATAAAAGATAATATAATGCATTGATCATTACATGCCGTTGATTCGTGAACACATTCGTGTCACGTATTGTGGAAAAATTAATTACAGATTTGAAAGAATAAATTTATCTATTTTTTTTTTTATTCTGCTTTTCTTAGTAGAAATCATAAACGTCGATCTCAATGAAAGCTTTAGAAAGCCTCATCTTTGAAAAGTCGTGTGGCGCTATATCTTGCAATCAAGCAAATGGCGAAAACAATCAGCGAAAAAACCCAGTGTTGAAAAGCCACAAAGACTTTTTTTGATATTTACTGTAGCGTACTGTTTTTTTTTTTTAATTTTACTTCTTGGTAGCCTTATCCCAAACATCAACAGAAAAAAAAATTAAGGTAGGTCCATACTTGTAGAATCAATTTGTTAACAGTGCAATTTTTGTCCTGATTTACATTAAGAAAATTATACTTTACTTCAAAAAAAAAAAAAAAAAAAAAAAAAAAAAAAAAAAAAAAGATAGATGATCTATATTTTTACAGAGATAGTATGTGAAACACTCATGTACCCTCTTGTACCAAAAACAAAATCACGACTGTTATAAAGGCGGTCTATATTTTACGTCATTTCACATGGCAAATAAATTCTTTTAAACATAGTTCACAAGAATAAGGATAATTTTGAATAATTACAGGCTGCAGTACACTTTACTGGTTAAAGCTAAGAAAATATTAAAAAATTAATCTAATTTTTTTTAAAATTAACAAAGCTCAAAACTCACATAAAGCTCCCTATTAGAATAATTGATGTGTGTACCCAGAATAATTTTTTTCCATGTACAGAAACCGATGCTTGAAGTATCTGATAGCCATGATAAATGCATTGGTCATCTGTCTTTTTACCAAAATATATTGTAAAACATATAGGTACCCATATCGTAGTTCATTAGCTCAAGCCTTTATGTTCACAAAAATATTTACAAATCAGTAAAAAAGTGAAATATCCTTTTTAAGAACATCTTATCAACAATTACATACCCTTTCCTTAACACAAAAATAAAATTTTATTCAAAATTGAATCCTTAATATACTATATACAGAGGACATGTCCAATACTAATATGAGCAGACTTTAATTTCCTGGATGTCTATTACTTCTTACAAAGGAGGATAAGCAAGAAATACGATGTCTTTCATGCAAAATTATGTCTTAAGATTTCAAATACCTCATTAATAGCATGTGTTGATTTTTATTATAACTTAGTACCTTCGTTCGCATGTAGAAAATTTACCGTCAAAAATCCAACCTGCACATCATATTAATTGTGCACAAATGAGAGCAATAAACAAAAGTATTATTTAATGACATTAGAGCAAATTATTTGCCACGTTTTCTGAATTGAAAATTGGTATCAGAAATATTCGAGTTGTACCAATGCATTCATAAATGTATGGCTTCCATATAACCTCCTGTCAACTAGGAAATATACTTCATCTGAAATGTCCGGCATTTGACCTCGCGCTTGTGTTTGATTTCTAATTACATACATGTACTGTGTCAGTTTCAATTTTTGCAAAAAATACCCTCATTCATCTTTATACACCTCTCCAACATATCTGCAGACTGTATTGAATACTACTTATAAAATATACATGTATCTGAATCAAATTTGGATTAAGTATATCATAAATTATTTCTTGCAGGCAACCTAACAGAAGGAAAACCCTGGTTATGGGAATTATATTTAATAGACATATTCTTAAATTCTAAGAACAGACTTACGAAGAAAAGGCCTTATAGGAGGGGCATTTGAAAACTTCTGAGAACTGTTTGATAAAATATTAACCTTTTAACGGAAATTACTGAATTTGGTATCATTGGACAGATCACAAAAATATACTCATATTGTGACGTCACTTTGTAAATTTTATTTAAGAAATGAATTTATTTTTTTAAGATTTATGAGGACATGAACTACGACGCTTCACGCCGGCATATTTCATGAAGCGCGTTAGCGCTTCATGATAAATATGCCGGCGTGAAGCGTTGTAGTTCATGTACCTCATGAATTTTCAAAAATTAAATTCATTTTTTATATTTACATTATTTTTTTTATGATTTGCAACAATTAACGCCATTCCTTTGTCATTTTTAAAGCAAAACAGTTTGCACTATACTTTTGACGTCAAGTGCGGTATTATGACGTAACAATAGAGATATTCATGCCCATTCATGGTAGTTCATGAGAAAATGAACTGTCCTCTATTTTGTAGAGGATCATAAGGGAATTTTATTGGAAATGTAAATATTCCGTAATAACTCCGAAAATGACATCAAAATCTCGAATGTCTAGCATATTGACCACAAAAATGACGTAACATGAGACACAATTTCAGTGAAGTAAAATTCTAAAGTCAACTTTTGTTCATTACTCGGATGCAAGCTAACAGACAACTGCCAGTTGGAAAAATGTTTACGTAGACTACAGTCTATCATATGAAGTTATGTTCAGAAGCTCCTATAGCTATGGGATAGTTTAAGAGTGTGTCAAACATAGCATGCTATTATCGAATCTTGTGCAAAATATTGGGTAAAAAAGACGCTGTTGTGAGAAAATCACAAAGTTGACAATTAAAGGAGAATAGTGGAGGGTGTTACAGGGTTTTTTGGTATTAATTAGTTAGGTGTTTTAACCAATTTTGCGGGAACGGTTAAAGCTCAAGAGAGATTAAGCGAAAGGTTTTCTCGTAAAAACCAAAATTGAGCTGGTTTAGTTCTGACCCCACCGTAACTCGATATTTTCAAAAATTTTAAATCATGGAAAATAAATAAGATTGTACATGGCTATGAAACTCAAATTTATTTTTTTGAGTCGAAAGTCAAAAGCAGTATTAAGTTTTGGATCGCCGTAGTTGAAATAATACGGAAAAATACGCACAGAAACAAGTCCAGGAGAAGACATGATTGTTACAACACCTTGTCCTGTAAAAGCATAAAAAAATAACCTTTGGCTAATTTAACAAAAATTGCAAAACATCCACCATTGTACCCCACCCCCTCACCCCCTTCTACTCTTGATTAAATGGATATCCTTATGTAACCATTGAAAATACATAATTGTTGCACATGTAATTCAATATTTTATTAAATTTAATTTTGTTTAAATAAACTAATCCATTCCCTTATTTGTTCTAAATACAGGCCCTCAGATTGCTTTAATCCCACTGACATATTGGAGTATATAATGGAAAAAATCAAACCATCAACATATCAGTAGGCCTGTGGTTCTGACACAAAACTTACATTTTTCATGAACAATTTTCTACCAATATTATAAATTTGAACAAAAAACAGGGATGGAAAATAAAGAACAGTTATATCCGTACTCAACGTTCTGAAAGAATCTTGATGTCATTTTTCAAAAAATGACAATATAATTAAAATAAAATTTTTACTAAAATTTCAGATTGATGAATCCACAGTGAACATTTGAGCATTTTGCTTAGCATCAATGAAAACACAGCTTTACCAGGTTTTTAGGCGCATAAGTAATGCTGATGGCTCAAACAAGGTGGACTTTGCTTACTGTCAATGACCCATAGGGAAATTTTTCTCAGTTTCTCTCTTCAAAATAACAGATGAAATTTATTTTTTTCATTTCATATTATTCTAATATTAGGTTGCTATAATATGTGTTATTATTTTCTGTAAATTACATATACAGATTAACTCAAGCATGTAGTCATATTGGGGGGGGGGGGGGGTTGCTCTTCACCATATGCAATCCACTACACAAACACCTTTGCAAGGAGAACAGAGTTATACATCAGAACTCTGCCAATGGAAAGTAACACAAACAATGAACCAGAAACCAAAGCCTATAAGCAACCGTAACGTTTCAAGGCCCAAGGCGATGGCAAGCTGTGATACTGATGATGATGTAGCCATGTTATCTTTACCATCACATGGTTCAGCAATAGCCAGGTTCGACCCTCATCATTCTTTGTCTTGCTTGGTCTCTGGATCAACTTAGGAAACCAAGAGCTTGATTCTCTCATACAGGTTCAAAAATATATTTAAACAAGATGTGTTTGTGAAACACTGATGCCCCCGTATGGCAGCTTATGGCAAAGGTTAAAGTTTCTCAAATGCAAGTCAAAATCCAGGCCAAAAGATAAAAAAAATGTTAAATTTGAAAGCCCTTGCTGCGCTGTTCAAGAGTTATGGCGAAGGTTAAAGTTTTTTAAAAGTAAGTAAAACATCAAGGTCAAGGTCAAAGTTGTTGGTATCCAAAGGAAGGTCTTGTCACAAGGATTATATATGTAAAGTATGAAAGCCCTAGCACCAACCATTCAAAAGGTATGGCCAAGATTAAAGTTTTTCGAAAGTAGGTCAAACTCCTGTCAATGTCAAAGGGTCAAAGTGGTTGGTATCCAAAGGAAGGTCTTGTCACAAGGACTATGTATGTGAAATATGAAAGCCCTAGCACCAACCATTTAAAAATTATGGCCAAGGTTAAAGTTTTTTCAAAAGTAGGTCAAACACCTAGTTCAAGGTCAAAGGGACAAAGTGGTTGGTATCCAAAGGAAGGTCTTGTCACAAGGATTACATATGTGAAGTATGAAAGCCCCAGCTCTAACCGTTCAAAAGTTATGGCCAAGGTTTAAATTTTTCAAAAGTAAGTCAAACTCCTAGGTCAAGGTCAAAGGGTCAAAGAGGTTGATATCCAGAGGAAGGTCTTGTCACAAGGAATACACTTGTGAAGTTTGAAACCCAAAGCTCCAACTGTTCAAAAGATATGGCCAAGGTTAAAGTTTTCAAAAGTAGGTCAAACTCCAAGGTCACGGTCAAAAGGTCAAAGTTGTTGGTATCCAAAGGAAGGCCTTGTCACAAACAATACACATGTGAAGTTTGAAACCCCAAGCACTAACTGTTCAGAAGTTATGGCCAAGGTTAAAGTCTCATAAAATTTTGCAAAAGTGGGTCAAACACCAAGGTCAAGGTCAAAAGGTCAAATATGATGGTATCCAAGGAAAGGTCTTGTCACAAGGAATACACATGTGAAATATGAAAGTCATAGCTCCAACCAATCAAAAGTTATGGGCAAGGTTAAAGTTGACAACAGACAGACAGACAAATAGACAGACAAACAGCTAAACAGACAAACAGACAAACTGACAAACAGATAAACAGACAAACAGACAAACAGACAGACAGGACAAAAACAATATACCCCCGGGATCTTTCGATTCGGGGGCATAATAAAAATGCCTTATTCTGTGTTTTGAAATACAACAAGAGGCCAATGGGCCACAACGCTCACCTGAGTAACTTTGGCCTTCCTGCTTTTTACCTTATCCACCCCCCTCCGCTTGTAGTATTTATTGTGTCCCCGCCCTACCCCCAAGGGTCATGACTTGATTAATCTACACTATCCCAGGATGCTTTCACTTAAGTTTCAGCCTTTCTGGCCCCATGGTTCTTGAGAAGAAGATTTTTTAATATTTTTTCTACATATTTCAATAAAAACTTGGATTCCCTATGGTGGTCCTGTCCTAGCCCAGAAGTCATAATTTGAACAATTAGAATCTACACGACCCCAGAATGCTTTACATATTTTTCAGCTTTCTGGCCCAGTGGTTCTTGAGAAGATTTTCAAAGATTTTTTCTACATATTTCAATGTAAAACTTGGATTTCCTATTGTGGCCCCGCCCTACCATAGGGGGGGGGGGGGGTTCGTCATTTAAACAATTTAGAATCTACACTACCACAGAATGCCTCCACATACGTTTCAGCTTTTCTGGCCCACTGGTTCTTGAGAAAACCATTTTTAAAGATTTTTTCTACATATTTCAATGCAAAACCTTGATTCCCTATTGTGGCTCCACCCTAACCATTAGGGCCATGATTAAAATAAATAGAATCTACACTACACCAGGATGCTTTTACATAAGTTTCAGCTTTTCTGGACCAGTGGTTCATGAGAAGATTTTTAAAGATTTTTACTACATATATTTCAATGTAAAACTTGGATTCCCTACTGAGGCCCCGCCCTACCCCCGTGGTCATGATTTGAACAATTTAGAATTTACACTACACCAGAATGCTTCCACACAACATTCACCTTTTCTGGCCCAGTGGTTCTTGATAAGAAGATTTTTAAAGATTTTTACTACATATTTCAATGTAAAACCTGGATTCCCTAATGTGGCCCCGTCTGGGTGTCATGATTTGAACAAATTAGAATCTACACTACCTCAGAATGCTTCTACATAAGTTTCAGCCTTTTTTGCCCAATGGTTCTTGAGAAGAAGATTTTTAAAGATTTTTTCTGCATATTTCAATGTAAAACTTGGATTCTCTATTGTGGCCGCGCCCTACCCCCAGGGGTCATGATTTGAACTATTTAGAATCTACACTATCCCAGGATGCTTCCACGTAAGTGTCAGCTTTTCTGGCCCAGTGGTTCTTGAAAAGAAGATTTTTTAATGACCCACCCCCAATTTTTGTCTTTTCTTGATTAATTCCCTTTTGAAGGGGGCTTGGTCCTTCATTTTTACAATTTAACTCCCCTTAACCCAAGAATGCTCTGTACTAAGTTTGGTTAAAATTGGTCCAGTGGTGTTCGAGAAGAAGATGAACATGTGAAAAGTTTACAGACGGATGGACAGACGGACAGACGGACGGACGGAAGACGGAAAACGGATGATCAGAAAAGCTCACTTGAGCTCTCAGCTTAGGTGAGCTTAAAAAGAAAACTGAAAAAAAATCTCACTGCAATGAAACAAATATTTTTTTTTTCTTTTCATATTATAACTAATTTTAATTCAACATCATAATGAAACTGAGAGATGTGTACATAATATTATGAGGATTGAGGTTTGCTAGTATGAAGTTCAAATACAATAAAAGATACAAATATAATTTTGAAATAATTCTTTAATAGGTAAAAGATACATATCTTAAAATTAAATGATAAATGAATGAAGGAGTATAGAATTTAGCATTTAATGCAGTGATTCAATAGTAAAATCTTTACTGTCTAGGTATGGCTCATCTCTAGAATATTCCAGACTCCAATGTCCCAATAGTTCTGTAGAACTTGAAGAGGAAGTGGAGACCTCTGTGCACCCATTGTATTTGAAAATGGAAAATATGGTGTTATCAAATGAGAACTGTGAGTTGAAAATGAAATTTTGATCCTATATGTCGAAAACTTAAAACTGTTCACGGTAGCTCAGTCAGTAGAGCGCTTGCTCCGTGATCGTGAGATCGTGAGTTCGAATTTCGGCCGCGACTGACCTAAATCAAAAAATGGGTAGCAACTGTTCCTTCGCCATGCGCTCGGCGCTTTGAAGTGAAAGTTGTGGGTCCTTCGGATGAGACCTTAAAACTCGAGGCCCCATGTCACAACAGGCGTTGGCAACCCTCACTGCTCAATGGCCCTGAGTGCCGAGAAAAGTCAAAATTTGAAGCCCTTTACCGGTATATGGTGACGTCTCTATATGAGTGAAAAATTCTCGAATGGGACGTAAAACAACATACTATCAATCAATAAATCGAAAATCTAAACATAGACCAATTAGCAGAAATAGAGATAAAACAAAATTATTATTATCACAATCTAAGTAAAATTATATCTTCCATCCGCTCCAAAATTGTTATACATTTTGCTTCCTCGCGACGTATAAAAAACATATAACTGTAATGTATCTTTATAACTTTTAATGCATGCATGTTTAATGCGCATGCATGTGTTATTCTACTAACTTACTTTATTTGTTATAAGATAAAAACATATTTTCTATAATTTACTCTTCTCTCATTTCCAACAGTACCAATGCCTATGATAGATGAAGAACTAGTGAACTAGTGAACTTTATAGAGGACTAGACATGGGTACATAGACTTTGTGATATGTGGAGAGCTCTCTACATTGGGAGAATTACAATTTCTATGTTTGGTGATGTGCTACTACCAAAAGAAACCCAAGCAAAATCTCTTGTCAATCAGGTATAACAGGGATCAAATCTTGTCAAGTAATTTTCCTTTTAAAACAATATATATAACTAAAGTTCAATTAATGTTTTAAATTTTAAAAACTTGAGCTAAAAAAATTATAAATGATTTTTTTTAAACATTTTTTTTTTTCAAATAAACTGATTGCATTGATTAGTTTTCATAAATGTGAACAATAATATTACTACATATAAACAATCATTACAATGAATGATTGTAGGAATACTGAAAGTACATTAATGCTACAATAGCTAGAGTTATTTCATTTATGTATATGCTACTTTGTAACAAGAACCTGGTATGTAGAGTAGCTATAGTCAATATATATAGATTTAATATACATTATCCTTTCTATCACTCTTAATTTAAAATATTTCAGATACACAGCACTACCACCACCAGTCCAGTTGGAAATAGATCATGAAGCAGAGGCCAGAGAAGATTACATTGCCATTAAAAGAGCCATAAATGAAAATACACATCCTACAGCGATCATCTTGTACGCAGCACACTGATTCCTTGTAGCCTCAAGCGATGGAAAGGTAATCGAAAATTAGACAGAGACTTGGGCTTACTTGAAATTAAGTGTCCCTTTTCCATTAATCTTAGAACTGATTGCTAGTTTTGTCTAGAGATTTCATCTTCAGAGCAATTGCGATAAAATCTCACGAATTTAATGCACAAGTGCAGGGAAAAATGGCGATTAAGGGAGTACTTCGTGTTGATTTTGTTGTGTGGACTGCAGCAAAGGCAAAAACATTTTTATAGAAAGAATTCTTTTTGATGAACAATTTGTTACATAAATGATTCCAAAATTAATTAAATTTTACATGGAGCTAAATTATCCCTTATTGTGCGACTCTTCAAATTCGTCCAGCGATGCAATGTTCTCTGAAGCAAAGTCTGCATGAAATGAATATTAGATGAACTGACTCTAGTTCTACTGCAATTTCCTAATTAGTTTATCAGTTTAAGTACACAACTAGAACTCTACAAGTATTTATCTGTGGAAGTTTAAGTGTTGGATATTTGTCTTTTTTATAAACAGAGGATTGATTTTTTATTTGTGAAAATATTCTTGTAGTTATATGTGTTTTGAACTGCAAAATGACAGCTCTGAGTAAGTATTATGTATATTGTGTACTACATTACTAGGAATATTTTAAATAATAATATACAATATGTATTGAATTCGTTTCAATACAAGAATTTAGATATCTTACTCTGAGAGTTATGATTCATCAGAAGAAATCTTTTTCCCATCAACAAGTGGATAATCAAAGTTGTTCAGCTAACAACAGATTTTGGTAAATCTTTGTGATGAAGTGGACTATTGTAAGGGAGATCACTTCTTCTAAGACATGATTGTTCTTTACACGCCCTATGCTCCTTTAAGCATGAATCCGAAGTTGGGCAATATCCTGGGTCTTAAAAACTTCAACTGTTGAAAACAGGTTAAAAGTGCCTAAAATACAGTATTACGCAAATTATTTCAGCTAGTGAATGCGCAATGTTTTCCTGATTTATCTAAAAAAATGATAACAACAAACAAACGCATCGAATCAGTTGCACATAAATTGGTTGATTGGGTGGGAGGAGGTGAGGTTAAGATCCGCTAGGGGAAGACTAAAGATTTTTTTTATTCAAACTTCTTAACAGCAAACAACAAAAGAGTTATCTTAAGCTTCTAGCTCTCCTGAGATAAAAACAAAAATCAAACAGCTGAATTTTTACAACTTTGCACTTCTTATACCTCGGAATGGTGGAATGTTTGAGGAACATTGCCTTTTTTCAAGTAAGTCAGCTATGGTGAAGCCTTTGTCTGCCATTACACTGTCATTTGGCTCAAATAACTGAAGTAGGCCACATTCCTCATCTGACGATCTTATGTTTTTCCTGGCTATGCATCAGAAACAAAAGTGATTACTTCAGATGGACAAATACCGACTAGAAATTTATCAGCAGTATGATGCTTATAGATAGAAAAGGCGAGGCTTTGATTTATTAGGCTACTTGATGATTCAATGAAGAGTTCTGTACAGTCACTCTAGTTGATGGATACTTAGATTTAAAGGATTCAGACATAGTTCTGTTGATAATATCCCTACTGGGAAATGGGTTAAAAAACTTAACCTGCTAAAGCACTCTCTGATGTATCCTGCACATAGAGTCCAACTTTAAATCTCATGAGGACAGCAAGTAATTGATCAATTGGGTGTAAGCAAGATGATGACATTCTCACTCTGTCTGTAGTTGATGTCTGCCCCCCCCCCCCCTCTCTCTCCAATATGTCATCCTTGGACATGTACCGAAAAGGTAACTGTAATCAACGAAAATGTAAAATTAACATTCATACTTCTTCGATGTTAAGTTATAGGAATTTTTTAAAACCTTAAAATTTAACCAGTCAACAACATCTGAAATATAATTCATTTTTTACCTCTGAAAAAGGTGCATCAGTTTTTCATACATGAATGTAATTATTTTCATTATTTATTATGATTACAACTTGTCTAAAGATTCATGTTTGAAGATAATAAAAATGGAAAAAATGTCAACACGTGCTTGTACAGCCACAGGAAGATTGTAAATTTTAAAAGATTGTAAATTTTAAAAGATTGTAGCCCTGTAAAAACATGTCATGCCTTCATCATCTTTAATGCGCTCAGCAGACCATTTGTGTTTACACAGGCCCTCTCGAAGTCTTCTTACTTCCTCTTAAAGATCTTTGTTTTCTTTCAGGAGGGGGTCATCTTCACATTGTACACCTTTAATGTTTTTATATCATCAATAACTTGCAGCAAGAAGAAATTAAAAAAAAAAATTACATCTTACAAAATAAATATATTGAATATTTTTTATTGATATTGAAAATGACATAGTTGTATCTTACTAAAAAGAATAAATAGTTAAATAGTTAAATAATCAATTTATCCATGGTGTACATGTACCTGCATCTCAAGTCAGCTTAATGTCCACATCATCTGTTAGTCCATTTTCATCATATTCACTGGATAAAGCACTTGTCTCTGTACTGTGAATCACCTGACTCGTCTGTTCTACAGTAGGAGCCATGTGCAAGCAGAGAAAACTCTCCTTGTTTAACCTCACTGAACAATGTTTTTCCTTGTTAAAAAAACTAGAGCAAAATAAATATTTTATGTATAATTACGTAATTTGAAAGGAAATACGTGTAATTTATGAATCCTGTGCAAAATTATGTGAATTAAGTAGGTCTGGATAAAAACGTGTTTTTTTTTTAATCTGACGTCGATCTCTCTATGTACTTCATATAAAACATAGAACATACGTATGGTTTTCAGGCCATTTCATTTAAAAGATTTCAAAAATATACTTGTGAAAATCAGAGGTAGATACCTTGGTTGTTTCTCGATCAAGTCGTCTCTGCTTCCTGTTAAATTCTTATTCCGATCGTTTCTGTTTTTAGGCAAATAGTGTTGGGGCATAATTGTCATTACTCGGTTCATCTCCGTGCCACCCGTCAACAAAATGTTCAGAGCAGATTCAGGTATGCTCGTTTGGTGTCCATTTATACCTGTTTACAGCTCTTATCCAAGCTCGTCTTTTTCTTTTGTTCTTGAGAAAGCGAAAGAAACTGACACCCTTCGACCGTGAATCTCCATTACACACATTTTGACACTTGTAAACGCAACAAGATTTTACAATTTCCGTTTCTAATGAAAACAAAGGACGCTTTTCACTCGGAAGCGTGTGTGCGCATTTTCGAGTAACTGTCCCACATTTACGTTAAAAGACCTTATAAAGCAAATTTTTAACTTATTTTATGTTTGGAAGTAAAACCTAATCCTGTTTCTGAAAATAAAGCAGTAATTTTTTCTCGAATAATATTCTTTGGTGTATCAATTCTAAATATTGCAAAGGGATTCTGACAGTAAGATGTTTAGCCGATTTCCTGATGCTTAGGAGATAACTCTTGCATCACAAAATTTCACAAAAACAACCGTCTATTTTGAGAAAAAAAAAAATTACTATAGAAAAAAAAAAATTCCCCATTGATTTTATTTTTAAGTTGAAAAATGAAATATTTCTTGAATTAGTAAGGAGTGAATTATAGATCTGTTGAAAATATATTAAAATTTACAGTTCTTTGTTTCCGACTTACATTCAATGGTTCAAATAGCGGAATTCAAAAACACAAAACAAAACTAAATATTAGTAAATAAGCTAATTTCAAACAAATCTTCAATTACATTATTTAAGAGAGACTACATTAATATCATTTTCGATAAAATATCAAATATTCGTCGAATGTTATGCGACGCCTATTAATACAATACTGCCTGGTTTTCTGGCGGACTGCCTCTTAATTGTTAATCTGCATACATCCCCATATTGATGCAAATCATCGGACTCAGAACACGTTACAATTAGTTTAAACCATATTTTATTTGAAAATGACTAGCAGAAAATACAGGTAATAAATCAAAAAGGACCCGGAAACAAGTTTGAAAACTTATACTAATCTATTTCCTTATTATTATGGTTAAGATGACAGACCCTTATTAGATAGTTACATAACACGGTTTGAAGCTGCTTAAAACTAATATTTGAAATTGACACGTTACAATCCATTCGTTGAGAAACACATTTATTTTTCTTGTGTTGTAAAAAAAAAAAAAAATGCTTACCTTACGTGTAAATATCTAATGGATCTTGATTCTCGTCAACTTTTCAGCACTTAATAATGCAACACCACTTCCCCTTTCCTCTAATACGCAAGTTGATTTACTGTTGGTAACTTAAAGCTAGTAAAATAAACTAGTGCACAAATACTTGCAATCTATCGGTTGATAATGCAGATGTCTGACAAATGTTAAAGTCAATATACATGTAATTTCATTAAAATTGATGTACAGGAAAGAGCAGCTGTGCAATATATGAATCTTCTTGAATCAAATTACGTCCACCGAACACCTCTCTACATGAAAAGCATGCCAAGTTTCATCTTTATTTACTTGTGAATATGTGGTTCTTCTGTGTTCAGGCTATGCTTTCTAATCTATGCTACAACGTTTAGACATTGAATACTTTATATGATCCTGTCTGTAACTATCCTTTTTGACGTTCTGCTATTATCAGTATTTTGGTTGGTTCAAGCTTAAGGCGTCCCTTATCAAAGTAAGAACGAAGAATTGTCTTGAAATATACATTTAAATTGTTTTCCATTGATGTCGAACGCCACTTGAGCAGATTTTTTCCATGTATTTTAATACGAATAACACGGCTGGATGTCGATTTATTAATTAATATACAAACGCATGCACGAACATTTATTATACCACCATCTTTACATTGCATTCTTCACAAAGAGAAACGTGACAGGCCTCTGGTTTGCATATGAAGGCGTGCCTGACTCACATAATGAAAATGTGCGACAGCTGCTCTTTACTTCAAATATCAAAATTTTTCTTGCTAAAATTGATTAAACAACACACATTGAATATGAAAAATAATTCATACAACGTTTAAACAGGAACATACACAAAGTAAAATGAAATATCAGTTTAAGCTTCAAAATTGATATTAACGTATTGTAAGCATTACTTTAGGGTAAAGAATGAAATGTAATACCACCAGCTATTGATTTTATAAAAATGAATACTTAAAATCGACATAATTTAAAAAAAAAAATGTGCCACCATAATTCTAAATGTTATATACAAAATGACAAAAAAATTATATTTCATTTAAATGAATTCAAAGCTCAAAATTCCAATTAATCAATAAATATGCCAATTAATTGTATGCTTTATGGTTTTGTGTAAATTATAGCAATTTGCTGTTACTATATAATATGCCGCAATGTTCTTCTTTGTTATAGTTATCGGAATTTATCAATCGCAACTTCTCGAGTCTTTCTGGTGTAACGTAGTATATTGACCGGGGTTGAAAATGGACCCGGGTTCATTTTCAACATTAAATATTGAACCGTGAGTTCTTTTCACCATTGAAAATTGAAACCAAAAGTCGTGAAATTTATACCAGGGGTCATCCACAGTTTGATAATTCTTATTTTAATCTTCGATGTCCTCAACAGCCTGAAAATTTAGCCTATTGAATATTGGCTCCAACTACATGTACAGAGTTTTGAATTTTTGAACTGGTACTTGTTTAACGCGATTTACCTGTACCTGTTTATTAATATTTTAGTTTCAAATGTAACTTTTTCAAGGAATGGAGATCTGCCCGTAATTACAAAATTGGTACATTAACGCATTGGCACTAGCAAAAATATAACATCGCGTTAGCAACAACTCGTAGGAGCGTTATTATCGCCAGTCAGTTACTTTCAACCGGTTTTATTGAAAATGAAGTTTGATAACTATTTCAATTTATGCATGAGATATGAAGATAACGAACGATTTTCAAGCTCATAGTCCATTCAAAAAATATAAATTGGGAGAAGAGCAAACACAGACTTCCAAAAACATTATAGGCTGGATCAGGTACCATGGAGGAGTAAGCATCTCCTCTCGAACGGTCACACCCGCCGTGTGCTCCTTGTTATGATCGGGAAAGCAGGAAAATCCGTAGAAATTTCAGTGTGTAAATGATGGCCGAACAATAAGTATGAAAATTGTCAGTCAGCAGTTTACCTATGAAAGATTGTATATGCTAATAAGGTCATTTGAAAGAACCAAAGAACTTAGGAAATGATGACTTCAGACGAGACTGTTGATATCCCTATTTCATCAACTTGTTGGTTAATAGCTTGTCTCGCTTTAGAAATTGATCGTACGCAGAGCATGCTATTGCGTATCGAATCATCTGGGAGTCATAAACCCCATATGCATGTGATAAGGGTATATTGCTACATAGGTAAGGGAAGTTGATGATAGAAAAGTTGAAGTCATCACGTTTGTCATAAAATTTTGTTGTTAGGTTACCATTAAGATCTTTTCAATTAAAATATCAAAATATGAAACAGATGTATGGGACTCTATGGTGTGTTTTATTTCAAGTTCACCTGGAAATATCGAATCGACATATGAATGAAAGTAACTATTGGTAACTGAGAAAGGACCCGTTCCCCAAATATAAATTTTGTATCTCTTGGTATTATATCATTCCTGCAATTAAAAAAAAAATTGATATAATACCAAGAGATACAAAATATATATTTAAGGAACGTGTCCTCTGACCTTAAGGAAGTTTTTTTGTTTTTTTATAAAAGGGTAATTTCTATCAAACAACTTTCTGTTTTACTAACAATATTAAATACCTGTAATAATAAAATAAAATAAAATACATTTTACATACAGATACATGTATGTTAAATGAATGTCATATTAATATAAATAAATCACGAGGGTCATCCAAAAGACTTTTGTATTAGTATTATTTTTTTTTAGTAAAAGAGATATTATATATAACCAAATTTTTTGGATATATTTGAATAATAATTCCCAATAATATGAATAAAAACAAGATTTTTTTGTGAAACACTGATGCCCCCGTATGACAACTTAAAGAAAAGGTTAAACTTTCTCAAATGCAATTTAAATATGATGGTACCCAAAGTAAGGTCTTGTCTCGAGGAATATACCTGTGAAATATGAAAGCCGTACCACCAATCATTCAAAAGTTATGACCAAGGTAAAAGTTTTTCAGGGTAAAAGTAGGTAAATGGATTACAATTGTTGGTATCCAAAGGATTGCCTTGTCACAAGAGATGGACAAGTTAAATAGGAAAGCCCTCGCTTCTACTGTTCAAAAGTTATGTCAAAGGTTAAAGTTTTTCAAAAGTAGGTCAAACTCCAAGGTCAAAGGGTCAAAGGTGTTGGTATCCGAAGGAAGGTCTTGTCACAAGGATGACATATGTGATGTCTTAAAGACCTAGCACCAATAGTTCAAAACTCATAGCGAAGGTTAACGTTCTTTAAAAGTATGCCAAATTCCTAGGTCAAGATCAATAGTCAAAGTTGCTGTTGTCCAAAGGAAAGCCTTGTCACATGGAATATATATGTGAAGTATGAAAGCCCTAGCTCCAACCGTTTGAAAGTTATTTTCAAGGTCAAAGTTTTTCAAAAGTAGGTCAAACTTTAAGGTCAATCAAAGATCCAATTTTGTTGGTATCCAAAGAAAGGTCTTGTCAAAAGGATTGAATGTGTGAAGAATAAAAGCCCTAGCTCCAACTGTTCAAAACTTGTGGCCAAGGTAAAAGTTTTTCAAAAGGAGGTCAAACTCCAAAGTTAAGGTCAACGGGACAAAGCCAAATGAAGGTCTTGTCAGGATGATTACACATGTGAAGTATGAAAGCCCTAGCATTAAACGTTCAAAAGTTATGGCCAAGTTTAAAGTTGGGTAAAATTTTGCAAAACTGTATCAAACTCCAAGGTCAAGGTCTAAAGGTCAAATTTGATGAAATACTCATGTGAAAAATGAAAGCCATAACTCCAACCAATCAAATGTTATGGGCAATGTCAATTTAATTAAAATTAGATGTTCCGAATCCGCTACCGCTTTTGAAGCGGTAACGGATTCGGAACATCTAATTTTAATTAGATTGTGGGCAATGTTAA
Source organism: Saccostrea echinata (assembly GCF_033153115.1). Lineage (NCBI taxonomy): Eukaryota > Metazoa > Mollusca > Bivalvia > Ostreida > Ostreidae > Saccostrea > Saccostrea echinata. Next base: position 15,637,480 of record NW_026889778.1, read on the forward strand.
AGTTTTTTGCGGACAAAGAAACAAACAAATAAAAAGACACACAGACAGACGGACGGACAGGGCAAAAACTATAAGCCTCAGAATCTTCGATATGGGGCATAGAAAATAAATATATTTACATTGATATCAAAATTATCTAAAATTTAACATTGCTAAACTACAGTCACGGAACAGGTCAAAACTGAGTACTTCTATAAAAATACACTTTGTAATGTCAAAAGTCTTACCTAAAAAAAAATACCAAAAAATTGCGCTATTAAAACGAAAGAATAAAAAAACTGTTAAAAAATACTGTTACATCATTCCATAAACCACATTGTAAATAGTTTATCGCTTTTTTAAGAACAAATACTTTATCGCTTCGTTGAAAAAAAAAAAAAAAAAAAAAAAAAAAAAAAAAAAAAAAAAAACTATTTCAATCCAAGACAGGTACTCCTTTTTGAATAAAAGGCGTAAGATTTGACGTCACAGGACATTACGATGCAAAGAGAAGTGATACAAATTTGTATTGCTCTCGGGGAAACTCTAAAGCAAACTCTGCAAAATGCTGGACCAGGAAATACATCATAAATGAGCCATGCATTTGTATAATAATGAAAAAAAACAACAACAGTTTTTGAAAGATATATTTTGAATATGACGATAGGCGATCTGCGAGGAAACAAACTATAGTTGAACAAAATAGTCAAAAGATTTTGAATCTCGTCGAAAGTGATTAACTGTTGCTGAACTTGTGAAAATAGATTTTCGCAGTAAAGAATTTGAAAACACTGACAAACTTCTTAACTTACAAGTGTATGTTTCTCAAACAGTAAAGTTATATTGAGAGACGTTTAAATGACTTGGTAATACGCGTAAGAAGAGAAGAAGGAGAGTAATTTTGAGAAACTTGAACGGCGTTGCTTTTGAAGTTACAATGTTGGTAAGAGTGTTCCATGGTGTAAAAGAGTGCTGACCTAAAAATCAAGTAAAATGAGTTCAATTTTATAAAGTGGAATAAAACTTCGCACATTGGAGAAATAAAAGTTTGTTTTTTTTTTTTTTTACATATGAAAAATGTGAATCTTAATCTTTTTTTTAAAAGTGATATGATGAAGAGCAACATTGTGTAGCTAGATATGTTCTGAATGGCCCTCTTATTATACACATAACGACACATATCTAAAAGGCTACAAATATGTGTTTGTTGTTGTTATGGTCCACTGCTATTTCAAGGCATTGATCCTTCCTCCTTGTTTTTAATGAAAGAATGTTCATGTGGGTTTCACTTTCTTAAGTATGTTCTAAATAACTCTTCGTCTTTTGTTAAGATATTAAATTGAAATATACTTGAAAGCATATAGAAAGCAATATTGCAATTATGATTATGGCTGGAATAAAATTTTCCATATGATGAAAAATCATCTAAGAATTTACAATAAGACCATGCGCCTTTATTGGGAAAATATTTAATGATTTCTGAGCTTTATGATTTAATCTGAATTATTAAGGTTCATACACAGTCTGTTCACTCTTATAATATGTTTCTTTAACTCTAATGATTTTCCAAAAGAAATGTATTTGTTAAGTAAAATACAAACACTTATAGCAAAGCTTGCGGGGCAAAATTGGACGAAAAAAAAAAGACACATCAACTTGACAAATTTGTAAAGGAATAGTGGGCATTTATGTCATTAAGAGTTATCTCTCTTATCAGAGTCTTGATGAAACTTTAACACTGATTTGATTGACGATCTTGTTTTAATAAGTTCAATACATGCTTATTTGAGTTCATGCTATCTAATATATTTCAAATGTATTTTTTTTTTGTCTATATACTTATACGTTGCTTATTCTATAGACACAAATTATGACTAAAGTTTAAGATACATGTAAAGAAAAAAAAAAAAAATAAAAGTGTCAACAAGATAAAACATTAGATACTATTTACATTTACGTATCTGAAAAAAAAAGCAACTGATACATGTAACAGGTTAAGTTCCAGCGCGTCTATAGCATCACAGTTTTCAGACACAAGAGAAAGGCCGCAACATTATGTAATCAACAGAGATGTCACTTTCGTAGCCATGTCCTCTGACGCCTTCAATGATTATCTAGAAACATTAAATGAAATTAGTTTAAGGTCACTTGTTAAAATATACTTTTTTCATACGTCATGATGAAAGATACTACAACTATTTTTATAAATAATGTAAATAATTTAAACCAAAAAGTATAACAGAATTCCCATAAAGCTTTTTAATTTTCTTCAAACGATTGTGTCATCTATATTTATTTGTTCTATATATATATTTGACAGTTCCTATAATTGAATGAAAACATTAAGTCCAAAAAATAAATAAATTAATTTATTTGAACAGGAAATGATCTGAATTGTTTTATTATAAATAGGAAATTATCTAATCAATTTAGTTACCTTAGTGTTGTTGTTCAGAGGGAGATTGAGTTTATCAATGCTGTTCCATTGGTTCCCCTGGTTACCTAGCATTTCCCAATGAGTCACTGCCGTGTCATTTCCGGTCTTGGTCTGAATCTTCAAAGTTCCGGTCCTTGATCCGTACATGTGGTAGTACATGGAAAGGCAGTGCGTCTTATCTGAAAATTAGTCAATAAAAAGGTAAATATTAAAAAGTAATCATTCTCACATATCCTGTAAACAATTGTAAAAAATCAAAAAACAAGTCCAAAACAAGGACCCCCTGAAACACCTGAGGTTTGAAAAATGCCTGTAAGAAATACTGCCCACATTCATCTTGAAAATTGTACGCAGTTATAAACATCTGCTTAAGAAGTTAAAAGGATACATCTTGTTGATGTAGTACATTGACACATGCTTAAAAAATCCCCATTACGGACAGAATTATGGTCCCATACGCATGAATAAGCAGATTTTTCTATCAGTATTTCTAAAGTACAAAAAGAAATCTGTTGAAAAAAATGTTCTTATATATCTAGTACATTGTAAAATATTAATATACAAAATGTGGAAAAATGAATGACATTTTTTTTTTCAGTTTTCTTCCGCTTCACCTAATAATACCTCCTTTTCCTTAAAATGTAATGTACTTGTCTAGTACTGTTTTCAATAATAATCCTTCATAAACAATAGTGGTATTGAAAACAAAGTAAATAAAAAAAAAGTGCCGGCATACATTTTGAAAGAAAAGAAAATCAAGTCGGGTGTTATTCTATTCTCTATTGAAAAAGAATAAAAGCTATCCATAGACTATTATGCAAAAAATATAAACATAAAAATTGTATAATAAATCTAGACATTGACACCCAAAGTTCCCATGCTTTCTTTCAATAATATTAATTTGAAAGCAAATATGTCTTTTTATATCTTCTAGCATAGATATTGTTTGCAAAAGTTTCAATAGGATACAATTGCGTAGGCTAAATTTTACTAGATTGAATTGTTACATTGGATAATACATGGTATTACCACGACGATCTGAAATTTAAAAAAAAAAAAGCAGTCTTCTGTGTTGAAAACTACTGAAATATCACCGTCCTTGAAAAGCAACAATCTAATTCTCGAAGAAAATCCAATTAATTGTTTCAGACCCTTGAAGATCTTTAAGCGGCAACACAGAGAATCGTTTCGTAGTTTAGTTGCAATTGGTACAAATACACATTTGATATGTTGGTAAAGTGATAGAAGAAATGTATGAAAATAAGCGAAGCGTATCTCGAAAATGCTCAATTCATACCAAGTTGTTTGACGTCTCCAAACAGTAACTTGACATACCTGACTTATATATTGACATAGTTATTGATGAATGACGTACAGTAAATGATTTATAATACTTTTTTACACAGTGCATTTTGTATGTCTACACTTGACTACTAAGACTTGAATTTCTGTATATACCACACAGAACAGTTCCAATTAATTTCTATACTCATTTAGACTTACCTTCAAAAACTCTGTTGCTGACCATTTTTGCGTTTTCCCCGGTATTTTGATAGGTTGCCTCTATGTACATGTAATATGTGCCGGCTTTGGCACCCTCAGGACCAGTTAAACTAGATGGTGTGTTTCCCTTTAAATTTCAATGCAAATTACATATGTATGTATCTCTTATATAGCTTTATAAATATTGGAAAGTTTTGTCAATTGCAAATCATCTTCTGTGCAGCCACATGTTTGTTTCAGAATAACAATTCAGTGATTGAATGACAATACATAAATATGTACTTTTTTCTATACCATTTTGCACAATGTCAGAGACCAAAGTTCGAATACTGCAGAGGGAATCAAACCACAGATTAGACTTAGAAACAACTTTATTGTAAGTCTCAACAACAGCTGAATAATATGTAGAAAATATGGATTGTGTTTCGCTTTAAAGATGTCTCAGACAAATTCTAGTTATTAAAAATACTTTTCAAACACCTTGACCACAAAAGAACTTTTTGTAAAGTGAGTCGATTTTAACAAATTTCTTTAACAAAATCGCAGGTTTCTCACACATTTCTAGCTTGCTCCTTACACGGCTTGCGGAAAATACTTTTCGGCTTATATGAAATATCATTATCAAGAGAATGACTTTGATTTGGTTCTTCCTTAACCCCATGATGATAACATTGGGCAAAATAATGATTCCTTACAACTTACGTATGTTTTACCTATTAAAATAGTTTAAAGTGATCTTTCCAAGCTTCAAAATATCTACTCATATAAACTTTTGCATAAATGTCTGATAACCTATTATGGCCTCACCCTATTCCAAGGGTCCGTGTCTGAACTTGAAACTAAACAACATGTCAGAAGATATCTGCATTATGATACGACTAATGATGACTTTTAAAAGTTTATTAGAAAAAAAAGAAGTATTTTTCAGATTTTATATTTCATTAAATTTCTAAATAACCTCTTCTATTGTGGCCCTCCCTATCCCCAAGGACTGTCATTTGAACGAATATGAATCCTTACTTCATGTCCTCGAAAATGCTTCAATATGAATATGACAGATGTTGTCTTTGCTGTTCTTGAGAAGTAAGACTTTTGAAGATTTTTTTTTTCAGCATATTCCTACAATATTCATAATTTCGTAGTTTCACCCTATTCACAGGGACTTGATTTGAATATAACTAACCACGACATAGCTGTGAATCTACACTACCTTAGAATACATTTAATTATGACAAACCATAGCATTATTCTTCTAAAGAAGAAATTTTCTTTTTATAATCCTATGTAAATTTTAATCGCCAATTGTGGTCCCATCCTATCCTTGGGTGTCAGGATTTGAGCAAACTTGAATCAACACTACCTAAGATTACGCCTATTTAAATATGACTAAAAATGGCATTTCCTCTCTTATAGGGTTTTTTTTTCTTATATTTGTGTGTATTTGGAAAACACACATCAGCATAATGTTGCTATTTATTTTATTTTGTTTTAATATTGACATGGTTTTGAATGTGTAATTAATTATTGATTGTATTGTTATCACAGCATTGCGTTTCGGTTGTTTGATATCGTACTGGTGTATCAGAAATCTAAATTACTGTTCCGCCTTCATCAGGGATCCAGCCGTAAAGGTAGCTCAGTCGGTAGAGCACTCGCTCCGTGATCGGAAGACCGTTGGTTCGAATCTCGGCCGCAACTGCCCTAAGTCGATAAAAAAAAAGGTAGCAACTGTTCCTTCGCCATGCGCCCGGCGCTTTAATGTGAAAGTTGCAGGTTCTTCGGATGAGACCTTAAAAACCGAGGTCCCGGTCACGGCAGGTATTGGCACGATAAAAATCCGTCACTGCTGAATGGCCCCGAGTGCCGAGTAAAGGTCTAAATTTGAAGCCCTGCAACGGTATATGATGACGTTTCTATATGAGTGAAAAATTCTCGAATGGGATGTAAAACAACATACAATCAATCAATCTATTATCAGGGTTTCGAACGTAATTTCTATTGTGGCAAAAAAAGCTTTTCTAAGCAAATCACCAATTCTATTATGTTAAGCATATGCAATCATTGGTCTTATTTAAAAGATTTTCTTTTTGCATGTCTCAACTTTTAAAATTATTATTTGAATTCCAGACCTATGAGTCACACTTTGTAATTAGAACATAATGTATTTCCTTTGTTTTCTTGGTTTTATGTAGCATTATGACTGTTTGAAGCCAGGGATTCATTAATAATTGGATCAATCTTAGTTCTCTTGTATTCTCTATTTAAAAGTTGTGATCTGAAACCCAGAAGTTCGTTATGAATTATTTCCTTGCCACTTGTATGTTGTACGTGTCTTATACATTCACCCCTTGATAAAACCTTTGAAGACTGATTTAGGGTGAGCGCTGTGATGGTGCCAATATTGGAATATATGAAGGTTTAATATATGATTTAACATCAAGAATCTGAAATTTCGTGAAACGGATACATACACATGTGTCCAGAAATGGTAGTGATGCTTTAGATATTTCAGAGGTGAATTTCAATAAAGTATGGGATTCATTTGCTTTTTCTAAAAAAAAAAAAAACAACAACAACAAAAAAAAAACAAACAAACAAACAAACAAAAAACAAACAAACAAAAAACCCCGAATAACTTCGTTTTCCCGACCATCATAAATCATAAATTCAATATAACGGAATCGCCCATAAATATAAATTTCGTGCTTGTACTCAAAGGTGGTTACTAACATTTCAGTTATTTGATACACTTTCAGGTCCGATATTCTTGACTCCTCGGGTTTCAATTTGACAGCCATTTTTTTATTGTAATCTTTGCCACTGAATTCAAATAATGTGTTTTCGAGAATACCCTTGAAGAAAAACCAAGGTGAATTAGTTTTTACTAAAATGCATTCTCGAAAACACAAAGCAACGTCACAATATTTGACTTTTGACCTCTAAATATGACCTTGACCTTTATTGTGTATAAAGAATGGAGGCTCTTTATGAATATGCATAAATATCATATCTCTACTAAAAATGGATCAAACGTTATTTTGCATTAAATAACAGACTGTCATGTTGATGGCATATGAAGATGACAAAAACATTCTAAAATGTAAACTCTCGAATGACCATTTTTTAGATCAATCTTTGGTCTACACTACATAGATAAGACTAAACATGGTACAAGTGATCTCATGAAGATTTTTGAAAGATTTTTTTTTCTTACATTTATACTTGTAAAAGTATTTTATATTGTGGCACCATGCCAAACCCAGGAGACCATGATTTGAACAAAATGTTAGAAAGGATTATTTTATTTTTACATCTCCATGTTAATCTTTAAACGTCAAACACTTTTAGGATGTGACATAGAGGATAATAAATTGTATATATATATGTTCTGTTTTTCTACATAAATGATTTGAATGCTATTCTCGTGTATACTCAAGCGTAGAAATACACACGGGGAAACTTACGCTAAAGTGATGTCACAATGAGGCTACAGAGACGTTAATTAAAATATAACAATAAAGGCCATTTTTTAAGGATAGTGCGATTCATTGGTGTGTAAATTACACAGACGTGCACGTGTTTTTTTCATGAAGGGTAGCCTGTGTGATCTAACACCAATTACTCACACAAAATTAAAATAGTTCTTAAATATATTGCTACCAGTACTTTCTAAAGAAAATGCGGATAATTGTTGTTAAATGTAATTTGTCATTGTTTGTCTGTCTGTCTCTGTTATTCCTTCATGTACTTGCTCTTATAATTTTAACAGTAACCAATTCGTGTTTTTGAATATGATAGGAGGTATACTGTAGATGTGCAATAAGGTATCGAAATTTTGGTTTAAGTCCGGGGGGGGGGGGGGGTGTCAAATGATAGTTGAAAAAATTACTTTTTTCTACAAAATCCTGATTTCCAGAACCTCTCTATCATTTTACAAAGTAGCCATTTAAACTTTTGCAAGATGGTTGGTGATGTCCTGTAGATGTGAAAAGTGGTTTCTGGGGGTCAAATGTGGGTAAAAAAATTATATTTTTCTCCACAAAAGACTGGTTTGGTTCCCAGAAATCCTCTTACATTTTACTTAGGTGCAAACTTATCTTTTGATGGTAAATGTTGGTGTCATGTAGATTTGCAATAAGGTTTCAGAGTTCTCATTTTCACCCTTTAAACCTTTACAAAACCCATGTTTCCAGATCCCAGTTTCAAGATGAATGGGGTGTTATGTAGATGTGCAACAAGATTTGAGATATTCAATTTTCACCATTTGTGCCAAATGGGGATGGAAACTGATATTTTCAAATTAAATTTTTCATTCATTTTTTGTTCTTAAAAGACAAATTTCTGTCTGAAACTTCTTGTAAAACAAAATCTACTTCACTACAATCTTTATTTTGTCGCTCGCGTGGCGGATTGATTAAAGCATTTGCTTTAGAGTCGCAGTGTAAGGAGTTGAACCTTACGTCGTGGGTTCGAATCCACGGCGGGACGTGGAGATCGATTCCTCGGATGACCGTATAAACCGAGGTCTCGTGCCACAGTAGATGTTGGATGAAAATGATCCCTCACTGCTTTATGGCCCTAAGTGCCAAGTATAGATATAAATTTGCAGTCCTCCACTGGCAACTGGTGGCGTCTCCTTATGAGTGAAAACCTATCGAGAAGGTCGTTAAACAACAAACAAACAAACAATCTTTATTTTCAGACCGCACTGAGTTTATTATTTAAAATACTAACATAAGAGGCCGTGTTCATATGCTCGCCTGTGCAGGTTATGCTCAATTTGATACATGTACGTGTACACAATTATTATATAAGTAATAGAATAACTGTATGGCTTCTTCCCTACCCATGCTACAGTGTATAAGGGAGCTACCATAAATTAGAGGAAACACTTACGTGCGAGTATTACTTTCTTATGACAGCATCTATTTTAAATTTGATTGTTCTATTTTTTGTCTCAGTTGTATTTTTTGTAATGTGATTGAATATAAAATATTTTGTTTTTAAGAAAAAAAATAGCATTTTATTATTATTATTATTATTATTATCATCATCATCATCATCATCATCATCATCATCATTATTATTATTATTGTCATTATTATTATTTCTGGTATATTTTATCACATATTTTTAAATTATTTTTTTTTCTGTAATATTTTATCACTTTATTTCAAACCGATTGTAAGGAAATAATAAAATGTTTACTTTTTTTTTCTTTTACAAAATAGAGCATGCACTTTTTAAATTCATCTTAACACCTGTCTGATGTAAGCCTTTATATCTACTTATTCATGGAAAAAGCTTTATTTTTCTTTCTTAAATGTCCAATTACTGCTCGTGTATGTTAAATAATCATAACTAGTTTGATAAATAATACAAAATAATATGATTTTCGATTGTGTAATTAAAGGAATATTTTTAATACGTTATTTGTAAAAAAATTTTAATATAATTTGTAAAGATTCTGAAATATGTCTAACTGGATGACATATACTCTTTTTTCATTTTCATGATTCACAAACATTGTGACCTTAAAATAGTGTGAATCTGAAGCACTTATTCATTAAATAATAATCACCTGTTAAATGATTCCATCTTTATGTAAATAAATAAATAAATGATAATAAATAAATATAAATACACAGATGATGAATAAATAGAAAAAAAATGCTACTTTTATCAGTAACTAAGAATTTTGTATATGTAGTCGTAGCCTTTTTTCATGATCATACTGAAAAAAAAAATGTACATATAATTGTATTCAGCGAACTACTAAAACTATTATCATCTAAACATATTGAGATATTCGTATAAGTAGGGAAAAAACAAATACGTACCGAGTGTCTAGTCCAGTTAAAGATGTCGTCGGTTGCTTCGGTGAGGAAACATGAAGATTCTAGACTCGTCTCAAAATCACACAGATCTATATTATAAAAGATAGTCATACAAAAATCTTAATCATAGGTAATTTAATCTTTGCGTAGTCTATTCAAAAGAATTAAAATACCCCTTACAAATACAATATACGGACCATCGAAGGTGAGTTAAGCTAGGCATGGGCGTTTCTATGCAGATGAGCTAATTAAACACATGAGGCTTGTTTTTTACAAAGAAAAGGTTCAATTCTTAGTTCCCACTACCTGTTACAGCTAATACACATTTAAACGTCACATTTTGTTCTCTACTACTCGGGCCTCAAACATATCTTATTGCAGTTTACAGAATTATTGTATAAAGACAGGACGGACATTCCAAATACTGATGATAATGCTGTTTAAATCCGGTTCATAACCTCATTTGATCAGAATTAAAGACTAAGAACAACCTTGCTGTTGACTCTGCATTCTCAACTCAAAACTCCACATACATGTATAGTAACGTAACACATTGAACTGTCGACATTTTGCGGTAAAATAATCAGTCTTTGGAATAGTCTTCTTATCATATACATGTATTTTTTTTGTCAAATTAAATAATAGTATGCTACTATAGTAAATCCCTGTGCCAGAAGCTGTTTTGTTGATGTTATTTCTCTGAGATGTAAACGACAATGACATCAAACATGTATTGGTGTATACGATGGCATGGGTGATTAGTATGTATAAGAAAGTAAATATAAACCTTTTTTTTATTGTAAAATTAGGAAAATTCTTATATGTTTAAATTAGCATATTTGCATAGAACACCTATACATTTAAATGTAACTAGCCGTAAAACTTAACTTGTACGTACTTGTGTACATGAAAAAGGTGAAGATAACGGACATTGATCAATCTAAGGAAAAACAAACAATACAAATCTGTGAATAGGGCATGAAACCCCCGGAAATTCAAACGGTGGGATCAGATGCCTACGATGAATAAGCATTCCCTGTAGACTGGTCACACAGCCCGTATTTATCAGGTAGACGGCTAATTCCGTAATAAAATTTAGTATAAAAACAAAGGTCTAACAATAAGTTTGAAATTAAAATATCAGCCAAATTACCATGCAGTGACAGTTTATATCTGCTAACATGTTCATTTCTCATTCGACCACAGAATTTACAAAATCTAACTTTAAACGAGGTTGTTGAAATTTGTGCAACATCAACGTATCTGTCAGTAGCTTGCCTCTGCTAAATATGATCGTGCGCAGAGATTGAGTATCGAATAAGATGGGAAACGTAAACACCATATGCAGGTGATAGCCGAATATAACTACAACAAATAAGGAAAGTCAATGACGAAAAACTTGAATCCATCTTGTTTGTCATATATTTTATTTGTTAGTTGGCTCTTATCGTATGTAGTCAGTAAAATATCAATATATGAATCAGATGTTGCAGACTCTGTGGTGTCTTTTACTTCAAGTTCACTGTGATATATCGAGTCGACATATGAATGACTATTAATGGCAGTAACTATTTTTTTTTTTTTAAATTGATAAAATGTCGTCAATATATATAATGTCGAGTTGAAGGTCACCGCAAATGTTTTCTCTTTCTTGTGTAGAAATTTCTGAATAAATTTCGCTTCACAGGAATATAAAAACAAGTAGGCTAATAAAAGTGCACAATTATTGCCTATCAGACTTCAAACAATTTGTTAGAAGACCTGATCTCCAAATAAGAGACGCGCACAACAGATAAGTTATTTTTGTTGGTACTAGTAAAATGCTCACTGAAAATATATTTGATATTCACAAAGCAGGAACAAAAGAGGGCCAGACTTTGACGATAACAAATCGATCGGAACAGCTATATTAGCATGTATTATCAAGTGCAATCACTTTCATTTATGTTAATATTTGGAAGAACCATGTACATGTACTCATGTTATAAAGAAAATCTGAGAAAACCCTTGCTATAAACGGTATTTTTAAAGGGGGGGGGGTTTAAAGAATTTCACGCCAAAGAAGCCCTCGACATGTTTAGAACAGGAATACATTAAAAGATGATGCAAACTTTTACATTGCCTCTACAGCACTATCGTGAGCCTTGGACAGAAATTTTAACCCTCAAACAGCATGTCTGATCACTAGGCTGAAGCTAGCAGCCAATAACGGCAGCCACTAAGCCCGTAGAGGCTAGCAGCCAATAAGGAAATTCATCAAAGGACTGAGAGTACTCTGACGCAATACTATTTATACATTATTTTCGAAAAATTAATAATTAATAATTAGATAATTAACGCAACACTTAATTACTTAATGAGTCAAACACGCGGACAAGCTCATCTGCATAAGAAAAATTATGCGGTTTCAAAACAAGAAAACAAACAAAAGAAAATGTCATCATCTTTGACCGCTTAAGAACAAACCGACGTTGGAAATAGGTTTAGTGCTACAGGGAGAATCCCTTTAAAGTCCTTTGATGGGTCTCAGGAGCATGACGTTGCCGATAACCTTACCTGAACTTTGCACACTTCTAATATTGTAGATTGATATTGGGTTTGATTGATTGATTGATTAAATATTGTTTTACGTCCCATTCGAAAATTTTTCACTCATATAGAGACGTCACCATATACCGGTGAAGGGCTTCAAATTTTGACCTTTACTCGGCACTCAGGGCCATTGAGCAGTGAGGGATCTTTATCGTGCCAACGCCTACCGTGACACGGGACCTCGGTTTTTAAGGTCTCATCCGAAGGACCCGCAACTTTCACTTCAAAGTGCCGAGCGCATGGCGAAGGAACAGTTGCTACCCATTTTTATCGACTTAGGTGAGTCGCGGCCGAGATTCGAACTCACGACCTCCCGATCACGGAGCGAGCGCTCTACCGACTGAGCTACCGTGAACGGTGATATTGGGTTTGAAGGTAATTCAATCTACTTTAGGTTATTATCATTTAAATGTGCTTCGAACAAATACTGGTACAAGGTAAGGCTATTATATAATTATGGCCATAAAAATAAGGCTGAAGTGGTACCACCAAGTGGTGCCAAGGGCAGGTCAAATATTTCAAGCAGCTTTATTCCTTTTATCTTAGAAGTGCGCTTCAAATCATTACTGGGGCAAGGTAGAGGGCCCCGAGGACTATAATTTCCAGCTTTCAGAATGGGGCTGTAGTGGTACCACCAAGTGGTGCCAAAGGTGGGGGCGTATTTCAAACATTCATTTTGAAAGCATCTTTGGCTATTAGAACAAACTAACACTAGTGAACGGTTAAGGACCTTAAGGAGAACCCCTTGCCAGTTTTATGAAGGAAGGGGCCAGTTAGCTAGAGTAACCTGAACTTTGTTGTTTTTCACTTTGTGTTTTAATAAACGGGTTAAAGGTCAGCTATTATACCACTTATCTTTGAAGTGTGCTTCAAATCATTACTGGGGCAAGGTAGAGGGCCCCTACGACTATCATTTCCCGCTTTCAGAATGGGGCTGTAGTGGTACCACCAAGTGGGGCATGGGCGGGGTCGTTTTTCAAGCTTTCATTTTGATAGCATCTTTGGCTAATAGAACAAAGTAACACTAGTGAAAGGATAAGGACCTTAGGTACTTGCCAGGTTTTTGAATGGTCCCTGGGAAGGAAAGGGGCCAGTTAGCTAACCTGAACTTTGTTGTTTTTCACTTTGTGTTTTTATAAAGGGGTTAAAGGTCAGCTATCATACCACTTATCTTTGAAGTGTGCTTCAAATTTTTACTGGGGCAAAATAGAGAGCCCCTAGGATTATCATTTCCCGCTTTCAGAATGGGGCTGTAGTGGTACCACCAAGTGGTGCCAAGGGTGGGGGGCGTATTTCAAGCATTCTTTTTGAAACATTCTTTGGCTACTACAACAAACTAAAACTAGTGAAAGGATAAGGACCTTAGGGAGAACAACTTGCCAGATCATTGAAGGGTCCCGGGAAAGAGAAAGTAAGCTAACATGAACTTTGTTGTTTTTCACTTTGTGTTCTAATATACAGGTTAAAGGACAGCTATTATACCTTTATCTTTGAAGTGTGCTTCAAATCATAATTGGGGCAAGGTAGAGGGCCCCTAGGACTATCATTTCCCGCTTTCAGAAAGGGTCTGTAGTGGTACCACCAAGTGGTGCCATGACTGGGGGTCGTATTTCAAACTTTCATTTTTAAATAACCTTACGCGCTTAGAAGAAACTAATGCAGGTTGAGGATCATTGAAAAATTTTATCGGGTTCTCTCGGACTTGATGGGGGCCAGTTCAACTTTGTCGTTTATTTACATTGAATATTGATTCACGTATAAAGATCAGTTATTATAATCTTTTTTTGAAAATGGATATGCATGATACCGTTAGTAGGGCATGGTAGGTGGCGTATCGGGCTATTCAGATTAAGACTTTAGGTTAACTACCTAGTTGTGCTTTGGTTGAAAGCCCTTTTTGAAGTAATTATTTTTTGCAATATTTGAACACCATAACAAACCAACACAATGGAAGGATAAGGGATCATAGGGAGTATTCCTTTTCAGTTTTTGGAGGGTCTTTAAGACTGGACATTGCCAATATTCTGATAGAAACTTTATTTTTTTCTTGTTCATTTTTCAAGAAAATTTAAGATTCGTCTATTACCCCCTTATCTTTAAAGTGTGCATGAAAGCACTTTTGTGGTAGAATGGGGAGGGGGGGGGGGCTTATCATTTTCGCTTTAAAGTTGGAACTATAGGGGTTCTACCAAGTGGGTTGTTTCAAGCGTTTTTTTTTTTTTTATCCGCCATCTTTGAATAATGTAACAAACCAACACTAGGCAAGGGATCATAGAAAGTGCCCCTTGTTATGTTTTAAGAGAGTCTTTGAGGCAATTATCTCATCCGAACATTGTAACTTTTTAACATTATATTTGAATATGAGGTTGTTCGTTTACTCAGGTGACTTATTGCTATATGTTTCGTCTGTTGTCATTTGTCGTCCGTCGTATGTTATATTTAAACATAAACAGCTTTTTCTATGTGACCTTTATATCAATTTTAATGAATTTTGGTATATAGCATCTGTGAGTAAATGGAGAGGAAAGTTGTGAATTTCATGTTCCTGGCTCTTTGGAGCCGAGTTACATGTATGTCCAAGACAATATGTAGTTACGATATCGTCAAATTATTTTTTCATAGTTTGCTACAATATTTCTTTTTTCTTGTTCGTATGTTACAATGCTCAATATTTACAAAGCTTTCCTTACTGTACGTATCCACGATATCTCATTGATATTGAATCATGATTATTCAATGGATGTTGGTTACCTCCCTCAATGTAATGTTACCTGAATGCTATCATTTTCTGAAGTTCCTCCTGCAGTGTCGATATCGTCGATATCATTTCGATGTCGATTCATGTTTGCTCAAGCATTTCAAACTGCTCTCCTTGCCATGGTATATGTTTGTCTTTGTTTAAATACTTTAAATTTAGGAGGATTGTACTTGCTATTGATATTGTCGATATTTACGATATCGTATGGATATAAAATCATTTTTGACATCATTCTTGTGGCTGTATTTCTTTATGCAACAGTTATGTGTATGTTCTTTCTGATTATTAAGTTTGCCCTAATGTCGAAATCGCACCGATTTCAAATTATGATTCCGCAAATCGTAATATTTTACCAACGCTCACCCTTACCCAAAACCTTATCCCAACCTCCTGAAAAAAAAGCAACCCCTTGCCCTTTATTTGTCATCCTTATTTATTTAGATATTTATACCAAATAATGAATGCACATCGATATCATACTTGCGACCATCTATAAATATGTTTCTTCCTCAATTTGGAAATAAATTGTACAGATCTGTATCGATATCGATGATATTGTCGATATCAACGGTGTCGAAATAAAACTAAGTTTAATATTTATCCAGTATTTCCAATTCCATAGTAATGATCAGGATCGATAGCATTACAATATCGATGTTATATTGTCGATATCGACATCAAATTTGTTGGAACCTGAGGGGTGGGGTTCAAACTATCAAATTTAATGTAACTTTTAAAAGTCTTATTTACTCCTAGACATCAAGCAGTCAGACTTTAAACATTTATAAGATATGAGAATTACGAACAGTCAAACAAAACAATACAAAATTGTTAGCAGAGCCACAAGGACCTCTGAAAACAGAGGACGGACCAGATACCTTAAATGAGTGAGCATCCCCTGTCGTCCGGTCACATCCGTTGTTTGCTCTTTGTCATTATCGGGAAACTGTAAAAGTAATGGACGTAACGAGAGATTGTATTTGCAATCATAGCCATTGTTTCAACCATAGAATTTGCAAAATATTGTGTATAAACGAGATTCTTTATATCCTTGTATAATCAACTTTTTCGTTAAATGCTTGCTTATTTCATGAATTCCAATAAGCAATGACACCTCAAAAGCAAACTGTGAAATTCATGGTCCTTAGATTTGGAGTTTTGGTGTTAGAGTTGGGCTTTATAGATCATATAGGTAAAGCAATATTCTTTATAGTCTTCTTCTCTCAGCTGTATATTTAGGAGACAAACTAAATGTACAGAAATGATAAGCAAGCGTGCCTCTTCAAAAATTTTGAATTAAGGCCTCTTGATCATGGTTATTTTGTTAGGATGGGGCTTTATTGGTCATATTTGTATAGTGAAATTGCTTCAATTCTTTAAAAATCTTCTTCTCTGTCCTGTGTATTAATCTGACAAACTAAGTGCATGGTTAGGAAAAAAAAAAAAAAAAAAAAAAACAAGGAAGGGTGACCTTTCCAAAATTCTGAAACTGGTCCAATGGATCAAGTGTACTGGTTCTGAGCAGGGTACCATTGATCTTATGAGTAAACTAAGAGAAGTTAGTTTCTTTTGTTTATTCAGTTATGGTAATTAATCACAGTAAATACTGTAATTGATAGATCAGTAAAAATAAAAAAAAATAATGTATACTCAACAAAAAAGTAAAGGGTCACGGAATAAAGTCCACATTTATTTTTTAATGCAAGAGTTTTGATTTTAAGAATACTATTTATGTGGCTGTCGTACATTCTGCTTTTTATTTGCACAAGTTCGATTACCAAGTAACCGAAACCACGTGCACATTTACAATACCCCCCTCCCAAAATGAGAAAGAGCTGTCAAAGGTCAAGGTAAAGAAATTTTGTGTAAGACTATAATTTTCAAGAGGCCCATGGGCCAAAACGCTCACCTGAGTAACTTTGGCCTTGCTGTTTTTCACCTGATCCTCCCACCCTCTGTAGTACTTATAGTGGCCCCGCCTTACCCCCAGGGGTCATGGTTTGAACAATTAGAATCTACACTAACCCAGGATGCTTCAACATAACTTTCAGCTTTTCTGGCCCAGTGGTCCTTGAGAAGAAGATTTTTTTAATCACCCCACCCAATTTTTTGTCTTTTCTTGATTATCTCCCCTTTGAAGAGGACTTGGCTCTTCATTTTAACAATTTAAACTTCCCCTCACCCAAGGATGCTTTGTACCAAGTTTGGTTGAAAATGGCCCAGTGATTCTTGAGAAGTTGAAAATGTGAAAAGTTTACAGACGGACTGACAGCTAGACGGACGACGGACAACGGGTGATCCGAAAAGCTCACTTGAGCTTTCAGCTCAGGTGAGCTAAGAATTACTTTAGACTTTGAAAATTGCTGACCTTAATTAATGACAACATACCGCAGAGGCGGCATATGATGTACAACACAACGGTTGAGCCAAAGGCATGTTATAATTGGGTATGCACAACGTCAACTGGTTCGACAGTTAAACGTCAGTCAAAGCGTATGAAGGAAGTAAAGGGAAAGGTCCCAGAACACACGAAGGGGGGGGGGGGTTTGCAACAAAGACTGTGGTGACAGGCCAAAAGTACGAGAGCCCGTCAGCAGTGTGAAATTTGATCTTGGCAAAACGCTTCGGTTCATGTCTGCCGAAATCTTGAATAGGAAGTATAAGAATGATAATGGGTTGTAAACCCACTCAGGCGTTAAGAAATAGGATAGCTGCAGCAAATTTGCATGTTTACAAGCCAGCATATCCGTCCATGTTTGACTGTAATACCTCGCAATGCTTGTCTTGAGTTAGCAATAACCATGAACATTGGCGTTTACGAGACCGATTCTGTTCACAGATGAATCCAAGACTTCCATGATAGTCGTCTGTGTGTGCAGAGCCAAAAGAATTAACAGTTCCATAACTATTGTGTTGCTAAGCATAACCGCTTTCTGTCATGATTTGGAGCGGGTTATGTTCCGATAGATTATGGAACAGTATTTCATTCGGAGTGGTCTGTTAACTGGTCTTATATACAGGATGAGATTTTTCACAGCATTGCTTGTCCTTTTACAGCTGCTACTAGTATTGGTCAAGATTTTGATCTCATGGATGATAACGCAATACCAAACAGGGCTCGAGTTGTTGAACAATATATTTCTAATGAAACAATTGAACGAATGCACTGACCTTCATGTTTGCCAGGCTTAAACCCAGAAGAACAAACTTGGGATGTCCTTCAGCGATGTGTACGACTGATGTGCCTCCTACAAATGTACAGGAATTGGAAAATGCTCTCTGTGAAGATCTGAGCAAGATCCCATTTCAAAGGATTAGAACTCTTATTCGGAGTTCTCTGAGGCATTGCCATCCTGTTGTAGTAGCGCTTGGTAGTCACACAAAATATTGAAGCATTTGTACAGCGAATTTGATCAAATCTTATGACATTTAAAATCTCTATAATTTGCGCTTCCTTATTGGATTTATTAGACTGTACACTAGGAAACATTCGAATACTAAATAAAATTCATTTTTTTATACCCGCACTTTTTTAAATGAAATATAGATGGAGATAACGAACAGTATTCAAGCTCAAAAGTCCATTAAACATTACAAAATAGGAGAAGAGCAAACACGGACCTCCAAAACAGCATAGGTGGGATCAGGTGCCATGGAGGAGTGAGCATCCCCTGCCGACCGGTCACACCCGCCTTGTGCTCCTTGTCATGATCGGGAAATAACGGAAAAATCCGTCGACAATTCAGTGTGAAAATTATGGCCTAACAATTCGTATGAAAAACGTCAGTCAGAATCTGACTCAATGATAACTTGTATTTGCTGACAAGGTCATTGTATCGACCATAGAACTTAGAAAATGATGACTTTAAACGAGACTGCTGATATTCTTATTTCATCAACTTGTTTGTCAATAATTTACCTCGTTTTACGTAGATCATGCTCTTGCGTATCAAATCAACTGAGAGATATAAACCCCGTATGCAGGTGATGAAGGTATATTGCTGCATAAGTAAGGGAAGTTGACGATTGAAAAGTTAAAGTCATCACATTTATCATAAAGCCATTTACCATTAACGTCTTTTTCATGTAAAATATCCAAATATGAAACAGATGTGTCAGACTCTGTGGTATTTTTTATCTCAAGCTCACCGGGATATATCATATCGACATAAGAATGGAAATAACCATTGTTAATTGACAATATGTCGTCGATACATCTAAATGTCGACTTGAAGGCCACAGCAAGTGTTCTCTTCTTTTCACGTATACGATTTTGGACAAATTCTGCTTCATATGAATGTGAAAAAGGTCTGCTAATAACGGGACGTAATTGGTACCCATGGGAATTCCATCTTGTACAACAAAATAAGACGAGCTTATAGCTGTAAGCTCGCAACATAAAGAATTTTAATTCTCTTTGACGAAATACATTGTCTTACTCATTGACATATATCCAAAAGCATACAGCTTCGGATTCACAAGGATTTATAAGCTCACAACATAGAGAATATTAATTCTCTTTGACAAAATACATTGTCTCTCTCATTGACTTATATCCGAAAGCATACAGCTTAATTTATAGTGGGGAGTGGTTGTGTATAAAGTTGAAAAGTCGTAAGTTTTTAAGCTCTTGATTTTGGTAAATTCTTGTGATTCAAATTTTCATAAAGTTCTTTAGAATTTTTAAGTATCCACATCTGATTTACACCACTTCTCGAATATATTGTTGCACAGTACTCTTGAAGTTTCTCCTTAACTACTGTTAATATCTTAGTGAGGAGTAAAGAAAGAGGCTTGGTAGAACAATTACTGGAATCCGCTATGTTGCAACCACTATTGAAATAACGCCCACTATTGAAATAATTATTTCAATAGTGGTTGAGAGTGCATTTCAGAACCAAACAAGGTTGTAACCACTATTGAAATAACGACCACTATTGAAATAATTATTTCAATAGTGGTTGAGAGTGCATTTGAAAACCAAATACAGGTTGTACACAGGTTGCAACCACTATTGAAATAACGTCCACTATTGAAACTAGATGCTGTCATGAGGCAGTAATACCCGCACTAAGGTGTTTGCCTCTAAATGCACACTCCTTCATATTGGGCTTACCAAGGAAAAAGTCCAAATAATTCTATAATTTACACAGTACATGTATTCGTCAAATCGAGCATAAAATGCTCAGGTGACCATGTGACCCATGAACCTCTTATACGCATTTCATATACTTAATTCATTACCAGTCTGAAATAACAGAATTTAATTAATGATGTAAATTAGGTTTTGATAAAAGGGGGGGGATATAAATTTTTGGCCCATAATTGGAACTTTTTAAATTTATTTTCTCAACAACAAATAATATTATTTTAGTACAAAGCGTTTTTGATGAATTTATCAAAATGTGCAAACTTTCTTTAGTATTTGATTAGGCAAAAACCTCCTTGAAAAGCCATACCCAATCAATTTTGTCCCCCCCCCCCCCCAACACACACACACATTTTGCCTGTTTTTGGAAATAGGCCTAGATGGCAAAGTTATGTTAAAACATCGTTTGTTATGATAATTTAAAATTTGTTCCTGTACTGTACATGTATGTGAACACCTTTTTGAAAATTTCTACATCACATTGGGCTTGCGTCACCCTACCAGTACTAGTACTAGTTTTACCATTATCATTTTTAGATTGCACATGCCATGTGACATGGTGCAGTGTTACATGTATATCAGTGGAAATTAATTCATTTTGTGTTTTAATTGGATTATATTTCATGAAGTTGACAGGACCTATGACAGTAGGTAAGTACAAGTTAAGTATAGATTGGGGTAAAAAAAAAACCGAAATGCAAATGGTTAGGTTAAAGATTAAAAAGGATCAAAGATCATCGGCAATCTCCCATGCAGAGTTGTCGTTCGTTTCTCTCTGACACTGAATGTATGAGCCGATGGTAGAGAGTGGATCATCGGATGCCACAATAGACGAATTTCACATTCTGAAGAGTTATCTCCCGTTGTCGACATTACATTCAGTTACAGGCACAGATCCGGGAATTTTTTTCCGGGGAGGGGGGGGGGTTCCACACCTCGGTCCAAAAAAATTCCAGCCCAGAATTTCCTGAGGAGCAAAAAAACAAAAAAACAAACAAACAAACAAACGAACAAAATAAAAACAATGATGGTGGGGTCCATGTTTTTAAAGGGGGAGGGCATCCAAAGTCATTTTTTATTTGCTTCTATAAATCAGTATATAGTCCTTTTTAAATAACTCTGCAAATTCCAGGGGGGGGGGGTCCAATCTCCCTAGCCGCTCCCTGTCCCTGAAATGACAAATGATCATGTGACTCCTAAATAGTAGAAAACTTTTCCATTTGACTATACATAATTTTGTTTCTTGTGTTATTATGTTATGTACATCTAATGGTTTAAGGTTATGAACCCCTGGAGGTCATCCCCACTCTCTTAATGAACTGGAAATGTTCATAATATGACTACATCAAATTAAATAAAAGTGCATCAATGATAAGATTACTTGACATTTCATTCATGAATTTGGGTCAACCCATGTACCCTCCTAGAATTAGGAATGAAAATCATTCAAAGAGATGGACCATTAAACTATATGTATATATTCACATTTTTTTTTTTATGTCAAACCAAAGTATTAGACTAGTTAGCATACATGAACAAACAGGGGTCTGGGAAGGGGAAGGGGCAAGGGGAAGGAGTTATCTCTTTATGTCTTAATTGTTGAAAATTCCTAAAATGAATGTTAACCTCAAATCCGACTTGTACGTCTTCATTATTTTTAAGTGGTGGTGTCTCCGTATGAGTGAAAAATTCCCAAGAGGGACATTTAACGACAAACAAACATTAATGACTTAAAAAACACAATATACATGTACATGTTTATTGGTCAACAGATATACTTCTGATCATATCTCTAGTTCTCCCTTGAATCAGAAATGATGATATAAATATTTTAAGAATGATTAAGAGTTGAAAAGGTTGTGCATTTTAAAATTCACTAAGCTCTGTGGTTGAATTAGCTATACCAGTTTAGCTTATTTTGCTACTCAAAGCACTTTGATTAACTATTTTTAATCAAACTGTTTTCTGAAATGTGAAATTTTTTCAACATGGATACAAGTCATACATTTTCAGCTTCTGAAAACAAAACTGCTTTTCAAATACTGTAACTCTTTCCAAGTACTTGTGATTATCAGTTTTTAGCTCACTTGAGTTTTTCTGGTTTTCTGATCACATTTTGTTTGTCATCCATCTGTCCGCCTGTAAGCTTTTCACATTTTTGTCTTCTTCACTAGAACCGCTGGGCAATTTCAACCAACCCTGCCACAAAGCATCTTCGGGGAAAGGGGATTCAAGTTTGTTCAAGTGAAGGGTCACACCCTCTTTCAAGGGGGGATAATCAAGAATTAGTGAAAATTTGGTGGTATCATTTTAAAAAAAGTCTAATATCAAGAACCACTGACTGGGCCCAAAAAGTTGAAACTTTCTTTACATAGACTTAGTGTAGCTTCAAATTTGTTAAAATTATGACCCACTGGGCTAGGGTGGGGCCACATATGGGGATCCAATGATTTACATAGAAAAATGCAGGGGATTTTTTCCATCATAAATCTTCTTCTCATGAACAGCAAGGGCATTATTGTCATCTGTTTTCACAAAAGGGACCTAGGGGACATTAAATCTCATTTGTCTGTTAGTCTGTCCGTTTGTCAGTCTGTCCGTCTGTCACAATAAATTTAACCTTGGTCATAACTTCTGAATAATAAGAGATAGTGCTTTCATATTTCACATGTACATTACCTACAAGAACTTTCTAAACATACCATGATTTTTGAACCCATGACCTTGAAGTTTGACCTACTTTTCAAAAAATTTAACACTATTTTAAAATGATCATTTTGAAAGAGAAAAGATAGGGCGTTCATATTATACATGTATATTACCTGTGACAAGACCTTTCTAAATATATCATGACTTTTGACTCTGTGACATTGACCTTGAAGTTTAACCTACTTTTCAAAAATGTTATATTTCCTTATAACTTTTGATTGAGAAGAGATAGGACTTTTATATTTGACATGTACATTACCTGTAACAAGATGTTTCCAAACATGCTATGATTTTTTTTACCCCTTGACCTTGATGTTTTACCTAATTTTCAAAAACTTTAACTTTGGTGATTACTTTTGAATGACATATGATAAGGCCTGCATATTTGAAACAATATGTCATAAATAATGGCATCCCATCCACTAGGACACGGAAAGCAGGGGACCACAATTCTTTGAATTTGCTTGTTAGTCATTTTGATATGGAAACATCCTCATATAGTGTAGATTCAAGTTTTTTATGCCCTGCAATGAATATGGCCGAGGCATATAGTGTTTGTCATGTCCGACTTCAATAAAACGTCATATGCTGATACATACTGATGTAAGCTTTTCAACTGCATCAAAATTTTTGACCTTGACTTTTCCTTTGACCTTGACCTTACTTTTCTTAAATTAGTGTCTAGATCAGTTTTGAATAAACAATTCAAGATATATTTATCAAACTTCGTATGCTGATATATACTGCTGAGAGATATCAATTGCATAAACTTTTTTGACCTTGACTTTTCCTTTGACCTTGACCTCACTTTTTTAAATTAATGTTTATCTACGTTTTAAATAAACCATTTCTGATATTTTTATTGAACTTCTATGCTAATAGTAAATACATACTGATATAAGCTTTTCAACTGCATCAGCATTTTGACCTCAACCTTTCCTTTGACCTTGACCTCTCTTTTCTCAAATAAGTGTTAAGCTCAGTTTTAAATAAATCATTCAAGATATTTTTATCAAACCTAATATGCTGATATGTATTAGTGAGAGCTATACAACTGCATCAAAAACTTTTCACCTTGCACTTTCCTGTGACCTTGACCTCCCTTCTCTTTAATTTGTATTTTGCTTAGTTTTAAAGAAACAATCTAAGATATTTTTATGTAAGCATGCACTTATACATAATTTTGTGAGAATTTATCATCTATATCCATTTTTTTTTTAGATTTTAGTTTCAATTTTAAAGAAACTGTTCAATATATTCTCATCAAACTTCATACACTCATACAAATTTTCATGTTGCATTAGTAATATACATTCGGCGGGGCATGTATGTCCTATGGACATATTTCTAGTTTTCAAATCATGACCTCCGAGGATAGGGTCAGGCCACAATAAGGGATCAAAGTTTTATAGAGATTTAAAAGGAAAAAAAATCTTCAAAATTCTTCTTTTTAAGAACAACAAAAGCATGATTAATATGGAAACATTCCCAAGAAGTGTAGATTCAAGTTTGTACAAATCATGACCCCATGGGTTAGGGAGGGGCCATTTTTTTCCTGCCCCTATTTGCTATCCACATGGAAATGCAAATTTTAAAACCATTTTACACATCCACAGGACAAAATCAATCATCTTCCAAATGATCATGATTTAAGGCTAGTGCATAAAATATAAGGGAAGTTCTGGGAACCAGGATGTTTAAACATGTTAAATATTTTTTTTTTAAAAATTGACCCCCATTTGACCCCCAGGGGGAAAATAAGAATTCCGAAACCTTACTGCACATCTATAGGACACCACCAACCATCTCCCAAAAGATGATTAGGCTACTGTGTAAAATGTAAGAGGAGTTCAGGGAACCAGGGGCTTTTTGCATAAAAAACCTCATTTTTCGACCCCTATTTGACCCCATCGTGAAAATGAAAATTCCGAAACCTTACTGCACATCAACATGACACCACCAACCATCTCCCAAAAGACGATTATGCTACTGTGTAAAATGTAAGAGGAGTTCAGGGAACCAGGGGCTTTTTGCATAAAAAACGTCATTTTTCGACCCCCATTTGACCCCTAGGGTGAAAATGAAAATTCCGAAACCTTACTGCACATCTACATAACACCACCAACCATCTCCCAAAAGATGATTAGGCTACTGTGTAAAATGTAAGAGGAGTTCAGGGAACCAGGGGCTTTTTGCATAAAAAACGTCATTTTTCGACCCCTATTTGACCCCTAGGGTGAAAATGAAAATTCCGAAACCTTACTGCACATCTACATAACACCACCAACCATCTCCCAAAAGATGATTAGGCTACTGTGTAAAATGTAAGAGGAGTTCAGGGAACCAGGGGCTTTTTGCATAAAAAACGTTATTTTTCGACCCCCATTTGACCCCTAGGGTGAAAATGAAAATTCCGAAACCTTACTGCACATCTACATGACAGCACTAACCATCTCCCAAAAGATGATTAGGCTACTGTGTAAAATGTAAGAGGAGTTCAGGGAACCAGGGGCTTTTTGCATAAAAAAACGTCATTTTTCGACCCCCATTTGACCCCCAGGGTGAAAATGAAAATTCCGAAACTTTACTGCACATCTACATGACACCACCAAACATCCCCCAAAAGATGATTAGGCTACTGTGTAAAATGTAAGAGGAGTTTGAGAAATAAGAGTGTGACAGACGGACGGACGGACGGACGGACGGACGGACAGACGGACGGACAGACATGAGTAACAACAATATACCCGAACTTTCTTTAGAAAGTGCGGGTATAATAATTATTTCAATAATGGTTGAAAGTACATTTCAAAACCAAACACAGGTTGCAACCACTAATGCAATAACATACACTATTGAAACAATAATTTCAATGGAGGTTTTGAATGCAAAATTCATGCAAAAAATTGAAAAATCATTTCATTAGTGACCGTTTTTTTTCAATAATAGTTGCATTAATACTACCGCTATCGAAGTAATATCTACTATTGAAATGATTTTTCAATAGTGGTTGCAAAAAATGCACATACTATTGAAATAACGATCACTACTGAAATAATTATTTAAATAGTGGATATTATATCAATAATGGTTTTATGCGTGTAACCACTATTGAAATAACAACCTCAAATGTTATAACACTTATACTATTTTCCCAAATAGCGGATTTTATGTATTGACGAGTAGAAACGTTGGATTTACTACCCATGTTAGTAATGTATGCAAGCCCATAAATATATGCGAGAATTTACTTCTAATCTATATCCTTTTGATTAAGAATAACCATATTTTTTTTCAGAAAATTTGTACACATATTAGATATCACATAGATGTCTTCTTTCTTCTTTTTAATGTAGATATCCTAATTTTCAAAACTATCTGCATCTATAACCTTTAACTTTCCCTGATTAATAACAAAGATGAACCTTATATAGCAAAATTACTTAAAATTAAAAGATCAGTTTAACCTCAGATGTCCGTGTATTAATAGTATTTCTAAACAGAAATTAAAACATAAAATTACATATCATTTTTTAAACTCAATAAATCAATTTATTATGTTGGAAAACATAATGAAGAATTTATCCTTATATTTTTTTCCAATAGAGGGGTTATTTCAATGAGGCTTGCAATGTGGTTTTTATATTGAAATCATTGTAAGCAACTAATGAAATAATTATTTAATCACTATTGAAATCAATATTTCAATCACTATTGAAATATTTATTTCAATAGTGAACATTATTTCAATAGTGGTTGCAACTTGGTTTAGGTTTTGAAATGCATTCAAAACCTCTATTGAAGTCATTGTTTCAATAGTGAATGTTATTCCATTAGTGGTTGCAACCTGTGTTTGGTTTTGAAATGCACTTTCAACCACTATTGAATAGTATCCTAATCATCTTTTGGAACATGATTGGTAGTGTCCTGTATTTGAGCATTAAGGTTTCTGAATTTTTATTTTCACCCTGGAGTCAAATGGAGGTCAAAAATGCAAAAAAAAAAAAAAATCCTGGTTCCTAGAACTCCTCTTACATTTTACACAGTATCGTAATCATCTTATGGAAGATGGTTGATGGTGTCCCGTAGATGTGCAATAAGGTTTTGGAATTTTCATTTTCACCCTTAGGGTCATATGGGGTCGAAAAATGACGTTTTTATGCAAAAAGCCTCTGGTTCCCAGAACCCCTCTTTCCCTTTATACAGTAACCTGATGATTTTATGGTATAGGGTGGGCGGTGTCCTGTAGATGTGCAATAATTTTCGGAATTTTCATTTTAACCCTGGGGGTCAAATAAGGATTCCTATGGTTCATGAATCCACCTATAACATGTATAAATTCAAGGTTATCTCGAATCATCGGGTATCTCAAACTTTAATAGTGGTTTTATCTAGTTTGAGAAAATGAGGTTTGACTGTATCTACCTTACTAACCATGACAACACTGTTGCACTGGAGTAGTGCTTTGTAAGAACAATTTTGATTCCACACTATGTAATGACGCTATCACAATAAGTTTCCATTGCTCTTGCCAAGTGGGTCTTGAAAAGTCTATATTTCTTATACGTTCCAATGTAAAACTTTAATTGCCTCTTATGACCCCACTCTATCCCTGGGGGTCATGTGTGGACAAATTAAATCTTCACTCTGTTATGAAGCTTTCAATTAAATTAAACTTTTCTGACTCAGAGGTTCTTGAGAATAAGTTTTTTGAAATTTCCAGTCATCTTTTATCTCCTTAAAATGAGCTTTATCCTAATTTCAACAAACTTAAATCCCCCTTACCCAAGGAAAGGTCTAGGCAATTTTGTTTAAACAGTTCTTTAGAAGATAATATTGTGAAAATATTACGCCAAAGGCAACAACAACAACAGATATTTTAATCAGAATAAAAGCTTATTTGATCCGTCAGATCAAATGAGCTAAAAATAAAGGCTGCTGGTAATGGGGGGGGGGGGGGTGATGGAACACTTGCCTAACAAAATACTTAATATAAAGCTGTTCTAAAAAAAATGCATTCATAGGATATGTATATGTTGGCAAATTTTTCCAAAGTGCCATGAGATTTGGTTCTTGTCGAAGGGAGGGACCAAATCGACGCTAAGGAATGGTTTAACAACATACAAAATATAACGTTTTACAATAGAAATTAACTCTTTGTTTCTCTAACAAGTCTGTTGAGGGTCTATGTGAGTAATTTTCCAACATAATTTGGTTCATTTTTGCATGCTCAAAATATGAAAACAGTCATGTATTCTGTAATGGATTTAAGCCTTGAACTCAGCTGCAGTTTTCTTTGTGACCTAGATGGAAGGAAAAAATGATCAAGAAAATTATTTGCTAAGGTTTTCAATAAACTTGACCACCATCCTAGAAAATAAATGTTTGATCCAGGTAGGGCAAATGGGAGGGAAAATAAACCCTGGACAAGGATAATACACAGAATTTACTGACTTTGACCTTTCATCTATAAAAATTAGAAAGAACGTTTGCTCTAGACAAGTATATGTTTATGCAAAGAGATTTTCTGACTCTCACCTTTCATCTAGAAGATTGGTTCAGTGTCACTGCAAAACCTCTACCCGAGAGGACTGTATGTATAAAGCATGAGCCCAAAAGAGCCAAGCGGAGAGAAAATATGCTCTGAACAAGGATTTTACACAAGGAGGTTTTCTTTACCTTGACCTTTGTTTGAAAAAAAATGGCTCAAGTCCTTGAACACCCTCCGCCCATGGGTACTCTGTGAGTAAAGTTTGAGCCAGGTTAGGCCAAGAGGAGAGAAGACAACTTTGTACTCTAATCAAAGTTTTCCTATGCAAAACTATTTTCTGACGTTGATCTTTCATCTAGAAAATTGAGTCAAGGTCACTGCATACCCTCTACCCAAGGACACTCTATTGTTTGAAAGAGTTAAATATCAGCTATTATCAACCTTGTCTTTGAATAGTGCATTCAACCATGACTGAGGCAAAATAGGGCTATCGTTTCCCACTGTCACATTTGGGTTGTAGCGCTACCATTAAGTAGTGTTAAGGTTTGGGACCAATTGTTGGCAAGTTTTTCTTTGTCATCTTTGGATAACATTTAAAATAGCACTACTATGGGTAGGTATTCTTATTTAGTATATCTTGTCAGATTTTTGAGGGATCTTCGGCTCTCTGGCCCTGGAAGGGACCAGTAGACTAACCCAAACCTTTTTAACATTGCATTGTGAGATGAAGTTAAAGAAAGACTACTACCTCCCTTACCTTTAAAGTGTAAAAACAACAAAGTTCAGGTTAGCTTACTGGCCCTTTCTGCTTAACGGGACCCTTCAGAACTCTTGCAAGTGGTTCTCCCTGAGGTCTTCAACCTTTCACTAGTGTTACTTTGTTCTAGTAGCTAAAGATGCTTTCAAAATGAATGCTTGAAATACGCCCCCCACTCATGGCACCGCTTGGTGGTACCACTACAGCCGCATTCTGAAAGCGGGAAATGATAGCCCTAGGGGCCCTCTACCTTGCCCCAGTAATGATTTGAAGCACACTTCAAAGATAAGGGGTATAACAGCTGACCTTTAACCCGCATATCAATAGACAGTGGAAAACAACAAAGTTCAGGTTACCTAACTGGCATTTTCTAGTCATTGGAACCTGTCAAAAAGTTGACAAGGGATGCTCCCTAAAGCCCTTAACGTTTTACAAGTTTAGTGTTAGTTTGTTCTAGTGGTCAATGATGGTTGAAAAATAAATGCTTGAAATATGTTCCCCACCGTTTGCACCACTTGGTGGTGCCACTACAGCCTCATACCGATTGCGGGAAATGATAGTCCCAGAAATCTTCTATCTTGCCACAGTCATAATTTAAAGCACACTGATAAGATAAGAGGTATAATAGCTGCTTTTAATAGAGCTTTTAAGCTCTTTTACGGGGTCTCAGGAACATGATGCCAAAAGGCTAACCTGAAATTTGCATAGTCATAATATTTACATTGATAAGGGTTTGAATGTAATTTAAACTATTTTAAGTTATTATCCTTGAAGTGTGCTTCGAACAATTACTGGCACAATGTAAAGGGTCCACAGGACTATTATATACGGTCATAAAAATTAGGCCGAAGTGGTACATGTACCACCAAGTGGTGCCAAGGGCGGGTTATATATTTCAAGCAGCTATTATACCTCTTATCTTATCAGTGTGCTTTAAATTATGACTGTGGCAAGATAGAAGATTTCTGGGACTATCATTTCCCGCAATCGGTATGAGGCTGTAGTGGCACCACCAAGTGGTGCCATGGGTGGGTAATTTAAATATCAAACTTTCATTTTTCAACCATCATTGACCACAAGAACAAGCTAACACTAAACTGTTAAAAAGTTAAGGGCCTTAGGGAATATCCCTTGTCAACTCTTTGACAGGTTACAATGACTTGAAAAGGCCATTAGGAAACCTGAAATTTCTTGTTTTTCACTTTGTCTATTGATATTGAGGGATTAAAAGTCAGATGTTATACCCCTTATCTTTGAAGTGTGCTTCAAATCATTACTGGGGCAAGGTAGAGGGCCCCTAGGACTATCATTTCCCGCTATCAGAATGGGGCTGTAGTGGTACCACCAAGTGGTGCAATGGATGGGGAAGGTATTTCAAGCATTCATTTTGAAAACATCTTTGGCTACTAGAACAAAGTAACACTAGTGAAAGGTTGAGGACCTCAGGGAGAACCACTTGCCAGAGATTTGAAGGGTCCCTGGGAAATGAATGGGGCTGTAGTGATACCACCAAGCGGTGCCATGAGTGGGGGGCGTATTTCAAGCATTCATTTTGAAAGCATCTTTAGCTACTAGAACAAAGTAACACTAGTGAAAGGTTGAAGACCTCAGGGAGAACCACTTGCAAGAGTTCTGAAGGGTCCCGTTAAGCAGAAGGGGCCAGTAAGCTAACCTGCACTTTGTTGTTTTTACACTTCAAAGGTAAGGGAGGTAGTAGTCTTTCTTCAACTTCATCTCACAATGCAATGTAAAAAAGGTTTGGGTTAGTCTACTGGTCCCTTCCAGGGCCAGAGAGCCGAAGATCCCTCAAAAATCTGACAAGATATACTAAATAAGAATACCTACCCATAGTAGTGCTATTTTAAATGTTATCCAAAGATGACAAAGAAAAACTTGGTCCCAAACCTTAACACAACTTAATGGTAGCGCTACAACCCAAATGTGACAGTGGGAAACGATAGCCCTATTTTGCCTCAGTCATGGTTGAATGCACTATTCAAAGACAAGGTTGATAATAGCTGATATTTAACTCTTTCAAACAATAGAGTGTCCTTGGGTAGAGGGTATGCAGTGACCTTGAATCAATTTTCTAGATGAAAGATCAACGTCAGAAAATAGTTTTGCATAGGAAAACTTTGATTATAGTACAAAGTTGTCTTCTCTCCTCTTGGCCTTACCTGGCTCAAACTTTACTCACAGAGTACCCATGGGCGGAGGGTGTTCAAGGACTTGAGCCATTTTTTTTTTCAAACAAAGGTCAAGGTAAAGAAAACCTCCTTGTGTAAAATCCTTGTTCAGAGCATATTTTCTCTCCGCTTGGCTCTTTTGGGTTCATGCTTTATACATACAGTCCTCTCGGGTAGAGGTTTTGCAGTGACATTGAACCAATCTTCTAGATGAAAGGTGAGGGTCAGAAAATCTCTTTGCATGGACATACAGTACCCGCATCGTTATTCTTTACAGGATACACGATACGATAGGATACACGCACGATACGATAGGATAAACCCACGATACGATAGGATACACGCACGATAGGACCGGATACACGCACGATAGGATAAACGCAAAACACGATAAACGCAAAACACGATAAACGCAAAATACGATAAACGCAAAACACGATAGACCTGATAAACGATCTTCACGATAGGATAAACGCAAAACCTGATAGGATTGTTTCAAAATGCGAAATGTATTTTGACAAGACGAATTGCTTCCTTTTTAGAAACACTATAGTATGATGACTTTAATTACTTACAAAGCCGCAAATCTAAATGGATTGCTTAAATATATTAAATGTATTATGATTAAATATTTGAGGTAACTATGCTTTGTACAAGAAACATGTTTATTTTTTGTCAATAATGAACCGTCACCAACTTCAAACTGTAATTATTTTAGATAAATTGCACTCTATGGTGGAAATTATGCGATTGTTTGTATAATTATTCAAATGTCGAAATTCCCTCGAATCGTTAAACTTGAATTTTAGTCGTTTATTAACAGAGATTTAATGATGGTGGCTCAAAAATTCCCTGGACAACGAAGTTTTACACCCAGGTGCAATAATTCATGAAACGTTATAAATATATTCAGTATTTTAACAAATAAAACCTTATAAATTTATTATCAAATATTGAGTATATATCCGGAAGAACTCTTTGTAATAAATGAAATGTTTGGATTCAATATCTTCTGCTAGAAGTCTGTGATGTATCCAAAATCGCATTAATTTTAATAATCGGTATTTAATAATTCAAATCTTACGAAAATAATTTACTAGTCAGTTTAGGGGAAAAATAATTAAAAAAAATATTATTTTTTAAAATTACCGCTGTCTCCTCAAAGTTTTTTTTATGAATTTGCTTTAATTTATATTATTTTTTTTACGTTTTAAACACGTTACTTGCTGAAATATGCTCGTTGCGTTGACACAGGCTGTGCACTAGACTGTGATTATAAAATCTCTCCTATACAAATATACATATATATGTCACAAATATATATATCCGGTAAACATAGAAAATTAATCATTTACATATTCCAAGTACATACATTGTATATGTATATATGAAGAAGGATAACGGCCGAGAAAATCGAATTTAACAAAATTAATAAACGTCACTAGATCATCTAGTATCCGAAAAGAATATCGCGTTTCCATTCTTTTGTATTTATTCTCTGGAATTTCCAATGTCATAGGCCTGTATAGAACCAAGAAGGGAGAACGCAGTCGTGTACCTAAAAATGTTACAGTGTACCAACATTTATAGAGTAAAAATATAATGCTTATATAATATATATCGCCCATCAACAATAATGTCTTTAGCCTCTTTTGTTTGCTTGTCAAAACATTTCTTTTTAGACCCCCCCCCCCGCCCCTAAAGAAATGAAAATTCTTTCTACACAGGCCTCGCCCACCTGCTTTTCCGCGATTTTATTTTTGCAACCTCTCTTGAATTTTACTATAAGTGTTTTCTCCTTTTGTTGATACTTTCTTTCCGCGATTTTTAAATTGTCACGGTAAGTACATGCACTTTACATTAAACTGTTGCCGATATTTACCCGGATTATCATGTATCTCCCTATATTAAGTTCTACTCGATAGTACCACACTGTGATAAAAATTAAATGAATCACATATTACACTGGTCGGTGATGTTTTAGATGCCATTGAAATTGTTCATAACGAACCAAATCGTGGTAACAGATATATTACAAACGATGTATTTACGTATAGAAAGGTCAATGTTTTAAATAATGGCGATGTGTCTTACCGATAAAGATAAAATATGCAAAGCCACAATTACAACCGATGCAAAAGATTGCCGAGATAGAAACAAAAAGAATACTGACAACAATCTCAGTAAAGACAAAAAAAGATTGCCTGAAGCCGGTTGATAGCAGGGAGAAAGAATTTTTACCCGGCTAACGGAAGGGATAAGTGCTAAAATAAATCGCAGAAAAGCAAAAAAAATATAATCGCGGAAAAGCAGTATAATTTGTCGCGGAAAAGCAGGATTCTTTGCGCGGAAAAGCTGGTTATAAATATTCATAATAACAGAATTTATATCTACCATAGCTACGTGTATGCTAAGCTTATTCACACACAAATAAATAATAATGTAAAATAAATTTCCACAATATGACAAGAAGATTTTCGGACTGAAAAACTGTAAATCATTTCTATCAGACTTTGTATTAATTGTTACTAAACTTATCTTATATATGACAATATCGGCAAAATTAAACAAAACTTTGTAAATTATGAGTCATAATCCCACCTGAGGCACAGTCAGCGGGGGGGGGGGGGGGGGGGGGGTAACCACTCAAATAAGAAAAAAAAGGTCCGATTCAAAAAAAAAAAAAGAAAATATATATTGACTTCTTGAATATAGTCAAGTATTAAATGTAATCGATAAACACTAATAAAATTAAATTCAAGGCATTTACACGTCTTGTGTATTAAAACAAAAAAACCGGGCGATTTCATATAAACTTTTACATATATCTTTTGAGGAGCCTTAAATTGCGAAAAAAAATCATGCGAGGCAAAGTTCGTATTTTTCTATTAGAGTTATTTACCGTGTTCTTCGATTAATATTTTATTTTAAATTTGATCAGATCAATCATGTTTAAGACTGTAAACCAATAAGAAGTATAAAAGTATAAAAATGAATTAAATCAATGGAGTGTTGGGACAAAAAAAAAGTGCCTCTACTAGTGTTTCTGAAAAATGAATAACTTGTTATTGATTAATTCCATTATTGATAAAAAAGATAAGCCTTATATAGATGCTGATACTTTTTCAATTTATTTATTTTTGCATACATACCTACTGTTTTATGTTTCTATAATTATCAAAAAAGTTGATAAAGGTCTACCTTTCTGTGACTCGGACTGTTTAAAAAAAATTATAATATTTCTATTTTTGATAAAAAATATTTCTTACAAATCGACAATTTCAATTAAAAAAAAACCACCACCAACAACAACAACAAAACAATGACTAGTAGACCGATTATTTCATGTGCTAAATAGGATTTAACTTTCGATATACGCTCTCTGCTTGGTCACGGCCGGTACTTTACGTTCTTTTTATTATTTATTTATGTATTTATTTATTTATTAAGTAATTTATTTATTTATTTTCTTACATCTATATACCAGAGAATCAGATGTCATTAATTTCTCTCTCTCTCTGTTCAACAATTAAATGAATCGTAAATAAAATAACAAAACGAAAAATGAACTCGGGATATTTCGGGTGTTTCTTCTCAAGGTAAAGATAAAAAGCGAGGGTTTCCGAATGCACACGATAAACGCAAAACACGATACACGATAGAACCTGATAAACGGTCTTCACGATAAACGCAAAACACGATAAACGGAAAACACGATAGAAAACGCAAATCCTGATAAACGAAAAACACGATACGATAGGATACACGCACGATACGATAGGATAAACGCACGATAGGACACGATAGAATTGTAAAGAATAACGATGCGGGTACTGTATACTACTAAACTTTTATAGATGAAAGGTCAAAGTCAGTAAACTCTTTGTGTACAATCCCTGTCCAGGGTTTATTTTTTCTCCCGTTTCCCCTACCTGGATTAAACATTTATTTTCTAGGATGGTGGTCAAGTTTATAGAAAACAACTGCAAATAAATTTCTTGATCATTTTTTTTTCCATCCAAGTCACGAAGAAAACTACAACTGAGTTCAAGGCTTAAATCCATGTTCACCGGACTTGTTGCAGACGGGTAAACATGACTCTCTGGGTATAATTACCATAATTACCATATGGGCCTGTACAAAATTGGACTAGGCAGGAATTAATCATCATTATTCTAATCAAATGAAATAATCGGAGATAACGAATGGAGAAAAGGAACAATATTCAAGCTCAAAAGTCCATTTGACAATACAAAATAGGAGCAGAGCAAACACGGACCTCCAAACATCAGAGGTGGGAGAAGGTGCTATGGAGGAGTGAGCATCACCTGCCGACCGGTCACAGTCGCCGTGTGCTCCTTGTCATGATCGGGAAATAACGGAAAAATCCGTCGACAATTAACAAAAAACACACTATAGGTATGATAAAATATATAGAGAAACAAAGAGTTAATTTCTATTGTAAAACGTTATATTTTGTATGTTGTTAAACTATTCCCTTGCGTCTTTTTGGTCCCTTCCTTCCACAAGAACCAAATCTCATGGCACTTTGGAAAAATTTGCCATCATATATATATCCTATGTATGCAAAATTTCGGAAAAAGCTTTATACTGAGTATTTTGTTAGGCAAGTATTCCATCCCCTGTCCTCTTCCCTCAGCAGCCTTTATTTTTAGCTCATCTGATCTGACGGCTCAAATAAGCTTTTAATTCGGATTAAAATCTCTGTCATTGTTGTTGTCTTTGGCGTAAAATTTTTACAATATTATCTTCTCAAGAACTACTGGAACAGTTTAAACAAAATTGCCTAAAAGTTTCCTTCGGTAAAGGGGATTTAAGTTTTTTTTTTTTCAAATAAGGGTAAAGCTCATTTTAAGGAGATAAAAGATGACTGAAAATTTCAAAAGTCTTATTCTCAAGAACCACTGAGTCAGAAAAGTTGAATTGATTTGAAAGCTTCATTACATAATGTAGATTTATTTTGTCCACACTTGACCCCCCAGGGATACAGTGGGGCCAAAGAGACAATAAAAGTTTTACATGGGAACGTATCAGAAAAAAAAAAAAAAAACTTTTCAAGACCCACTTGGCAAGAGCAATGGAAACTTATTGTGAATAGCTTCATTACGTAATGTGGAATCAAAATTGTTCTTACAAAAGCACTACTCCTCCTACCGTTTTATCTAATTTGATTGAGAATGTACAAGTAGATTATACTTAGATACATAATTCTGTTTATCTTCTTTAAAGAGATTTACTTGAACAGTGTTGTCATGGTTAGTAACACAGATACAGTCAAACCTCATTACCTCAAAGTTATTGGGACCACTAATAAAGTTTGAGATACCCGATGATTCGAGATAACCTTGAATTTATACATGTTATAGGTGGATTTATGAACCATATGAACCCCTATTTGACTCCCAGGGTGAAATGAAAATTCCGAAACATTATTGCACATCTATAGGACACCACCCACCATCTTTCATACGATGATTAGGCTACTGTGTAAAATGTAAGAGGGGTTTTGGGAACCAGGAGGTTTTTTTTGCCTAAAAACGTCATTTTTCGACCCCATATGACGCTAAGTGTGAAAATGAAAATTCCGAAACCTTACTGCACATCTACGGGACACCATCAACCATCTTCTATTAAATTATTAGGCTACTGTGTAAAACGTAAGAGGAGTTCTAGGAACCAGGAGATTTTTGCATTTTTGACCTTCATTTGACCCAAGGGTGAAAATGAAAGTTCAGAAACCTTACTGCTCATATAAAGGACACCACCAATCATGTTTCAAAAGATGATTAGGATACTATGTTAAATGTAAGAAGAGTTCTGGGAACGAGGTTTTTGTAGAATGAAATATGAAGATAACGAACAGTATTCAATCTCAAAAGTCCAATGAAACGATACAAATTTGAAGCAGAGCAAACACGGACCTCAAATCTTAGAGGTGGGATCAGGTGCCATGGAGGAGTAAGCATCCCCTGCCGCCCGGTCACACCCACCGTGTGCTCCTTGTCATGATCGGAAACAAAAACCGGACAAATCCGTAGACAGTTCAATGTATAAATAATGGATTCACAATTAGTATGAGAAACGTCAGTCGGAATTGACTCAATGATAGGTTGTATGTGCTGACAAGGTCATTGTATCGACCGAAAAAATTGCTAAAAGATAAAAATGACTTCAAACGAGACTTTTGATATCTTTGTTTGCTCAACGTGTTTGTCAATAGCTTGCCTCATTTAGAAATTGTTCATACGTAGGGCATGCTCTTGCGTATCGAATCAATTGAGAGACATAAACCCCATATGGAGGTGTTAAGGGTAAAACTGAAAATTTCAAAGCCTTATTGCAAACCTACAGGACACCGCCAATCATATTCCAAAAGACTGATTGGTTACTGCTTAAAATATAAGAGGAGTTTGAGGAAGAAGAAAATGTGAAAGACGGGCGGACAGAATAGGGTAACAACATTACAAGAAAACTTTACTGGGCCTGGATATGGAATATCTGAAACATAATCCTCCATCGTGTTCATGTTCTTCTTCACCCTATAACTATAGTCCTGCTGGACACGTTATTACTGTCGACGTAAATATAGTTAAATAATGAGGACCTCAGATCATTGATTTTAAAAGGTCCTAAATATAGGGAACCCCGAACCTTCAACTGGCGTCCGAATTTCATAAATATTATGGATTCTGTAGAGGATTACGCCAGGCGATGGGCCAGATATAAAAAAAAGACCTTGACACTTTGTCAGAATGAATTAAATGTATCAGATGTATGTTAAAATCGCACATAAAAAGATAGAGGGGCAATGCGAGAACCATGTATCCTTCTGTATTTAATAATCTAGAAGTGAAAAAAATAATTAGATAGATTACGTGATCAGTACGCACTGGTCCCTGCTGACAAAGCAGGTAACAACACTGTCTTTGTTTGTAAGGCTCATTATATTTAATGTAATTTAGAGGAACTTGGATTTAATTCTACAAGTGGTAATCCAACTTATAATCATAGTTCCCTTTCTAAAGAAGAAATTCTTCAAAATCATATGTCAGTTTTGAATATTTTTAATATTCCAAACAACCAAAATGAATTTGAATTATCATATCTATATTGGATTCCGAAACTCCATAAATATCCTTAAAACAAAGATACATAGAGGGTTCCAGTAAATGTTCAACCAAGCCTCTATCTTTACTCCTCACTAAGATATTAAAAGTGTGAAGGAGAAACTTCAAGAGTATTCGAGAAGTGGTGTAAATCAGATGTGGATACTTAAAAATTCCAAGGAACTTTTGGAAAATTTGAAATCACAAGATTTTACCAAAATCAACAGCTTAAAAACTTACGACTTCTCAACTTTATACAGAACATCCCCCACGATAAATTAGAGTCCAGGTTTTTTTATATCATTGACAGCTGCTTTTTCAATAAAAATGGAACTCTTGAATTTACTTACCTTGTCATTGATCATTTGCAAAATTATGCTAATAAAAACATTCTGATGTATACACAAGTACTCTGAAGTTCACATTAAAAAGATGCTTAAGTTTCTGATTGACAATATCTATGTGGTTTTGGAGTCCAGGTCTTCCAACAATCTATTGGAATTCCCATGGGTACCAATTGCTCCCCGTTATTAGCAGACCTTTTTTTGTATTCATATGAAGCAGGATTTGTCCAAAATCTTATACGTGCTACAATGCGCAACGATTCCTTCAATGTCGCGGGTATGTTAAGGCTACACCCAGAGATATCCTACTTGTCTTCACAATATGACGTCATAGTAAATTGTATGACATGAATTATAGAAATAATGATTTCTTAATATTTATCTTTAAAGTTTAATTTCAGGTCCAAGAAAAGAATGGAATCATTCAAAACATAACATAAACTAAATCTTGTCGTTTTTGGTTGGTATAAATAGCTAATTATTTAGCACGGGGGTTAAATACCAAACCCATGACGTCATAACTATTGATCAAATATTTGACGAGTGAAATGAGAATTCATGTAAACAAATATATGAAATGGGAGTTTTAAGGCATATACCATGAATGTTATGTGTGATTCATAAGGAATTAAAGATTAAGAATCAGGTACGCTGATATATTCTTATCATGTTTTTCTTATAATGAACATAGTCAGTGCTTTGAAATCCCGATCAGCCATTCCCCTGTTGTTCTATAACAATAAAGATGCAAAAGTTCAACACTACGCCGCATACTTTGAAATATAATTTTTGTTTGTATCGAAAGCTTGTATTCTATATTACTTGGAAAGTGCTGCTAGAATCGTGTGGTTAACATGAATTGATAAAAATTCCTTGATCGTATGTATAAAATGTAAAAATTTTGGTAAGGTTTCATGCGAAACTTTCGAATATTTTTTTTTCTGTGCCAGGAGAGTAGGATTCTAGCAGCACTTTTCATGGCCCAGTGATGTTTTTACATAATTATTTTCACTAAAAGAAATCAATTATCTCCGGGGTAGTGTTGAACTTTTCACTTTTTCATTAAGGCAATTTTTCTATTTATAGACGTCACGTGATGACGTCGTAGTGGAGTGCTTCTTTCAGCCTAAGATTCAATGACGTCTATACAATGGATGATAATAGTAAATGTTTTATCTATGGTTTTTCCGATTTATCAATGTTACATTTTACGAAAAAAGTTTAAATTCGTCGAAATATGATCTGGGTACTGCCTTAACATACCTGCGGTACCTTAGTATTTTTTCTCAAAGATGTTTTCAAGTAACGATAATCATTGTGTTATTGAAAAAAAAAAACAAACAAAAAAAAGTCTTCACTTTTTTGATGAGATATACAACATAATTAAGTATAATAAAAGTCGCACAAAATTCCTTCAATAATTAAACTATGCAAGGAAATTAGAAAATGATATAATTGAAGATTACCTTAGTATATCCTTAATTTAAGCACTGTCAAGGAGTCGACATCAGAGATCAAGAGTTAGAAATCGCTGGGACTGGACATTACCACCCGACAGTTAATTCATGCATTCTGAGTATACTGTAGATGTACTTTTTAGCTCACCTGAGCCGAAGGCTCAAATGAGCTTTTCTGATCAAAGAGTTTCCGTCGTCCGTTAAACTTTTCACATTTTCAACTTTTCTCAAGAAAAACCAGACTAGTTTCAACCATACTTGTCACAAAGCATCCTTGGGTAAAGGAAATTTAAGTTTGTACAAAGGATGCCCACTCCTCCATGGTACCTGATCCCACCTCTAAATTTTTAGGTCCGTGTTTGCTCTGCTCCAAATTTGTATCGTTTAATTGGACGTTCGAGATTGAATACTGTTCGTTTTCTTCGTATTTCATCCTAGGAAATTGATGTTGAGTTCTGGTTGTAGAAAATCTAACGAAGATTGAGACACCTTTTTCTATCTATCAATAAGAACCCAGGGGAGAAGCAAGGTGCAAATAGTACATTAACCAGTCCTCGTCTCTAGATAAGGGAAAATTTTAGTACTGTAAGATTTATTTCAAAGCAATCATAATAATTATTCCAATCATTAACTCAGAAAGAGTAAAGGGTTAGACT
The DNA here is from genome assembly GCF_033153115.1 of Saccostrea echinata. Lineage (NCBI taxonomy): Eukaryota > Metazoa > Mollusca > Bivalvia > Ostreida > Ostreidae > Saccostrea > Saccostrea echinata. Next base: position 15,678,462 of record NW_026889778.1, read on the forward strand.
AACGACTAAGCAGAGACTGGTGCAGGTGGCAACAAATTCTTTCTAAGTCATACCACATATTGCAGGTCAAAATTAGAATATATGAACTCAGAATTAGAGTATATGAACTCAGCATTAGAGAATATGAACTCTGCATTAGAGAATATGTACTCAACTCGGCAACTCATCCCGTTACTTTACAAAGAAGTATTTTGCTGTATCGGCAAAGAGCCTCCAAACGGCTGCAGTTGTTACTGTATGTGGCCATACGGCCGCATATATACCTTCACCAGAGACTCAAGTACTCCTCATATGTGAATATCCTCTTCATTATGTATGCAAATTTTAAGACAACTTATTTAATATTTTATCGGAGGTGAAGAATTCAAATTAATTTTGTCTCAGTTTCCCCTAGTTTGTAATTGCTCACATGAACTGACTGAACTAAGAAGGTTATTGTATAAAGACAATGTAATTTTATCATATCATTATGTGGAAGTATTGGCTAAATATTGGATTAGAGACTGGGATATAATAGTGCAATCATGAATGGAAAACTTGTACTCGTACTGACAAAACATCCATTTCTTTTTCCTGCAACCCCATGAAACAGTAGCAGAAAGAAAAACTTGTAGAAGGATTCCTTAATTTTTCTTTCTAAAAATGTACCCAAAAGATTTAGAAATATAATATTTTAGCTAAGAATGTTTATCTAATATTCAAAGAAATATGAAATTTTTATATAGACAATTGTAAAACTGTTTGTGAAGAATTTATTATCGCTAGAACACATATTGAACACGAAGTTTTCACTGAAATCCAGCCTTGTGCTATATTAAGAATTTAAAAGGAAAGAAGTAAATGAAGCATCAGATGATGTTCGTTTTTTTTTTTTTTTTTTTTTTTTTTTTTTTTTTTTTTTTTTTTTTTTTTTTTTTTTCTCTGAATGCATTGGATATCCTATTAGGTGATCACAGTGTAAATCGATATTAAGTATATGAAATTAAAATGACTCTTGATTTAAAAAAAAAAAAAAATCCCGGAATACTAGTTATCCCTGACATATTGAATATAAATCATGTTTTCCAGTTATCAGGATTTCAGTTAATTAAGGAAGAGTCTGTAAATATCGAAGTCATGCGTTTCCTGTATACTTAACTCATAATTTTCTCCCATGGTACGTTACATTATTCATAATGCACTTCTATTACAAAGATTGATCCACCAGGTATCTACACTGCAGCCGATATCAAACTAAGAATATAAGCATACGTTACACCAATGATTTTTTAAAGGAGTCTAATTATCTCAGTCGCACTATTTAAACATACATGAGAGTTTGGTTCAACTTTCTCTTGTTTCAAAAAATTAACAAATGAAATCTTTGGATATTTGAAACCTAAAGTAGGAAAACATTCACTATTCCATTATATGTATTTCATTTGGGTAACCGATTATGTTAGTTTCCATCCTACGTGAAGTTAATTTGAGCTTTTCTGACTATAAACATACACGTGTTAACTAGAATCAGGCAATTGCCCAATAAATAGTAATTCCTTTCTATAAATATTAATAGGCATGTTAATTTTGCCCCAAAATTGTTATAGAAGAAGTTTCTGAATAAATACAAAAGTTGATGGTATAAATTTATATATTCACTACCAGCATTATCAAAAATGCAAGTTACGAATATTAGATTTCTTCTCTCTTCCTCTCTTATTAATTTGCTGATATATATATATATATATATATATATATATATATATATATATATATATATATATATATATATATATATATATATATATATATATATATATAGTCCCTGAAACGTTCTACTTTCCCACTTGAACGGTGAGCGAACGCTGAACGAACGCAGAGCGAACGGTGAGTGAACGATGTGTGAACGCTGAACGCAACTTGGTGAACGATGAGTGAACGGTGAACGGTGAGCGAACGCAGAACGCGAACGGAGCGCATACGCGAACGCAAAGTGAACGGTGAACGAACGATGAACGATTTGTTCGGAATGCCTCTGATCTTTTCCTTACATTGAAACTATTCTATTGTATGTATGTCTGGTACTAAAAAATAAATGAATAATAAATAAATAAACAAATCAATGAAAAGTATCCTAAGAAAGACGATACAGGCACAATAAGTAAAATTTTTAATTTAAATTTTTAACAATATTTTCTGGGCATATGTATGATGTTTAAATCCAACTTTTTAATAACACGATTTTTATATCTGTAAAACATTGTAATTGTTACCGAACGCTGTAGTATAAAAGATAAAATTAATCTAGTTGTAAAATAAATATGTTTATTCTTATTTGGTATATAAAATCATTACAAATAATGTGGATTTTAGAAGAGCAAACTACGGACTTATAGAATGAATTACAACGGTTGTAACAACCATACATGTATTTCCGTGCCAAGACGATTCCGTGTAAAATAATGAGAAAAAAAATAAAATATTTTACAAAGGTATGTGGACGTATTGCATAAATACACCCGTATTTTAAAATTTTAATGCAATAATATATTTATCAGTCAGTTTTATTTTTTATGATGATTTATTAGGAAGACTTCTACATGTTTCCCGGCCGTGATTATACTCGGACAAGATGATTCAAAGAGGCATTCATATTATTTGTTATATATTAAGTTTTCACAACTTCATATTTAAGTAATATGCTGTCATGGTTAACCCTAACCCTGACGTTTTTATTAAAGAGGCAAATGAGAGAGAGAGAGAGAGAGAGAGAGAGAGAGAGATTCGGTTTTACCCTCCCTCCCCCTGTCTCAAATGTTTGTACCTATATCAAATAAAATTTCTTAATTATTTTCTAAATATACCGGGCAATGAAAAAACTATTTTTATCACCAAACCTATTTGTGTTACAGTCATAATCGGTTTTTATTTTCCTGCTTCAAGTTCACACGAAGTCCACGTGCTTGACCTGTCAATCAAAATCATTCGACACTGTGCAGGTGTGAAAGTCTCGTCACACCGAAGGCAAAGTGTTAAGTATCTCCAAAAAGTTTTAACATTTTTTCTTATCATTTCTAGATCTGATTCCAACATTTCTAAAAAAAAAAAAAAAAAAAGATAATAAATGAATAAAATACATTGGGAATAAAAACTTGGAATGATTAAGCCGCTTGAATTTGAAACCTACTCCCTGCAAATTTAAAATATCACCGCCGGCACATGTTTATTTTGAACTACTATTGTTTGATGACTTTGTTTAGATGCATGTTTTTTTTTTTGTTTTGTTTTTTGTTTTGTTTTTTTTTTTTGACTAAAATTTTTGTGCTACAAAACACATTAACTTCTATTTAAATGTTAATTAATATATACTGGAAATACTACCTAAGTAACCGATTTACGGGAAAGGGGGGGGGGCTCTTAATTATATCTAATGGCAAACATATAAAGTTACGGTGAAAAAAATCATTACTGGAGAATCACTTTGGTTATATTAATGATAATCATGTTATAAAGGCATCTCTCTCTCTCTAATTAAAGACTTTATATTTATAAAGTAGAAAAAAATTCTATAATGTATTACATTTTAAACAAATATATTTTTTTTTTCAAACCACACTATCAATTTAATTCCCTCTAAAGATATTTAATTAACTGGATAGCTGCAGTACTGTTTATAATCCTCAGAATTAGTTCTGTATTATTTGAAAAAAAAAATGTGTTAGAAATAAATATTTTCGTATTTCTGCTGAAGTTGGTAAATTAATTGACTTCGGTTATTATCTATCCATTAACGATTTGTCGTCTTTAACATAACAACAAAATGTTGCAGTGCTTGAAGCATCTGTATATTGCCCGTATTTAAATTTAATTTTTCAGCATCGTTCTACATAGGTACATACATGTACTTATAAAGACATTTATTTTCCAGATAGATTTAATAAATAACCTAACAGCTAAGTTAGAATAATAAAAATAAATATTGTAGATAATTTTTTGTTTAAACACGATATGTTAATTATTAGATTTGTAAATCCTTACTTAAAAAAGATAAGTCCATTCACTTCGGAGTTCCGAATGACAATAACGACTGAACGATAAGTGAACGCTGAACGCAAGGAGAACGCAAAGTGAACGAACGAAGAGCGAACGCTGAACGCTTTGTGAACGGTGAACGCGAACGCACGGTGAACGCTGAACGCAAAACTGTGAACGGAGAGTGAACGGTGAACGCACGGTGAACGAACGGTGAACGCACGCTGAACGAACGGTGAGCGAACGGTAAAATGGGAAAGTAGAACGTTTCAGGGACTGTATATATATATATCCAAAAAATGAAAAGAAATATCACAGTGTCCGGTAATTAATATGAAAATAAAAAAAAACAAGGCAACAATGTTAGTAAAACGTAAGCGCTTTCATTACTTCTTCAGACGTTTTACAATTCAGAACAATTAAAACATATATATATATATATATATATATATATATATATATATATATATATATATATATATATATATATATATATATATATATATATATATATATATTGACAATATCTATATCGTTTGGAGACCAGGTCTTCCAACCAACAATCTATTGGAATTCCCATGGGTACCAATTGCTCCCCGTTATTAGCAGACCTATTTTGTATTCACATGAAGCAGAATTTGTTCAAAATCTTTTACGTGAAAAGAAGAAAACACTTGCTGTGGCCTTCAGCTCGACATTTATATATATCGACGACGTATTGTCAATTAACAATGGTTATTTCCATTCTTATGCCGATACGATATATCCCGATGAGCTAAAAGATACTACAGAGTCTGACACATCTGTTTTTTATTTGGATATTTTACTTGAAAAAGACGTTAATGGTAACCTAACTATTAAACTTTATGATAAACGTGATGACTTTAACTTTTCAATCGTCAACTTCCCTTACTTATGCAGCAATATACCTTCATCTCCTGCATACGGGGTTTATATCTCTCAGTTGATTCGATACGTAAGATCATGATCTACGTATATACAATTTCTAAAACGAGGTAAATTGTTGACAAACAAGTTGAGGAAACAAGAATATCAGCACTCTCGTTTAAAGTCATCATTTCCTAATTCTATTGTCGATACAATGACCTTGTCAGAAAATACAATTTATCATTGAGTCAAATACTGACTGACGTTTTTCATACTAATTGTAAGGCCAATATCTACAAAATAAATTGTCGTCGGATTTTTCGGATAAAATACTGTTCTGTAATCTATCGGAACATAACCCACTCCAAACAATGACAGAACAGCCACCAAAGCCGTCATGCTTAGCAACGCAATAGTTATGGTACTGTTAATTCTTTTGGCGCCGCTCACAGAGAGGACCATCATGGAAGTCCACACAAAACTTGGATTCATCTGTGAACAGAATCGGTCTCATAGTTGTTTATGGTTACTGCTAAACTCAAGACAAGCATTGTGATGTATTACAGTCAAACGTTGACAGATATGCTGGCTTGTAAACATGCAAATTTGCTGCAGGTATCCTATATCTTAAACTCTGAGTGGGTTTTTGCAACCAATGATCATTCCTATACTTCCTATTCAAAATTTCGGCAGACATGAACCGTTGCGTTTTGCCAAGAGCAAATTTCACAATGCTGACGGGCTGTCGTACTTTTTGGCCTGTCACTACGATCTTTGTTGCAACCCCCCCCCTCCCCCTCCTGTGTTTTGGGACCTTCCCCTTTACCTCCTTGATACGCTTTGACTGACGTTGAACTTTCGAACCAGTAGACGTTGAGCATATCCAATTGCAACATGCCTATGGCACAACCGTTGTGCTGTACATCCATATGTCGTCTCCGCGACATGTTGTCATTAATTAAGGTCAGCAGTTGTCAAAGTTCAAAGTCTTTTGTAATTTCTGAAAATTATAGTCTTACACCAAATTTCTTTACCCTGACCTTTGACAGCTGTTTCTCATTTTGGGAGGGGGATATTGTAAATGTACACGTGGTTTTGGTTACTCGGTAATCGAACTTGTGCAAATAAAAAGCAGAATGTACGTCGGCCAAATAAATATTATTCTTACAAACAAAACTCTTATATTAAAAAATAAATGTGGACTTAATTCCATGACCCTTTACTTTTTTGTTGAGTATACATTTGAAAATTATTTTATTTTTATTGATCTATCAATTAAATATTTACAGTGATTAATTATCATAACTGAATAAACAAAAGAAAATAATTTCTCTCAGTTTACTCATGAGATCAATGGTACCCTGTTCAGAACCAGAACACTTGATCCATTGGACCAGTTTCAGAATTTTGGAAAGATTACCCTTCCTTATTTCTTTTAATAACCATGCACTTAGTTTGTCTGCTTAATACACAGGAATAGAGAAGAAGATTTTCAAAGAATTGAAGCAATGACCAGTGTATGACCAGTTAAGCCCCACCCTAACCATAACCAAGAGGCCTTAATTCAAAATTTTGGAAGAGACATGCTTGCTTATCATTTCTGTGCATTTAGTTTGTCTCCTAAATATATAGCTGAGAGAAGAAGACTTTAAAGAATATTGCTTTATCTATATGATCTATAAAGCCCAACTATTACATCAAAACTCCAAATCTAAGGACCATGAATTTCACAGTTTGCTTTTGAGGTATCATTGCTAATTGGAATTCATAAAATAAGCAAGCATTTAACGAAAAAGTTGATTATATAAGGATATAAAGAATCTTGTTTATACTCAATATTTTGAAAATTCTATGGTTGAAACAATGGCTATGATTGCAACTACAATCTCTCGTTAAGTCAATTACATTTACACTGAATTGTCTACTGAATTCTTCAGTTTCCCGATAATGACGAAGAGCAAATAACGGATGCGACCGGACGACAGGGGATGATCACTTATCCAAGGCACCTGGTCCCTCCTCTGTTTTTAGAGGTCTTGTGGCTCTGCTAAACATTTTGTACTGTTTGCTTTGACTGTTCGTAATTCTCATATTTCATAATTGCTTAAAGTCTGACTGCTTGATGTCTAGGAGTAAAAAAATACTTTTAAATATAATGAAGGGATTTTTATCAATTTTGAATAAATTTAACTATTTAAAAATGCATTGCTAGATAACGATAAAAATGAAATGAACCAAATTCAAATGACTGATTACAAGTAAGACGCCGGTCATTTTGCATTTTAAAAGTTTTTGAAGAGTTATCTTCCCTTGATTAAAATCAGAAAATTTTTAATTTCTCAAAATTTCTGTGGTAAATGATTCATTTCATTTCATAAATTAATAAAGAGAAAGTTTATGCATATTTTCACCAAGAGATTTGTTTGAAATTCAAATTACTTTTTACAATATCTTAAAAAAACATGCACTGCCCATAGACTTCAATGTAAAATTCAAGGTGCAATTAACTGGAAAATAATCAAAATTTCGTAAATTCCTTTGGTGGAACATTTTTATTTGGTAACACCTTCAAAATGCTACCTAGATTAAAAATATTTGACCATTCATATTTTAGGTACAAAATATGGTCGTTATACATTGAATACCTTAAAGTTGATAGTTTGAACCCCACCTCTCAGGTTCCAACAAATTTGATGTCGATATCGACAATATAATGTCGATATCGTAATGCTATCGATCCTGATCATTACTATGGAATTGGAAATACTGGATAAATGATAAACTTAGTTTTTATTTCGACACCGTTGATATCGACAATATCATCGATATCGATACAGATCTGTACAATTTATTTCCAAATTGAGGAATAATACATTTGTAGAAGGACGCAAGTCACACAGAAAAAGCTGAATATGTTTAAACATAACACACGACGGACGACAAATGACAACAGACAAAAACATATAGCAATAAGTCACCTGAGTAAATGAACAACCTCATCTCCCAATGCAATGTTAAAATGTGACGATGTTCGGATGAGATAATTGCCTCAAAGACTCTCTTAAAACATAACAAGTGACAATTTCTATGATCCCTTACCCTTGTCTAGTGTTGGTTTGTTACATTATTCAAAGATGGTTGAGAAAAAAATGATGAAACAACCCACTTGTTGGAACCCCTACAGTTCCAACTTAAAAGCAAAAATGATAAGACCCCCCCCCCCCCCCCATTCTGCCACAAAAGTGCTTTCACGCACACTTCAAAGATAAAGGGGTAATAGACGAATCTTACATTTTCTTGAAAATAAACAAGAAAAAATAGAGATTCTATCAGAATATTGGCAATGTCCAGTCTTAAAGACCCTCCAAAAACTGAAAAGGAATACTCCCTATGATTCCTTATCCTTCCTTGTGTTGGTTTAATCTGGTGTTCAAATATTGCGAAAAATAAATACTTCAAAAGGGCTTTCAATCAAAGCACAACTAGGTGGTTCTCCCAAAGTCTTAATCTGACATCGGCAAATGATAGCCCGATACGCCACCTACTATGTCCTACTAACGGTATCATGCATATCCACCCCAAAAGTCTTAAAATAACTTATCTTTATCCGTGTCGCAATATGCAATATAAATAAACGACAAAGTTCAACTGGCCTCCACCAAGTCCGAGAGAACCAAATAAAATTGTTCAATGATCCTCAACCAATCAACAGTATTAGTTTCTTCTAGGGGTCTACGATGATTTAAAAATGAAAGCTTAAAATACGTCCCCAACCCATGGCACCACTTGGAGGTACAGTACCAACCAGACCCAACCTGACACAAAGCAGTCCCAGAGCAGTCCCACAGCGGTCCCAGAGCAGTCCCACAGCGGTCCCAGAGCAGTCCCAGCAGTCCCTGCGGTCCCAGAAAGCAGTCCCAGCAGTCCCAGAAAGCAGTCCCAGCAGTCCCAGTGGGCGGGGTTAATTAATTTAATGGGCGGAGCTTACTCAGAAATGAGATTACCAATAAACAATGTAACTATAAAAGGCAGTTGAAATTGATGATTCATTTCTTTCTGAGCAGTATCAATTCTCATGCGACAGTCATTTTTAACTGTTAAGAAAATCGCACTACGCGTATAGAAACAAATAATAAATATTGAACAAAGAAGACGTTCACACCTATAAATAACATCAATATTTAAACACAGTTTTGTGGTAAATTAATTTTTCACCAAAATAAATCAATTTCTAAATTACTGTGATTGATATTGGTTTCCATATTTATTTTTTTTTTTTTTATTTTTTTTTTTATAGATAATTAAGCTTGAGTTATCTATTTTCTACCAAAACTAGCTTTAAATAGGCCTTATAATTATAGAGCAAGGCCGATTTCCATACTATACTCTGAATGCAGTTTTCTTAAGTACTGGAGCTTTTGAAAAATTCTTTGTGTATTATATTTCAGTCATGATTATTTTCACTGACTTGCCAATTTAATTATCGTTAAATTATCTATGGAACAGAAAACAATAATACTTTTATTATATAAACATTTGAGTGTACATCTGTAAATCACGCGAATGAAACCCTCAGATTATGTTCAAAATTAATTAATCCCGAAATAAATTTATACACATTTATTGAAACGAAGATTTTTTGCAGTACATAGATTGGAATTAGTGTCATTGTTGACCAGCATGTTCAGTGATGTGTAACACTGATACCCAAATAACATGCATTGACTTTCTGCTAATCATGCCCGAAGGCGATTGAAACTTCAGGTGTTGACACAATTTTATACATCTGTATTGCTTTTTATTAATCAGCCAGGAAAACACAAACAAAACAAATAAGAAATAAGTCACAATTCCCAATATTTTAAAATGTTTATGAATTTACTCTTTTAATTACTTGTTTATAAATCAAAAACAAATGCATAAATAAATCCCCTAATAATTGTTCACAAATATATTTTTTTAAATGACTGAAGAATGGTAGAATAATTTTTTTCATGGTCATTTAATAAATTATTAGGTTTTATTTGAGGGCTGTAAAAAAAAGCATGGAATGCTCTTTTTTAGCATGCATATGGTTTTAGCTTTTTTCAATTAAAAAAAAATCCAGTACAGTACGTCCTTATGAATGTCTTATTGTAATGACAAGTTTGTTTGTTTGTTTGTTTGTTTGTTTTTTTGTTTTTTGTTTTTTGTTTTTTTAAATAGTGCTAATGCAAACTTTGAGTACATTCCGTAACTTGACAGCATTAATTAATTAAATAGGCCTCGATATTTTTTTTTTCAATCACCTGTATTAAAGTTTTAATTAGCATTAATTAATTAAATAGGCCTACATATATTTTTTTTTCAAACACCTGTATTAAAGTTTAATTTAAAGGATAAAAGTCATCTCTTGACTTCCCTTTTAACTACTTTCATTTTTTAAAATTAATTCTAGACTACAATTGTGTAAATTTACAGCCCCTGAAGACATTTAGTAATTACATGTATATCTATCTCTACTTATCAAAATGTTGTAAAAAAATCCTTGTTTTTTTTTTATTCTTTATCTTAAACACCTCTGTGCTGAAAGTAAACAAAACAACAACAGGGAGCCTGCAAATTCAGAATACACAAGGGGCGGAGCTATCATGTCACTCAGAACCTTTTTCATGCATGAGTGAACAAAGCAGTCCCAGAAAGCAGTCCCAGGGAGTGCTGGGACTGCTGGGTCTGCTTTCTAGAGCAGTCCCAGAGCAGTCCCACAGCAGTCCCACAGCAGTCCCAGAGCGGTCCCAGAGCAGTCCCAGAGCGGTCCCAAAGCAGTCCCGGGGACTGCTTTCTGGGACTGCTTGGGTGTCAGGTTGGGTCTGGTTGGTACTGTACCTCTACAGCCCCATTCTGATAGCGGGACATGATAGTCCTAGGGGCCCTCTACCTAGAACAAGTAATGATTTGAAGCACATTTCAAAGATAAGGGGTATAATAGCTGACCTTTAACCCGTTTTTTTAATACACAAAGTGAAAAACAACAAAGTTCAGATTAGCTAACTGGCCTCTTCCTTTCCCCGAGACCCTTCAAAAAACTGGCAAGGGATTCTCCCTTAGGTCCTTAACCTTTCCTTAGTAGTCCTAGGGGCCCTCTACCTTGCCCCAGTAATGATTTGAAGCACACTTCAAAGACAAGGGGTATAATAGCTGACCTTTAACCCGTATAATAGAACACAAAGTGAAAAACAACATAGTTCAGGTTAGCTAACTGGCCCCTTCCTTTCCCCAGGACCCTTCATAAAACAGGCAAGGGATTCTCCTTAAGGGCCTTAACCTTTCACTAGTATTAGTTTGTTCTAGTAACCAAAGATGGTTTCAGAATGAATGCTTGAAATTCATAGCCCCATTCTGAAAGCGGGAAATGATGGTTCTTTGGGCTCTCTACCTTGCCCCAGTAATGATTTGAAGCACACTTCAAAGATAAGGGGTATAATAGCTGACCTTTAACCTGTACATTAATACACAAAGTGAAAAACAACAAAGTTCAGGTTAGCTTACTGACCCTTTTTCTTCCCCGGCACCCTTAAAAAACCTGGCAAGTGGTTTTTCCTATGGTCCTTAACCTTTCACTGGCGTTTGTTTGTTCTTGTGGCAAAAGATGGTTTGAAAATGAATACTTGAAATACGCCCCCCCCCACCCTTGGCACCACTTGGTGGTATTACTACAGCCCCATTCTGAAAGCGGGAAATGATAGTCCTCGGGGCCCTCGACCTAGAACAAGTAATGATTTGAAGCACACTTTAAAGATAAGGGGTATAATAGCTGACCTTTAACCCGTTTATTAAAACACAAAGTGAAAAACAACAAAGTTCAGGTTAGCTAACTGGCCCCTTTTTTTTCCTTTTGACCCTTTATAAAACTAACAAGGGATTCTCCTTAAGGTCCTTAACCTTTCACTAGTGTTAGTTTGACCTAGTAGCCAAAGATGGTTTCAAAATGAATACTTGACATACGTCCCCCACCCTTGGCACCACTTGGTGGTACGATACAGCCCCATTCTGATGGCGGGAAATGATAGTCCTTGGGGCCCGCTACCTTGCCCCTGTAATGATTTGAAGCACACTTCAAAGATTAGAGGTATAATAGCTGACCTTTAAGAAGTATATCAATAGACAATGTGAAAAATAACAAATTTCAGATTAGCTAACTGGCCCCTTTCTTTTCTTGAGACCCTTCATAAAACTTGCAAGGGATTCTCCCTAAAGTCCTTAATCTTTTACAAGTGTTTGTTTGTTTTAGGAGCCAAAGTTGGTTCCAAAATAAATGCTTGAAATACGTCCCCCACCCTTGGCACCACTTGGCGGTACCACTACATCCCCATTCTGATAGCCTGAAATGATAGTCCTAGGGGCCCTCTACCTTGCCCCAGTAATGATTTGAAGCACACTTCAAAGATAAGGGGTATAATAGCTGACCTTTAACAAGTATATCAATAGACAATGTGAAAAACAACAAAGTTCAGGTTACCTACCTGGCCCCTTTGTTTCCTCGGACCCTTCATAAAGCTGATAAGTGATTCTCCCTAAGGTCCTTAACCTCTCACCAGTGTTAGTTTCTTCCAGTAGCCAAAGGGGGTTTCAAAATGAATGCTTTAAATACGTCCCCCACCCTTGGCACTACTTGGTGGTACCACTATAGCCTCATTCTGATAGCGGGAAATGATACTGCTAGGAGCCCTCTACCATGCCCCAGTAACGATTTGAAGCACACTTCTAAGATAAGAGGTATAAAAGCTGCTTGAAATATTTGACCTGCCCTTGGCACCATTTGGTGGTACCACTTCAGCCTTATTTTTATGGCCATATATAAATAGCCTTACCTTGTACCAGTATTTTTTTCGAAGCACATTTAAATGATAATAGCTTAAAGTAGATTGAATTACCTTCAAACCCTATATCAATCTACAATATTAGAAGTATGCAAATTTCAGGTAAACTTATAGGCTCCGTCATGTTCCTGAGACCCGTCAATGGGCTTAAAAGGGATTCTGCCTGTAGCACTTAACCTATTTCCAACGTCGGTTTGTTCTTAAGCGGTCAAAGATGATAACATTTTCTTTTGTTTGTTTTCTTGTTTTGAAACCGCATAATTTTTCTTATGCAGATGAGCTTAACTGCCTCCGCGTGTTTGACTCATTAAGTAATTAAGTGTTGCGTTAATTATCTAATTATTAATTATTAATTGTCGAAAATAAAGTATAAACAGTATTGCATCAGAGTATTCTCAGTCCTTCGATGAATTTCCTTATTGGCTGCTAGCTTCTACGGGCTTAGTGACTGCCGTTATTGGTTGCTAGCTTCAGCCTAGTTGTAATATGGGGAAAATCAATGTCCGTTTGATTTTACTACAGATGTAAAAAAATAAAATCGCTAGACATTCTTTCATATCGAATATATATATATATATATATATATATATATATATATATATATATATATATATATATATATATATATATATATATATATATATATATATATATATATATATATATATATATATATGGTATAATTTATATGAGTAATACGTGCAAAACTCTTCATTTTTATTTTGCGAGTTCTAAATTCGAGCCACATATAAACTTACCTGTACTATGCATTTGACAATGAAAAACTTACCTGTACTTTTCATTTGACAATGTCCACGAATTCTGTCAAAATATTCATCATCAGCACATCTCCTATCCTGAGACAGTTTACAAATATTCATCAATGAAAAGACAAATTAAATCTGGAAAAATCAGATTATTTGCCAAATGATCAAAAGATTGTCTATTATTTGAACTTCATAGCACATTTGTACTCAATTTGAATGCGAAATTATTTTTACCACTTTGTATCTTTTACAGGTCTGTCCATCATCTGGAGATGTGAAAGTCAAGTTCAAGGATCTAACAAGTCTACAGTACTTGTCATCGTCAGAATCACAGACGTCCATCGCTCGGCATTCTGGATTATCTACGCACTTATTGGAGCAAGTTACCATCATGGAATAAGGAAAGGTTGTTATTGTCTTGAAAACATGCATATCAAATGCTTTAGGAACATAACCATAAAAAGACAGAGAATGATGGCAATTGTTTGCCTTTACGAAGGAGAACAAAGCACATAGAAAACATAAAATTACTGTCTCCACTCTAAATGCCATAGCGAATGTTTCCTAAATGAGTGCAAACAAGATATGACTGCTTTTACATGAAACATAATGACTGTTTTATAATTCATTACTTATTGATTACTTAGTTTTATTATCTTACAATTATCACGTGGGTTTGATAATAATGTGGATATTTCAATTATTATGTTTGTCTCCTACAGTACACTTATCTGCAGTTGGAAATATTGGGTTTTAGCAAATTTATTTCTGATTTTTAATTTCTGTAGCTGCAGTAATCCGTAAAAAAATCTTTACGGGATATGACTACCAGATATTAACGATCAAAAATTTGGTAGAACACAGCAACGTTGTATGAATTGTAATGCATTTTTTTTTTTGGGGGGGGGGGGGGGGGTACGTATATGTTACAGCATACGTATATGTATCCTTATTGAGAATACTAGCTATATACATGTAGTATTTCGATCCCGAGGGCTCAGATAGGCGAAAATATAAAATATATTTTATTTAGCATTTTCAGTGATCATTAGACTAAAATTGTATTACTTAAGAATTAATACAACAAGATAACATTGATGCAAAGCGTCAAATCGGCCGGAAAAAAATAAGCATAATGAAACTCACCATTCTCCCAGCTGTTCATAATTTATTCGTTATTTTTTTTTATTAATATAATTACTATCCACGAACTTAAAAGGAGGTGCTTTAACATCTAAAGCACTCCCATTCTGGGTAAAATTTAAATAATTTTTAGAGCTAATATCTGAAGGTGAATGAGTGAATATTGAACTGTATTAATAACAACAATCAAGACATACTCTAGGACAATTTTTAAGTCTTTTCTTTATAACCTTTATATACATGTATCTTATTATCGGGATTTAACCACTTAAAATGATAAATTTGCAAACAAAACAGAAAATCTTCGGGGTAAATGTTGTAGTTCGGAGATAAAGAAGTTTATGTCATCATCAGCTATTGAAGAAAGATCGTAGGAAAAATTCTAAATATTAGCAATTCATTTGATTTCGGGTGCATTGCCTTTTTCTGATGCACTGTTTTTTCCCTGTGTATCAGATAATAAATTATTTCTCTTTCTCAGTCCCTATTGGATGCTATGATCTTTCTAAAAAAAAAAGGAATATTTTTGTGTGTAATTCTATCTAATTTCTACTATTTTCTGCATTTTACAGTACCAACCAGACCCAACCTGACACAAAGCAGTCCCAGAGTAGTCCCGGGGACTGCTTTCTGGGACTGCTCTGGGACTGCTAAAGCAGTCCCAGAGCAGTCCCATAGCGGTCCCAGAGCAGTCCCACAGCGGTCCTAGAGCAGTCCCACAGCGGTCCCAGCAGTCCCAGCGGTCACAGAAAGCAGTCCCAGCAGTCCCAGTGGGCGGGGTTAATTAATTTAATGGGCGGAGCTTACTCAGAAATGAGATTACCAATAAACAATGTAACTATAAAAGGCAGTTGAAATTGGTGATCCATTTCTTTCTGAGCAGTATCAATTCTCATGCGACAGTCATTTTTGAACTGTTAAGAAATTCACACTACGCGTACAGAAACAAATAATAAATACTGAACAAAGAAGACGGTCACACCTACTAATAACATGAATATTTAAGCAGTTTTGTGGTATATTAATTTTTCACCAAAAAAAAAAATCAATTTCTTAATTTACTGTGATTGATATCGGTTTCCATATTTATTTATTTATTTTTTATAGAAAATTAAACTTGAGTTGTTTATTTTCTATCAAAACTAGCTTTAAATAGACCTTATGATTATAGAGCAAGGCCGATTTCCATACTATACTCTGAATGCATTTTTCTTAAGTACTGGAGCTTTTGAAAAATTCTTTGAGTATTATATTTCAGTCATGATTATTTTCACTGACTTGCCAATTTAATTATCGTTTGATTATCTATGTAACAGAAAACAATAATACTTTTATCATATAAATGTTTGAGTGTACATCTGTAAATCGCGCGAATGGAACCCTCAGATTATGTTCAAAATTAATTAATCCCGAAATAAACGAAGATTTTTTGCAGTACATAGATTGAAATTAGTGCCATTGTTGACCAGCATGTTCAGTGATGTGTAACACTGATACCCAAATAACATTCATTGACTTTCTGCTAATCATGCCCGAAGGCGATTGAAACCTCAGGTGTTGACACCATTTTATACATTTGTATTGCTTTTTATTAATCGGCCAATCGGCCAGGAAAACACAAACAAAACAAATAAGAAATAAGTCACAATTCCCAATAATTTAAAAAAGTTTATAAATTTACTCTTTTAATAACTTGTTTATAAATTAAAAACAAATTCATAAATAGACCCCCCAGTAATTGTTCACAAATATAATTGTTTAAAGGACTGAAGAATGGTAGAATAATTTTATTTCATGGTCATTTAATAAATTATTAGGTATTATTTGAGGGCGGTAAAAAAATAACATGGAATGCTCTTTTTTAGCATGGTTTTAGCTTTTTCAAGTTAAAAAAAAAATCCAGTACAGTATGTCCCTCTGAATATCTTATTGTAATGACAAGTTTGTTTTGTTTTGTTTTTTTTTTTTAAATAGTGCTAATGCAAACTTTGAGTACATACCGTAACTTGACAGCATTAATTAAGTAAATAGGCCTAGATATTTTTTTCAAACACCTGTATTAAAGTTTTAATTAGCATTAATTAATTAAATAGGCCTTAGAGATATCTTTTTTTCAAACACCTGTATTAAAGTTTAATTCAAGGGATAAAAGTCATCTCCTGACTTCCCTTTTAACTAATTTAATTTTTTAAAATTAATTCTAGACTACAATTGTGTAAATTTACAGCCCCTGAAGACATTTAGTAATTACATGTATACCTATCTCTTTTTATTAAAATGTTGTAAGAAATCCTTGATATTTTTATTCTTTATCTTTAACACCTCTCTGTTGAAAGTAAACAAAGCAACAACAGGGAGCCTGCAAATTCAGAATACACAAGGGGCGGAGCTATCATGTCACTCAGAACCTTTTTCATGCATGAGTGAACAAAGCAGTCCCAGAAAGCAGTCCCAGGGACTGCTGGGACTGCTGGGTCTGCTTTCTAGAGCAGTCCCAGGGCAGTCCCACAGCAGTCCCAGAGCAGTCCCACAGCGGTCCCAGAGCAGTCCCACAGCAGTCCCAGAGCGGTCCCAAAGCAGTCCCGGGGACTGCTTTCTGGGACTGCTTAGGTGTCAGGTTGGGTCTGGTTGGTACTGTAGTTCTTGTCCCAGCATCTACATGTATACCCTTTAGCATCCAACAATGGAGAGTGAAGGAAAATCCGGCAAATTAAAACCTATGTGTTTGTAATATACATGTGTATTAGATAATTAAATTGAGAAACATTTCTGTCATAATCTGGTAATGTCACATGTAAAGTAAGGCAAGATTTTCATAATCTGGTCATTCAATGAATATGTGATTAATGAATGTACGCAGAGCAGCAATTTAAGCAAAAACCTGCCATTGCAAGTGTTAATGTTTTTGATACGTTAGTATTTTAGAATGTGAGAAAATAATTTCTTCAAACAGAGACAGGAAAAAAATTCATACTATTACTAAAAGTCTTACAATTTGAGAAAATTTCTAAAATTATATATATATATAAAAAAAAATTGCAGATAGGTTAGGGACGCACATAGGAAATATGCATTAAAATATTCCGAGAAAAATTATTTAGTGATGATATTTATCTTAAACTGTATGAGTTTTGATGAATGATAATTCTACTCTATGCATATGTATATATCGGATCTCTGCTGAGTTCGGTCAAAGCGACTTCACTTACATCAGCTGTTTGTCACGTGACATGTTTAAAATCAGAAAAAAAAAATATATATACAGCTACTAAAATCTTAAAAATTCAACGACATACTGATATCTTTTCGCTATGAAAATGATTGTATTTTCTTTGATACAAATGCCTTAGCATGAAAAGTGCTGGGAACAACTTCCTCATGTCCGGAAATTAGGTAAAATTTAGCCCTCTTTCGATAAACTTCCTACATTAACATAATACGCATTGAAAGTATGTAAAATTACGGAATAAAGCAGCAGTGCACAACCAGCCCCAAGCACTTTTCAAAATAGTAGGGATAATAGATAATAGGTGAGCTTAAAAACTCATAATTTATAGTGAAGCGAATTTCGTTGAACTTTTGATTTTTCCAAAGGGCCTGTCATTCCAGTAAGTACAGATGTACGTTACTGTATACGTGTGCCTTAATGCAGATTTATTTGAGATCTATACATTTTCAATTTAATATGAATATAAAATATCTGTTAATACATTCAAGAATATTTCTCCATTGGTCAGATCATGCTTGTTTCCTTTTTAATTTTCATAGTTACATCATACAATAAGCCTGATCCACGCTGCAACTACTGAGAAACTGTCAGTGACGCCATTTCAGTCAGTGCAGCGAGATCAAGATGACTCTAATTCTACGTTCAAATAGAGTAATTATGGCAAGATAAGGTACCCATCGATTTATGTTTAAATTATTTATGAGAAAAGACTGGATTTGAAATTGTATGAAAATAGCATTAGTATTTATTCGCCTAAATTCATTTGTATAGTTTTAACATGACGTCATAATCGTTTTCCCGAACCTCTACAAGTATAGTAGTCCTTAACCTAGCTGCCATGTTCATCAAACGAAGATTTATTCAAGCTTTTTACTACATAGCTTTGTCTACATACATGAATGTAAGTATGTAAGTATGAATGTAAGTATAAAAAAGCCAAATTTATACTTTTTATAATTTTTTTTTTTTTTAATATTCAAAGCACTATAACCTGTTTTCTCGATATGTGCTACTTCTACGTCAATAGATGTTAAATATTCTTCAATAAAAAAGTTCTTCGAGGGGCTTTCGTGCATGTCTCAAGGCATGAGAATAGAATATTGTATAATCGCTTATTAGTCTTCATTTTTCTCCTATTTTCTCGGTTTACCGTTTTGCTACAATAACATGAAAGTAGACCTATAATCAATATGTTTCGTAATCTGTGTCTGTGCTTGACTACGATATCACCTTCTTTAAAATTGAAAATAAAGGAATGTTTAATACTGTTGTTACAGTTCATAATTTAAGGAAGCGATTGTAAGGGTCCTTGAAAAAAATCCGCTCAATGAATTTTTCTCATTTTTACATATAATTTGCCCTACGTTGATGGTATCATAGTACGAAAATTTCAACCATGGTCATCAGGGTTATAAGGATGATATGGTAGCCATGGTAACAGCAGTTTTTCAACATGTTGATATTTATGAGGTGAAATTTTATACATCCCATACAGGTATCAAAATTGAAACAAAATAAAAAAAATCCACTAAATATTGAATAATATGCTTCTTTTTTTTCAATGAAAATAAAAATTGTATCGGAAACTATTGATAGATGTATTAATGCCACCGCTGCTTTGGGTAGTATTCATTTGCAGTACTGTAATATTTCCACCTCAAGAGGAGTTCTCAACGTCTTGACAAAAAAAATACCCAATGAATTTTCCAAAAACTAATGTATTCTGTACAAATTATTATAAGTGACTTATGGTTAAAATATAAAGAAAGGTCATCACATTCATTGTGAAGCTACATGCATTTCAATACCCCCCCCCCCCCTTTCCTAAAATATTAAAAGATTTCATAAATGTAAAAAGAATAAAGAAAAAAAAATATGTATAGATTAATAAATACTTTTTTTCTGAAAATCTTGCGTTTGTTGCTCATTTTATATGTAAATCAGAATAACAAAAGTAATAAAATAAAATCATGTACTTAAAAAAAAATAACAACATACACATTTGTTTTTTTTTATTTTCCCGTCCCAAAACATTCATTCTGTTATTATATCAATATAAAATATATACATTCTAAACCAGTACACAGTAGTCCAAGGGGCAAATTGTTCATGCGCTGACAAACGTCGAGGTCTCTGCACTGTGACCTGGAATGGGGGGTGGGGGGGGGGGGTGGGGGAGTAAGACACCTGTCTGAACATATTGAATGAATAGGGGTTAATATCTTATTTCGCAAAAAAAATAGTAATTTGCTATTTAATATTTACATTTGCAAATATTTTTTCTTCATATTTTTCGCATCATTTTCTCATGAACTATGTACATGAGTACATGAAGGAGCAAGAATATATCCACTGTGAGGTCATAATTCCACACTTGACGTCAAAACTAGAAACTTTAGTTTCAAAATAATTGTTGAATGACATAAAATTGCGTCGCTTTGTGCTTATGCGCTTCATAAAGTATACCGGCGTGAAGCGCTTTTGTTCATGTCCTCGTGAATTTTCAAAAATTATTATTTTAAAAGATTTTTTGCTAGTTTTGAGAAAACTTGCAAAAAGAAACTTTTCTTTTCTGTCAGAAGAAGTGTGTTCAGTTCCAATTTTTGACAAATTACGACGCATAAAACATTATACAACAAGATGTGTTTGTGAAACACTGATGCCCCCGTATGGCAACTTATAGCAAAGGATGAACTTTCTCAAATGCAAATCAGATATGTTGGTACCCAAAGTAAGGTCTTGTCTCGAGGAATATACCTGCGAAATATGAAAGCCCTAGTAGCAACCATTGAATAGATATGGAGAAGGTTAAAGTAATTCAAACATGAGGGTCAAGGTCAAATGGTTAAAATTAATGGTGCCTAAGGAAAGGCCTTCTCACAAGAAATATACAGGTGAAATATGAAAGCTGAAACAACAATCGTTCAAAAGTTATGACCAAGGTTAATGTGTTTCAAAATGTGGTCAAACACCAAGGTCAAGGTCAATGGATTACAATTGTTGGTATCCAAAGGAAGGTATTGTCACAAGGAAAAAAAAAACATGTTAAATAT
Source organism: Saccostrea echinata (assembly GCF_033153115.1). Classification (NCBI taxonomy): domain Eukaryota; kingdom Metazoa; phylum Mollusca; class Bivalvia; order Ostreida; family Ostreidae; genus Saccostrea; species Saccostrea echinata. Next base: position 15,699,412 of record NW_026889778.1, read on the forward strand.
GAAAGCCCTAGCAACAACTTTTCGAAAGTAGTGTCCAAGGTTAAAGTTTTCGAAAAGTAGGTCAAAGTCCAAGGTCACGGTCAAAGAGTCAAAGTTGTTTGTTTCCAAAGGAAGGTCTTGTCACAAGGATCATATGTGAAATATGCAAGCCCTATCACCAACGGTTCAAAAGTTATGGCCAAGATTAATGTTTTACAAAAGTAGGTCGAACTCCAAGGTCAAGAGGTCAAAGTTTTTGGTACCCAAAGGAAGGTCTTGTCACACGGATTACATATGTAAAGTATGAAAGCCCTTGCATCAGCGATATAAAAGTTATGGCCAAGGTTAAAGTTTTTCAAACGTAGGTCAAACTCCAAGGTCAAGGTCAAAGGGTCCAAGTTGTTGAAATCAAACGGATAGTGTTGTCACAAGGATTACATATGCTAAGTATGAAAGCCTTTGCACCAGCCGTTCAGAAGTTATGGCCAATGTTAAAGTATTACAAAATTAGGTCAAACTCCAAGGTCAACGTCAAATGGTCAAAGTTGTTGGTATTCGAAGGAAAGTCTTGTCACAAGGATTACATACGCTAACAATGAAAGCCTTAGCACCAACCGTTCAAAAGCTATGGCCAATATTAAAGTTTTTCAAAAGTAGGTCAAACTCCAAGGTCAAAAAGTCAAATATGGTGGTACCCAAAACAAGGACTTGTCACAAGAAATACACATGTGAAGTATGAAAGCCTTAGTACCAATCGTTCAAAAGTTATATCCAAGGTTAAAGTTGGGAAAAATTTTGCAAAACTGGGTCAAACTCAAAGGTCAAGGTCAAAAGGTCAAATATGGTGGTACCCGAAGAAAAGTCTTGTCACAAGGAATACACATGTGAAATATGAAAGTCATAGCTCCAACCAATTAAAAGTTATAGGCAATGTTAATGTTTTTGCGGACAAACATACAAACAGACAGACAGACAGGGCAAAAACTATATACCCCCGAATATTCGATACGGGGGCATAACAAAATCTTTACACAATATATGCACCGATGATTCAATGTTTACATGACCGATGTAAGTGTTGAAAATACTAGAGAAGATCTTATAAAGGAAAACACATTTCCTCTGCAATATTTAAAGAAGAAGATGTTCATGTGCAGCATGCAACCTCAAACTAGTCTATAAAGTATATATATCAAAATCGCATTCGTTCATCTGTTCATCCATTTTCATTAATCACTGAGAAAATCACGCCGTCTGAAGCTTCTAGGAAATGAATATATACTTTGATGTAGATCCAATAGTAAATTCTAATATTTTAATTAATTAAAACAAGAGGACATAAAGATCCAGATATAAATTCAATTTATTAATGAAATAGATTTCAATGTTCAGAACTATATACACAAAATCTAGACCTGTCAAAACAAAACACGTAGATGAAAAAAATTGCGTCGACGCTCCCCAACGCTCTGCAGCGTCACGTCCCATTCTTCCTCTGTTCATGAAATATTGCCACGAGGACTTTTTATCATTGGCGCAATCATTCCGGAAAGGGTTACCGTAAACTTTTTTTTTTTTTTGAAACATCGTTGAGTCGATCACGTGACGCCTTGCAATAGCTTCCTTAACGAGGTTGGATCCTGATATTTAAAGTCTTAAACTTTTTTTGTCAAGTATATTTTTAGTTTCTACACACATAGCTTAATTAAAAATCAAAACAAAAAATGGGGGTCAATATGCTTCTTTCGGCGCTACAGTACATTTAATTTGACCTTTTTGCACTGATATTTGTGTCTTAATCAAAAATCACATTTCGACGTTTTCCCTCCAAAGTTTTTATTCAAATAAATCATGGGACAAAATAAACTATTAGTCTTTTTTAAAAAAGACGCATTAAAATTGTGACGAAGAAAAAGTTTCAAATTGCTTCGCATAATGAATTATTTGACCTTTCTGCACTCACAAAATGTGATTTTTCTGGCATTAAAAATTTAAAAAGCAAGAAAATTATTTTAAAGTCTTAAACTTTTGCTGAATTTAAGCAGATTGATCAAAGTTATCTTATATATTTAGGAAAGGAAAACAAAAGTGGGGGTCTATGATCTAAATTTTTAGATATTACTAAAAGTGTTAATTTTATGTTAAAATTGGCTCAATTTTTTCCTGGACTTTCAGAATATATTTACTATATTTGTCACAATATAATGAAAAAATTCATAAGAAATAATTTATTAGATATTTCAGAGCCAGCATTAAACATTTCACTGCAAAAAACAGCTCTATGTCTAACCAGCATGGAAAAATAGAAATCTAAACTTAACAGTACTGTATATATTTCAAAAGGGAAAAATTGATCATTTTCTTCTAAAAAACCTTCCGCCACAAAATATAGTTTCTGGCTTAATCCTATTTCAATGGAATTTCATCGCGGTTTTTTCATTGGATATAGTTTAATTTGCATTGTAGAATCCAGATTCAATGTTAGAACATAAAAATGATGCAGAATTTTAGAAATTAAGGTCCTGATCAAAATCTGCTCAAAAGCTCAGGATCGAACGTCCTTAAGGAATTGCGTTGATACTTTAATTCTTCATTTCATTTACTTATCTGAAATAATGGGGATAATGGTGTCCTTGAATTTGAAAATATGAGTAACTGTAATATTTTCATTTTTTGAAGCGTAAATGGCAATATTAGTGTGTTCCCAGAGTTCCGTTTCACGAATAAATCAGTTTCCAAGTTTGTTACCAACGACTGCCACTCAATTAATACATTCATCTCTCTATAATCTCACGTCAATTTGCTCATGTTTCAAGTTATTCTTTGAAAGACATCTTCAAGTAGAATAGGTAAAATATTCAAGGTAAAGCAACCTCATCGTGCCCAGGGGGACATGCTATACAACTTCAGGATTACATATCAGTAACTGCACTCGCTTGTTATTTATTTTCGGAATGTATATATTATATCAATTAATGAAGTGGTTATATTTTTTAGGAAATTTTGTAAAATCAGCGAATATCAAGTAAGGAATTCAGAATAGACATTACCATTGCAATGAAAAGTAAAGAAGAATATCAAATAACATTTCGAGAAAACGATGTTGAAATCATTCGACAGTCAATATCAAGCTGCATCGATCGTAGTTGTCAACAGAGCTACATACCACATTGACTAAAACTAAAACTACATGCATATCGCTAATATCATAGATGATTTTCTAAATACAAAAAAACCAATCCGGTCCTATAGTTTTTTTTCTTTTAAAATTCTAAATTCCTCCTTTAGCAATTCAGCAGTATCTTTAGTCCTCTTGTTATGAATGATACATTCTAGATATTTTGTAAACTGATCATGTAAGCAGGGAAAGATGGCTGGAAGGTTCGATGTACTTGGGAAAGTGGGCAGAACAAATAGGCCGGAACAATCTAGAAAGCACCAGAGAGAGAGAGAGAGAGAGAGAGCAATCCCATTACTGTTGCATGATTTTAATTAGTGGAGTCATTGTTCGTGGGCAAGCAAAATTTTATTTCTTCGTTCGGACGTAATTTTGTGGGTTACTAGTTTATACGATGGATTAAATGAATCAGTATGTTTACAAAATAAACGTTCGCAGGGATATAAAGTAGAGGGTAAGCACGAAATCAACGATTATTGATGATTCCACAGTAAAATGTAAATTTAGATTACAAATAATAAATATGCACGATAAAAATTAATTAATCGAAATGCCAAGTAATTTTATAATTATTTCATTCAAGTAACAGTTTCCTTCTCGGTAAACAAAACTTCCTCCATCCTGTGTCTATTTCATTATAGGGAAATTTATTCATTGTCTTTCCTTATCTACTCATCTATAAGCTTTTTCTAGTAAAATATTATTTTGATCTTTGTACTGCTTGTTTGCTTAATTTATTTTGATATTTTAACTTAATGTTATCTATATCAAAACTATATTTTGGATAATCTGACCATTTCAGTTAAATGTTACAAGAAGATTTACCATATTTATTTCAAATAAACAAACTTGGATAAATTCTTATACTGTTGTTAATTGTATTCAGAATCCACATTTTTTTTTTCTCTTGAAATTAATGCTTTACTGCTTACATAATGCATGTGAATGATTAAATGATTAAAATTCATATTAATTAAATCTAAGGTTTGAGAACTCTACTGTACTGTAAAAGCAAGAAGACTGCAAAGTATAAGTGCCGGAAAAAGAAAAGTTGTATCTATGGAGTGGATGTTATCGTCAAAGTCGAGAATGTCAAGGTCTTGCATTTTTTTTATTTTTAGCGTAATACTTGTAAACAACATTGAATTGGAGCAATCAGAAGTGAGGAATAAGTTCCGATCATTTTTTTTTTTTTTTTTTTTTTTTTTTTTTTTTTTTTTTTTTGAAGAAAAACCCTTGGTCATTTGACATTTATACATGTATCTATGGTATTGACACCATGGTAACTTGTTCAACTTTTAAGGCGTACATTAAAAAGGGAAAAAATGAAGCACTATTTTCATGTCCGGACAAACTAAATTTATTTTTACTTATATGTTTTCTCCATAAAAGTAGATTTTTGTAGGTTCTGAAGCCTATAATTTTCTGAAACCTAATACTTAAAAGAATTGAATAAAATCCAAAAATTCTACTTTCTTAATATTTCCGGTTTTTTTGACACGGTGTCTCTTTGAATAAATGCAGCACATTTCCTCTTCTCATTAACATTAGGCAAAGTATAACAAAATTTAACATGATTTCAAAACCAGTGTTATTTTCTTTGGAAGGGGATCAGTCTAAAGCTTGTTTGACAAGTGAGGAAAAAATGGCGGAGTGCGGGGTGAGCGGAGGATGTTCCTGTTAGGAAATTAAAAATCTGGAAAGCTGAAGAAGTAGGAAAATGGCTAAATTAACTGTTCAGTATATTTAAATACATTGTTAAGACCACCTGCACACCCCTTTCCGACCTATGATTATTGCAGTTTTTTTATGATATATTGATGAATTATCATTTGCTATTAAATCACTGAATAAATCTTTAAGACGTATGATTTATTACAGCAAGGTCTTTCTGTCATTTTTTTATATTCCTATTATGATGCAATGTATATATCAGTATTGGATTTTATATTATATTATTATTATGTTTGAGATACGAAAATACGCAGCTAGTATAAGGCTGTCCGTAAAATATTAAACTGTTCCCACTGTAGTAACTTCTCTGAACTACCCAGATATGACGTCATAATAGAATATGAGTTCAAGTCACTGCAAACTTGAGCTGACATGATGGGGCTAGTGTCATAACTTTTACATTCCTTTCACCAGAGACAAATAATAGAGGGACAGCTGACTCATTTTCGCGCCAAATTATCTTCCTGTTTTCGCAGCGCCCCCACCGGGAGGCATAGAAAGACTTCCTGTCATAACAGCTGCTGTGTTGTCTTCACAGCCTTTGGGGTAAATATTGCGAATACATTCTATATTTTATTATATATAGCCTATACGTCAATTACTATTTACATAAGATGATATCTTAGATGTATTTTTCCAGCTATAACGAGAATTTTAAAAAAAAACGTAGAACTTTAGATCATCAGATGTTGACACGCAAGTCAGTAAGTCATGGTCACATCGATACAATAATTTGAGTTAAAAATTTGTCTTCTATAAAAGTTGTTCCCTTATATCATCATGATAATTGTAGACTCAGGCCCGTAAGAACCGGTGAGCAAGGGGAAAATAATTTTGCCAGTATACAGGCACGTAGTTAAGTATCATTTTTTAAGGGGGGGGGGGTATATCTGAAAATCTTGGACAAGCAAAAAAAAAAAACAAAAGAGTAAAATTGTCAGAATTCGAAAATCCTATTTCATGGAGAAGGGGGGGGGGCAGCTTTCAGTGGATATTTTTTTAACAGTAAAAGGTGTAAAAGGGTATGTTTGGAAAAGGGGAAAGCCCCCCCCCCCCCCCACCCCGATACTACATGTTACATGTCAGAGTGTATACAAAGCCTAAACATTAGAAACTACAATTACTTTAATGTGTCCCCTAAAAAAATATTAAATTAAAGTTAGACAAACTTTTTTTTTTTTTGGCTCAACCAAATTTTCTAAAATAGGTTGTGTCCAAAAAACTGAAATTCCTTCCCACATATGGGGCCTGAGAGTTTCTCAACATAAGACCTGATGATAGTCATGGGATGTATTATTTTATCATAAATGTTGAATGGTTTTATGTAGTCTGTCATGTGATTGAATTTTTGTATATCCAAGAATGAATAATCAGCATGTTAATTTTTTACATCATGTAAACAGGGACCTATATACTAAGTTAGTATATAGGTCCCTGATGTAAACATGTACTCATTATTCAATTTTATGTAAATTGGTTCTTCATGTAATCTCCAGGTATGAAATCACTTTCCTCAGCAACAGATACAGCTTGCCAGCAGTGGAAATGTAGAATGCTTATTTTAATGTGGGACTTTATTCCCACCACCATAAATCTATTAAGTGAGTGGCAATATTCTTTCCATAATGTCACAATGATTTTTAAAAAAATGTATCAACACGCTACATGTAACTGTTAACATCTAAATTTGCATCAGGATCGATGTCGAATGCTGCCTTGATTTGAAGAAAATTATGCTCTTTGTGAGGGGATGCTTCTCCTTGCGGTGCCCTTGTTTTAGAGGGAGATTGGTTTTTTTAAACTGGTTTTGTAGTGTGCGTGTGTGTTTTTTTTAAATATACATATTTATAATGGACAATTGCCCTAACCCAGGTTTTACAAGTTTATCTCATTGAGCTATTAAATTCTTTTATTCATTGATTTTGCATTTTCATATTTTCAGATATTATGGTACCTTTACTGACTGATTCTACAAGATTCTGAAGTTTCCTGTTGTCCTCCCAAAAGACCTTCACCTGCTTTAGAAGGGTGTTTTAAGTGAGATCTTAGGATGAATAAGGCGACGAATAGTAGTTTAGTAAGCTGTGAAGCTGAAAGTTGTACCATATGCTGCTGCATCAAACATGGCCAAACTCGAAACGCCACTGAAACAAACATTGGCTTGTATCGCACTACTGTTGCGTGGTTTTTCAACAATACTGCAACTGAATTAATGATATCCTTAACTTTTAATGGTAAAATATGAGCTATCTCTCACTCCAGGACATTTGTAAAGGTTTTTTTTTTTTTTTTGACTTCCGAGAACTTCATGATTGAATATTTTTCCACATATTTTTCCACTCCTTGGACTGTAAATTCTGAGTAAAGAAAAGCATATATGTGATGTACATTTCAAATTTCAATGTGATGCATGTAAACTGGAATTTACTGCAAGGCCTAAATGTGTGACAATAAAACTAACTTTAAGTCAACCAATTCATATTTTGTCTTTTTAAAACACCTACTTTATCAGTATATATATATATATATATATATATATATATATATATATATATATATATATATATATATATATATATATATATATATATATATATATATATATATATACATTTGCTATGTTTTTCTACTAAGCCATATGTGCAATTGATTTGAAGTTCATTTTTGTGTATACTCACGCGTAGAAATATACATAGTGAAACTCGCGGTAAAGTGACGTCACAATGAGGCAACAGAGACGTTAATAAAAATGTAAGATATAGGGCAGCAAGAAATTCAAATATTGAGCATAATATTGTTGCTTTTGAACTTGTAAAATGTAAATATAAGGAATGTTATCCAGTTTAGTGTGAATTATTGGTGTGTAAATCACACAGACTTGCAAGTAGGCATATTTATATATATATACAATGTTATGTACATACAAGAGTACTTGTTTGTCATTTAGATTTGAATGAAAGACAAAGTAACCAAGTACCTCTACATATTCGCAAAAGAGTCTTGATCATCCTCTCTATCATTTTTTTTAGGTCACCTGAGTCACTCAGGTGACCTATTGCTATCTGTTTTTTGTCCGTCGTCGTGCGGGCGTGCGTAAACTTTCCACATTTTTGACTTCTTCTCAAGAACCACTGGGTCAATCCACCAAACTTGCCACAAACTATCCTTGGGTAAAGATGATTCAAGTTTGTTCAAATGAAGGGCCACGCCTTCTTCCAAGGGGAGATAATTAAGAATTAGTGAAAAATTAATGGTATTTTTTAAAAATCTTCTTCTCTAGAACCACTGGACCAGGTAAGATGAAACTTATATGAAAACATCATCAGGTAGTGTAGACTCAAGTTTGTTAAAATCATGACCCCCAGGGGTAGGATGGGGCCACAATGGACGATCAAAGTTTTACATAGAGATATATAGGAAAAATCTTTAAAAATCTTCTTCTCAGAACAGCTAAGCCCTGATTGGTCATGTTTATATGGAAGCATCCTCAGGTAGTGTAGATTCAAGTTTGTTCAAATCATGACCCCCGGGGGTAGGGCGGGGCCACAATGGACGATCAAAGTTTTACATAGAGATATATAGGAAAAATCTTTAAAAATCTTCTCAAGAACAGCAAAGTCGTGATGAGTCATATTTATATGGAAGCATCCTCAGGTAGTGTAGATTCAAGTTTGTTCAAATCATGACCCCCGGGAGTAGGGTGGAGCCACAATGAATGATCAAAGTTTTACATAGAATTATATAGGAAAAATCTTTTAGAATCTTTTTCTCAGGAACAGCAAATCCATGATTGGTTATATTTACATGGAAACATAAGGTAGTATAGATTCAAGTTTGTTCAAATCATGACTCTGGACTCTAGGGATTGGGTGGGGCCACAATAGACTATCAAAGATTTACAAAAGCTCCTTCCATCAGTTTATTTTATGGATCTTCTATGAATTGTTGTTTTATGCTCAGGTGACCGATAAGGCCCTTGGGCCTCTTGTTTTTTTTTTTTTTTTTTTTTTTTTTTTTTTACAAGTTTATCTTATTGAGCCATTAAATTATTGAGCTATTAAATTCTGAGCTATTAGTGTCATTTAGATTTGAATGAAAGACAAAGTAACCAAGTACCTCTACATATTCGCAAAGAGTCTTGATCATCCTCTCTATCAATTTTTTTTCACATTCAGAAGAATTGTATAAATCTTTGGTACATATAAATATTTGTAGTAAATGCAGGGTTTTTGTATGGGCAAAACATTCTTAAACTGTGTCAGCTTGCAGGGCTGATATACATGTAAATAAAGTATTCATTAAATTTTACTTTGGCTTAATAAATGTTAGGAATGCTTGAATTGATTAATATCAATGAATATCCTGTAAATTTCAAATTATTTCATTTTTATTTAGAATGTAGATCTAACAGAAGGTCAGTCTTCCTGCATATAAATACCACATAATAAGTCTAAGGTGTGCAATGAATACAGGGCTCCTAAAACCATTAGCATTACTTAAGTTGCATAGACCGAGTGCTCTGTGATGGGGTTTTCTTGATCAGCACCACTTTAGTTTTTTTTTTTTTTTTTTTTTTTCAATTGACTTTTTTTTTGCAAAATGGCACTTTAACAATGTTTTAAAAATGCAGTAAATGATGAAATGTATGAGTTGCTTGATTAGATTACAAGTCACAATCTATGCTTGGTTTCAGGATGGTGTATTTTGTACGTGTTTTTAGATACGTTATAGGAAAACAAAAATAAAATAATATACTTTATATACCGCAATATGATATTTCTAAAAAAGAAAAAGGTTAATTTCAGCATTTTTTTAGGAACGACTTTACTTTACCGGTCCCCAGAAAAACGCGCTCAAATATAGTGTCGACTTCAAATATAGTGGCGACTTCAAATATATATGAGATCGCGTGAGCGATCGAAAAAAAATTAAAAGTATGAGGTTATAAGCCTTTTTGATCCCAAAATCGAATTCTATGGTTAAAAGTTTAGTTTAAAACCTCGTTCTCTGAAGAAAGTAATAAATATTGTTTATTAATTGAAAAGGAGAAAAAAAAAATACTTGTCAACGAAGCGCGTGCGGCGCATGCTTAGTGTCGTTTCTTTTGTACTTAGCCATTTTTTTTTTCATGTAAACAAACCAACGACATGTCGTTGAAGCTGAATTAAGATCTTACAAAAACACAGATGCATCTGAATTTTCTAATTAATCTAAAAAAAAACAAGACACTAACCCTAATCTCTCGGATGGTATGCGAGGACTAACCCAAATCTCCCAGGCGGATGCTAGACTAACCCATGTGCGAGGACTAACCCTAATCTCTCTGATGGATGCGAGACTAACCCTAATCAGTCGAAAACTTGTGCAAGGACTAACCCTAATCTTTCAGGTGGATGCAAAACTAATCCTAACCAGTCCAAAAATGTGTAAAACTAACCCTAATCAGTTGAGTGACGTAAATCTTACGTCATAGTGCAATGAGCGCGCGGATCTTGCGGATCTGGGGACCGGTAAAGTAAAGTCTACCCTTTTTTTATTTAATTTTAATGAATGTATACAGATATATTTATATAACGATATATAAAAAAAATACGGGAAATACACCAACCTAGCTGCATGAAATCTAGCACTTACGTACATGTAGGTAACCACTAAATACAATAATTCATGCCAGTGCAAAACCGACATGGCAAACAAATGGCCTCGTTCAAAAAGATCTTCTTATCCTACACTATAAAATACATGTTACAGTGTATTTCTCAGTGTAGAGGTTGTAAAGAAGACAAGCCATCATGAACAAATGCAACTCGAGTCGGGGTTAGAAGATCGATTCCATCTATTTACTGTAGATAAATTTGTTCTCAATTCTCTGTCGTCATGAAAACGAAAGTAACTCATCCCCCTACGATTAATGCCACGAGTAAATTTTGCTTAAAATTGGAGTTGTAGCGATGTTTATTCAAATTTACTGCCCATTCTATGATGAAACGCTATACTGTTTATAGTTTCTATGCCTCCCGGTGAGGGCGCTGCGAAAATCGGAACATCATTTTCCATTCGGAATTAAAGTACCCAACTTAAAGTGAAAAGTCAAGAAACGTCCCGAATGAGTCAGCGGTCCCTCTATTATATGTCTCTGCTTTCACATGACATGTAAAGATTTTTAGCGTTATTGTTTTGATTCAAATGTATGGATTGTTCTTTAAGCTTAAGTGTACTGTTATGATATTCAACATTTTGCAATTTAATATCGTTATTCATTTAACTTGTCCGATATGTACATATATTCAAACAATTACAAAAATTGACCGTGAAACGCCCCCCCCCCCCTTACACATCCGTGGACAGAGTTAGAATTTATAAATCGTGTATATATTTGACTGGCACAAGTGATTAATAAGGATAAATTGAAGATATTCTGTGTGAATCTACTAAAGAAGTATGCCTCTAACTGAATTTTGCTGGGGGATTGTATGTAATTTATCCTATTTTGTATAAATTGTTATACAGAGTGGAAAATGCCCCCTTATATATGGGTAAGTTGAATTTCTCGTGAAATATTTTCTCAAGAGGTAACATTCAGACCTGCCCCCAGCACTTTATATGTACCAAAGATCAGGATGAATTGACTTATGTGACAAATTTTTCTCAATAATGTTGTTTTCCACTTGTGCCGATGCGATTTTTGTGCAACATTTAGGAATTTACAAGTGTCCGTCACGTGATCAACAAAGTCATGTGACATCACAGAAATGCATTATTATTTACCTGATTACACTCTCATCACAAGTTGACTGCAAATTCATACATAGACTACAAATTGAAATTAAAATCTAGCTCAAAAAATACCTTCGGACAACCTTAACATAGCTGCGTACTGTTTACATTTTCTTCAAAAGTCTTATATTCACATATCATTTGTTACTTTTTTCAATTTGATATCGTCAGAAACATGTAAAGAACTTTTTGAGGTTATTTTATTTCTTGAATTTCTAGTTGTTATCGTTAATAGTATTGTTATGTATAATTATTTAAAAATTTCGGTTATTGTTATGGATCTGAAGAAAATAAAAAAAAAAAGATACTAGTAGTATATGTATTTTTATTTCATTGGTTAAATTGGATTGATCTAATGAAACATTAAACATTTTGACAGCCAAAAGCATTTAACAACTCTGATGTACACGTTCATACATTTCGCATTGAAAACATCAACAAATATCTTAAAATTTTGGTTTTGTCGTATATTGTTAAGGACATTGGCAAGTCAGGGGTTTCCGGAGAAAAAAGGTTTAATACATGGGTTTTTTCACTTATAAAATAGTGATTGAGAGTGATCTCCCGTGTAGAATTCTCTAAGCGGTGAAAACTAGTAAAGTGTATGTTACAGAGGTAAACAAAAGCACGTGTACTTCCTTCAACGGGTAGAATCATCTATACAGCAAGAAAGAAAAGTAGTAATGGCTTTGTTGTACATTGTATTCAGGGACAAATAGCCAACAGGTCATCATTTACCATAGTTATGCTCAGTATGCTGGGAAGGGCAAAGATGTGACATATGCTGAAAGGTAGGTCGAGCATGCAGACTGAGAACAGTTCTTAGGTCGTGTGAAGGAATCAGCATTTAGTAACTACTGATAAAAATTAAAAATAAATCCATGACAATGTGTTTCATTCAATTCAGTCAATTACATGATAAAACAATCAACCAGTCTCTTGACCAGTTTTAGATGTTAAGGGACGCAACTCAAAAATGATGATCGGTGCCGGTATATCCATGTCTTGTTTTTATATATACATTTTCAGCAAAAATATCTAGAAATCATAGGAAATGAAGATACAATAATGTATATAATACAAAAACTGTAGGAAATAATTGGGTTTTGAAGAAAAGTTATGGTGAAAAATTATGTAGGTCCCTTTTATCAACATTTTTCATAGGAAATGCATTAAGAATTTTAAAAACACTAATTTGACAAAATCTAAAAAAGAGTGTTGGATTGGTGGGTAAAACAATCCAGAATATAAGCTGTTTAGTACATTTAAACCTACTCAATAGTTCTTGAAAAATTCTATAGAATAACCAGGAACCTTGCCAAAGTCCTTAACATACTGCAGTGAAACTTTGAAATTTTGCACTCAAAAAGATTTCATTTAACAATTAAGTGATTCAAAGTCAAACAAGGTCATTCCAGGTCAAATAAACGATCATGTTCACATAGTAATAAATACAGGTATAATTCACCACTGAAATGCAAAAAAAAAAAAAAAAAAAAAAAAAAAAAAAAAAAAACTTGTGTTCATCAATTTTTTTTATATATATATGAAACTACATTGCATATCAACTTAAATGACAATTTACTAAATCATTTAATTTACCTGGGTCATTTCAAGTCTAGTTCATTGAAATCAGAATATGTTTTAATTATAGCAGAATCTCATATATATATATAACACAATCCAAATCAAAAAGAGAAAATCAAAATTCCTTTTTTTTACCCAGTTTTTACAAACTGAAGTCATTTTGGTCTGAAAAACCTTATATGTGTCTCCACAAGGTCACTTTTTGGTGTTTTTTTTTTAGGTTTTTGAGGAACGTTCCTCTTTATACACTTCAAATTATTTGTTACAATAATGCATTTGAGGAACGTTCCTCTCTCCTATATACTCGTATTTTTAAATACCACGAATCTTACCACATCAGGCAGAGAGAGGAACGTTCCTCTCTCTGATAAACTTGTATTTTTAAATACCTCATGAATCTTAACACATCCGGCATTTGAGTAATGTTCCTCTCTTAAGTTCACATATCTGTATACACCTCATGAATGATCAAACATAAGGCATTCGAGGAACGTTCCTCTCTGAAATTTACCTATATCTAAACATCTTATAGACACTCACATGCAAGGAACGTTCCTCTCTCAGATTTCTATCTGTTGATATCTTATTCATAAAGTTTATTACAGCAGGCATTTGAGGAACGTTCCTCTCTCAAATTCACATATCTGTAGACAACTCATGCATGATCAAACATCAGACATTTGAGGAACATTCCTCTCTCAAATTTTCCCATATCTTTAAACATCTTACAGTGCTTGTTTACGTATGACACATTGGAGGAACGTTCCTCTCTATGCATGCATAAAGCATTGAAGGAACGTTCCTCTTTAGTACATGAAATGCAGTACATATTTGCAGAAACTTTTTTTTTGTTTTTTATTCGTAAACACTATAAATATATATATATATGAAAAGTCATTTTGACATTTTAAAAAAGTATATTTTAATAAAGCTATGTCAAATCATTATATCAAACTAAACCATATCATTGAGGATCACCATGGTTCTTTCTCAGTTATATCTTCCTTTATACTGGTAATAGGGAGAAAACCTGTATCCAATTCCTTGGTCTCCAAAGGTTCATAACTGCTTTTTCATCAAAAAATTCTTTAGGGTCATCATCTGTTGGAAAAATGTCACATTCAGTATCACATTTTAAAATTTAAATAACGTAATAAATTAAGGGCCCTCCAGATTTTCAAAATTGTGATTTAAAGATAAAGTGGCAGAGATAGAATATTAGAAAATATTTGTATAGTGGTAAGAAGATTATGTATGATGTCTCATCTAAAATGAGATTTAAAAAAAAAACAGTGAAAAATGGAGAACTTGGATTAAAATTTTGAAATTTTATTTGCTATGAATTATGAAAATACATGTATAATCTTGAAAAACAAAAGGTATTGTTCTCAGAGAAGTGTTTATTTTGTGACGTCTTAATTGAGACCCATACTCCTCACATAAATTATCTTTATTCATCCTTTCTTTGAAATAAATATTGTATCTTAGACATCACATTAGAATCTCTCTCATAAGTTTTAATTTGTTATCTGTTATATATGAAAATAATTATAAGGTCATAATTTGGAAAAGTTTCATTTATCCTTTTCCAAAGAAAAGCATATGAAAAGTGCTGTCAAATTTATTTCATGAGTTTTATATATGTATTCTCCTTTAATCTACAAGAACTTACTTTAATTCTGATTCTCATTTTTACTTTGCATAAGTAGCCTTTCAGATAAACTTCAAAAACTGAAATCTGTATCTTTATAAAAATGAAGTATTGACTCTATAGTGATTTGTCTATTAACACCCTCCCCCCTCTCCAGATCATTCTTTATACAACTGACTTTGACATATTGCTGGTGCCCTGTTCACATATTACTTGATATCAATCACTGCCAATCATATATGCTAGGGAAACATTATGAGATTTGCCTTAAACCAGCTCTTGCAACTATATCCCCTATCTATCCCCTGAGACTGCAGGGGGACAGGCTTCATGGACAGTGAAGACCAGTGCTGATGATATGATGATATCTGATTACTTGCTGAAAGTTTATATCAGTCAGGGTCTAATAATAGATACAGATCTGCAGTTAGAAGATGAAGCAATTAATTAAGAGAATTTAACATTCTGTAATTGAACTGATTAGACAATTTCGATTCCAACTCCTTAAAAATTAGGATAATATCAATATATTTAAAAAGACAAAATGAATGTAGGTAATGTAGCTTACAATTGCAAGTCATTAAGGCAGAATTTAATTGTTTTTGACTAACTAAGAGTTTTTTTTTTTTGAAAATTATTTTTCCCACTTAAATTCTTAATCAGAAACTATATTTCCACACTGCTCTTTTAATTGTCCTTTGACACGAAGCAATCATGGTATAGTATATTGTATCGCTAGTAAAACTTATTTTAAAAAATAACCTGCACAGATAATATATATTAAGGCCCATAGGTGGCAGTTATCCTAAAACACGAAATCAAATTGCCAACTGGTGACAAAAATTAAAGCACTGCAGCTACTCTTAGCTATGCTTAGCACTTTAAAAAAATGAAGTATTTCTAGATAGCAAATCAAACAGCATTCTATGGTCAATGTATAGAAGTATATATTCCCAGTCCCTTAGGTTGATAATGCTCTTATTGGTAAAACATTACACACTTCAGAGCAATCTTTAAAAATAAAATAGATATAAAATTCATAGATAGCATAAGAATACTTATCATTTGGCCTCAAAAAAGTGTTTTACATTTTACATTATCTTAACCTTGTAAGTGTGGTAGATGTAAATGTTAATGACTACAATGATCTACTTAGGTAATAAGGTCTTGACCGCAAATCAAGTTGGCTGGATTTGGAGAGGGTATCAAGTTTTGACATTGATTGCTGAGTTTCAGAACAGGATAAATATCGCAATAAATTGACAATGTTCACTGCCAATTATTATAAGTCAGCAAGTTGGGCAGTTCCAATACTGAGTGCAGAATAATTATGTTCAATGAATTGTTTCTAAGTCACGTCCTTTATGTAAACTGTTACATGGTAATACAAAATTAAACTTTGTAAAAAACTTTGGACATCATTTTTGTGTCGCCTGCAGAGCAGAGCGGCACTTAGGGATCACTTTACCCAGTGTCTGTTCGTCTGTCCATCCGTCTGTCCGTCTGTCACACCTTATATCTCGAGAAATGTAAAAGGTATGGATTTCATATTTTGCACATGTATAGCTTTGCACAATGGCTTTTGTATTTTACAATGGTTACCAACCTCCTGATCCTTGGACTTGACCTTTGACCTACTTGTTAAAATAGTTTACAGTGCCGATATTCAACTTATTTTTGACATTTAAGAGCTGAGTCTAGGCTATTTAGCGTAAGCACTGTGTGTAATAAAATATTTTCAAAAAAATACCAGCGTAACAGTCCACTTGACCTTGACCTTTGACTTTCTTTGCAAAATATACTGCAGACGGTTTAAATTAACTTATGTCTTTTGAATTTAGAGAGGCAGGGATTTGATAATTAGCATTTATACATGTTGACAATGTACTTTGACACTGTATGATATACACTAACCACAAAAACTGAAATTTTTAAAGTACTATGAAAATACATCGGGATCGGTATTCCAAAATGGATGAATCAGATGTAGACTGACAATTGCGGTAATGACAGACTGAATTCTCTTTTGAAAGACACGGTGTTGTTTGAAATAACTAATGATAAATAATTATTTTTAATAATTTATTTTTTTCTAATATTCATTTTAGCTTTGAGGGGTTGGAGATTTATATTTCTATTTGATTGTTAGACTCCATGGCAATCCGGCTTACTATCCATGGATTTTTTTTTCTTTGCAGCCAAATGCATGAACTATAATCGCGGCTATACATGTAGTAGCAAATAAATAGCTGACCACTCTTACATTTATTAACATCTTCAATGAAGCTAAAAGCAGGCGACACATGCGTTCCTTAGAACACTCAATAAAAAAAAATGTATATCAGTCATTTGTATATGACTAAATAATGATTATTTAAAAAAATAAGGACCATTTAAGTAACTTTAGATGTAACATATATACTAACTATCATCACTAAAATCATCACAAAAAAAGTAGCAAGAGGAGAATGATATATGGTCTACATGTTTGTTTGTATGTTGTTTAACGTCCCTCTCAGTAATTTTTCACTGATATAAGAATGCCTGTACTAAAAACACATGCAAAGCAACATGAGAAATTAATATTTGTAAAACGTGAAAACAACATCGCCTGATCCAGAAGGGCAAGAAAAAAAAATCCATATTTCCTCTGGAACACTTTAAAAAATATGTATTGATTTAGAAGATTCTATAAAATTAACATTCAAAGAATATTTTGTACTGAGTAATACAATCATTCTGTTTTATTAACTGGATATCGATCTAGCCCCCCCCCCCCTTCACCTATTTCCCCTTTTCCAAATTGCTAGATCCGATTCTGTCTCTGTGATTTATTGGCAAGTTTGCAGAAACAAGCAAAATCAGAATTTCACAGATACACTGTATCTAGGATTGCAGAGTGGGTCATTTGGGATTGATAATCTAGTGATCAGCTACAGCAAGATTAACAGCCCATTTCATCAGTAAAATTACAGGTCAATTTATATAGCCTCTGTCTTATCAGCTTTCATTATGGAGAAATAATATAGGAAGATTTTCTTTAACTCTTTTAAATCATCAAGAAATCTCTTTATGGCTTGACAAGTACTATAAGAATAAATTAAGATATTTAATCAATGGACATAAGAACATATCAAACATGTGATGTAAGCATGAGCCTCTTCAATTATTTTTTTTTTTACTCCGTTTTTACATAATGAATAAATAAATACAAAATCATGGTTAAGCATCGAATGATGTGAGTATCGATTATTGAAACTGTTACTCAGAATTGAGTATTCAATTAGAAACAACATTATTATTATTTTTATCAGGTACTGTTAACACGTATTCAATTTCTTTTTAATTTTTCAATTGTGATTTTTTAGCATTTATGATGTCTCTCAAACATATAATATACTTAGTTGAGAATTATGATGTTGTTAATGTGAGTGATGAAAACAATTATTTTACACAATCTTGTGAAGTATCCCTTTTGTATGCAGCAGACTTTTTTCAAAGAGTACATTATTGAAGATTTAATTGGATTTGTCTTTTTTCCAAAACATTTCAAGTTAACAATTAGCAAAACTATCAAGAACAAGTTTCTATATGGCTAAGTATGATCTTTGACAAGGTCACTGTTGCTGGTAATTAAAGAACATCACTTGATTCCAATCTAAGTACTAATTCATACACAGATAAGCTTAATTAAATACAAAAAAGCAGAGTTATATGTAATAATATCTTGGGAAAGTATAAACAACTGACCAGTGAACACTATGTGAATTAAGCCGTGAAGCCATTTAGTATCGGGGGATGTATAAACAAACTACAGGGCTCTGTTTAGTTTAAACACATTACTTCTGTGACATTATTCCCCTGAGCCTGGGTGAATTGGCATGCTCTGCTCTCTAACGCCATTGAAATTAACAGTGCTGAGCACCTAGTGAAGCAGGGATGACATATGGATGGAACTGGGCTTTAGCATTTTCTTTATCAAATCAATGTTTGATAAAAGAAAGCAAATACAGCTTCACATTAAAAATACTGGGTCTTTCCATATAATTCAAAATGCAAGAAAAAAAAACTTGAAAAATCTTTTGGAAATAATGTACCTCTTCAATACATGTACATGTCAAGTCATTCCATTTTACAAAAATATTATATGAAGAAAAAACTCTACTTTGTATATTATAAATATTATTAAAATGTTATATAGGAGTTCAGTGTTTTTACTGGGAGATGGGCAAATTTTTTTAAGGAGAAAAATATGAATAAGAATTATTATCAATTTTACTTTTGGGAAACAAATGTCAAAAGTGGTGTCCCAACACAAAAAACTCCTACTAATTTACATGGGTTAGGTATTTTGACTTCATAACATTATCATGAACAACATGAAAAAGGAATGTTATTTCCCAAAAACTTTTATTGTTTAGGCATCAGTTTTCTTATTAAAAATAATTGTGTGTGTGATGTCTTTTTTACATTGATGTGTTTTTAGGGCTGTATCAATATATCGAATAATCAATACGTATCAATATTTAAGAATATATCATATCGAAAAAAGAACTTCCAATACATATCGGACAGGCAGATTTTCTTTTAATTCTGTGAAAAAGTTGGGAATTTCAATCACCAAAGGTTATATTTTTTCACTGTTTTGAATTAAAATTGATTAATAATGATATAATCATTAAGGAGATACATGTAGCACATAGATAAATATATTACAAAATACATAGACAACTTTATTTAACATGTTTTTTTTCACATTCATTAAAAGTTTGAATTTGAAGTGTAATTTGTTATGACAGTGAGACAAGAACTTCGAAATGGGATATAAAAAAAATTAGTTTTTATAAAATTCATGCATTAAATGAATCATAAGACTTTTTTTATAGACTTGTTAAAGAATCCAATATATCGGATATCGCATAATAAAATATTGCATCGTATCAATTTTTTGCTCAATACACAGCCCTAGTGTTTTTCTTAAATCATGGACATGGACCCCCCCCCCTTCCACCCCAACAAAATAAATAAATAAAAACGAGCAGTCTCATTGCTGCTATGCACAACATTTGAAAACATACACTGGATGTCATAGAATTTCTAATTTTCTCAATGATAATTATGACTACATACTTGATTTGTTTAGGATCCTTCTTTCAGTAATGAACTGCTGCTGCAACAGGTGTCATGACCGGATAGATTACACTGAAACCAAAGGCACATTAGTTTATTTATCAAAACAATAAATTTCTCATTCATAATTTACTGTTATTTAGAAGTGTCTAATCTAGCATTTCAATAGGCTATAATAACTTTGATAAAGTTATTGATTAAATCTTTTATTTCCATTTTTTATGCAAACAATACATGGTATACATAAAGATTTATCATACATTTAAATAAATATTTGCTTATGTACCTTGATACATCCTTAATAGTGAGGGACTGCAACATCCTCTTTTTTATCCAGCCAAGTAGTTTTTCTGTTTCATGACTATACTCCAAGTTGACATCGAGAACATGGGTTTGCTATGTTTGAGAGATCCACATGCCCAAAGTCTGATAACACACCCACAATCATTTCAGTGTGGAGTGTCTTGATTGACATTTCTTCAAATAGTGGCACCGTGTTTCCATTCAGTAGGTCAATTGCACATGAAAAGCTTGCTTTAATTGACTAGCAGGAATAGTATTCATCAGAAGACAATGTACTGTAGTTTGATTGAATGGGGAATTAAGAAATGGAGAAATTGACAATGATATAGATCCTGTGTATTATACAGACAAATAATTATTCTTGTTCAAGCACTTGATGTATGCGAAGAAGAATTGTATGAACAAACCGGGCCGGGATACATATCAGTAGAGACGCATCTCTGTAATATTATTTGATTTTCCATTAAATGAGTGGATGTTAAACCGAATAGAATTGATTGGTCATTACATTTGAATCTCGGATGAAATTAACTAGAAAAGCTAAGGGTAAGGATACAATTTTAAATATTTAAGAAAATTGTCATTGTTACATTTCTTTTTATTGTATGTTTTAATGGCAGCTTTATATCAAATCGGTGGTAAATTTATATGTGTTCAGGAGAATGCAGTATAACTTTTTGATTGATTGATTGTTGTAGTTCTGTATGTCTCTTGGAGGAAAATGTCACTTGTCTGAGAGGTCACCTGATGCTGGTGAAGGCTTCAAATTTAGACCTTTACTTATTCGCACGATACTCAGGGCAATTGAACAGTGAAGGTTCTCTGGCATGCAAACACCTCAGACATGGTGCACCCGTTCGAGGTCTCATTTGAAAGACCTGCAACTTAAACTTCAAAGTACCAAACAGTTTCTACCTATATTCCTTTTATCATTTTTGCAACCAATGCACGGACCCGAGATCACAGAGAGACTTATCGAGCTACATGACAGTACTTTACACACACTGTATTCTCTCCCAATTCCCTTTACCATATGAAATTAAGGCTCATAAATCATGACCGCATTTTGCTTTACTTAAGTTGCAGGTTTGCACCTTTAAAATAATAATTAAATGATATTTATATTTACAAGCAATATGTGCAAATCCAGGATTGTTTTTTCAAGGGGGGGGGGGGGGTTCCACACCTTTACACAGAATGTACATGTAGGCCTAAACATAGCTCTTTTTCAGTGTTCCCTTTCCTATAAGAAAATATCTATTAATTCACAAGTTAACGGGAATCTTTAGTGATAGATGGAAACGAATCATATGATTGACACATATCACTCAAATAATGATATACATTTAAAATATTTCTTTATACTTGATCCAGAAGAATTACCAAATGAATGGTGAACCATGAATTAAACATGTCATGCTGTACAGGAAATGCAAATTGATTATGAATCTTTGCACTCTGTTGCTTTAAAATTATTGTGGTTAAAATGCATAAAAACCACCACATTTACAAAAAGGGTTACAAATTTGACCAACATCTTTTTCTCATTTTCCTACAAACTTTAATTTTTTTTTTTTTTTTTTATAAATTTTAAGCAGACAATATCTTTCTTTGTCCAGAGAGGTTTCATCCTTGATGTGTGATCTTGTGATCTTAAAATCAACAGGAGTCATCTACTCCTTAGGGGATACCAGTGTACTTTCCTCAAATCCTCTGTTTTCATGTATAAAGAGTTAAAATTTAAAATCGGAAGAGGAACGTTTCTCAGATATGTTATGTGTTCAGGCTTATGAAGCCAGTGTCTACAGATAGGAGAGGAACGTTCCTCTTGTGAAGCCAGTGTGACCAAATAGGAGAGGAACGTTCCTCTTGTGAAGCCAGTGTGACCAAATAGGAGAGGAACGTTCCTCTTGTGAAGCCAGTGTCAACAGATAGGAGAGGAACGTTCCTCTTGTGAAGCCAGTGTCAACAAATAGGAGAGGAACGTTCCTCTATGAAACCAGTGCCAACAAATAGGAGAGGAACGTTCCTCTATGAAACCAGTGCCAACAAATAGGAGAGGAACGTTCCTCTTATGAAGCCAGTGCCAACAGTTAGGAGAGGAACGTTCCTCTTATGAAGCCAGTGTCAATAGGAGAGGAACGTTCCTCTTATGAAGCCAGTGTCAGTAGGAGAGGAACATTCCTCTTATGAAGCCAGTGCCAACAAATAGGAGAGGAACGTTCCTCTTATGAAGCCAGTGCCACCATTTAGGAGAGGAACGTTCCTTAGATTCATTGGGTTCAGATTCATGTATATATTGTTAATATTTTAAAATGGGAAGAGGAACGTTCCTCAAATGTTCAGTGTATTTAGATTGATGTTTGTTGTATCATTGATTAGAATTGGTAGAGGAACGTTCCTCAAATATAATCTGTATTAGGGTTCATGGATATAGTATGTATTATCAATTGAAATTGATAGAGGAACGTTCCTCGTATAGCATTGTATATACAAACACACATATTTATTATAAGCAATCTGAAATAAAAGAGGAACGTTCCTCAAATACATTTTTCGTGCATAGAACTAAGGAGACAATGAGGAAGATTTCTGAAGAAGAGGAACGTTCCTCTCTTGAATTGCACTTAAAGTGACGAATTTCTCGAAAAACTCCCTTATAGAGGCTCACTTATTGACTTTTAGACCATTTTAGACTTCAGATTTGAAAAATCAGGTTTAAAAAAGGAATTTTGATTTTCTCTTTTTGATTTGGATTGTGTTATATATATATATATATATATATATATATATATATATATATATATATATATATATATATATATATATATATATATATATATATATATATATATATACTGTATATATATATATATATATATATATATATATATATATATATATATATATATATATATATATATATATATATATATATATATATATATATATATATATATATATTGTTAAAATGAAATATATGGAGATAACGGACAGTATTCAAGCTCAAAGTATATTAAAAAATACAAAATAGCAGCAGTGCAAACACGAACCTCCAAAACATAAGAGATGGGATCAGTTGCAATGGAGGAGTGAGCATCCCCTGCCGACCGGTCACACCCGCCGTGTGCCCCTTTGTTATGATCTGGAAATAACGGAAATATTCGTCGACAATTCAGTGTGCAAATAATACCTAACAATTGGTATGAAAAACGTCAGTCAGCATTTGACTCAATGATAAATTGTATTTGCTGACAATCGCATTGTATCAACCATTAAAATGTACATTAAACCTTAAAGATTCAAAGTGCTTAAATTTATTTATCTTTTTTGAAAACATGTATTCCTTGTCCTAGTGATTGATATTTTTGTGTGACCTCTTTAAGTATGCACTTTTTCCTGACTCGAGATGGAAGTTTTTTTTATTATTGTTATTTTTGCGAAGTCTGTTGCAAAGCAATTTACCATGTGTTGACCTTGAAATTTTTGTATAATTATTTGTAGGTTTCTAACAATTCAAATATAATATGGACACAAAACGTAATTAACGGATATTATTAAATTTCTGCGTTATTACTTTTTGCGTCCAGATCACCACAGAAGGTAATCAGGCAAAATGTAATAATACACTTTTTTTGATAATAAATTTTGCGTTATTACATTTTATGGTTATTTTATTGTTATTACATTTTGCGTTTAAGTTAACGCAAAAAGTATTGATCGCTTATTATCCTTAAAAATGAATGTTTATGGAAGTTTTTTTGCTACTATATAATATATACTATAGAAAGATTTTTTTTCAAAACGTTGAAAACGTTTCTGACATATTAAATTTCATATTTTACCTAAGAGGTCTAAAGCTCAAGCAGTTAGCCGGTATATCGGTACTGGAAAAACATATTTCAATACGGTATCTTTTTTTGTTATTGAATCGCAATATACCAGAATATCGATATTATTGCACAGCCATATTAATTTACATGCATTTAAATTTTTGTAATACCATATTGTATTGACAGATTTCTGAAAAATCAAAAAAAAAAAAAAAAAAAAAAAAAAAAAAAAAAAAAAAAAGGAAATAAAACTAGAAAGTTTGCTATTGCAAGCAATAGAATATGTCGCCCCGAACTGGTCTAAATGTATTTGTTTTTGTTTTGTTTCTTTTAAGAGGCTTAAATACATGGTCCAATTGCTGGGATTGGACTACCGACTCTTGGATTGTGGAGGATTTGTTGTGGTTAGATAATAGTTCTGACAGACAGGATTGCTGATTAATAAAATTTTGATTTTCTTAAAAAAAAAACCCTTCTATGTTTGATTTCGAATTCTAATTGAGTGAACATGAAATACATCAGACCACAGATGTTTATAAATGTAACTCAAACTAACATATCAGGAGAACTGGATTCTATTGAAGAAATAATATCGTTTATAGTCACTATTGATACCGGAAATAACTTAACTAATACCAGTGGTATATATATAGATGAAGCAATCTTAAATAAGATGATTCACACACACATAACAGAAAAAGCATCACAGCAGCGGAATATAAACTCATATGTTAGGGAAACGATTTTATTAAGAAACATCAAAATAACTTCGAGACAAAAAGTAAATTTTATATCTCTGTTCATCTGTACAGAAAATTGCCGAATAACTGATTGAGTCAAAGGCAGCCAAACTTTCAAGAACATTTATTTGGGGTCTTAAGTAAAAGGTCGATTTCGGGTTAAGAGAAATATTTTATGTTGTTATTCTGGTTGAGGCGCGCGCGTGTGTGTATTGAGGGGTGTTTAGTAATAAATTACAATAACATTCTTGACTTTACATTTATTAGTTTACAGAATTTTATTTGAAAACTGCATAAGAAAATAAAGTATTACTCAACAAAAAAATATCAGAGAAAAACGACACTAATCAAAAACATACTTTTTATTAATCGTTCAGAAAGAGAAAAAAAAAGTAAAACACTAAATATGGGTACTAAATATACATTTTTTTGAGAACAAATGTGAGCATAATACCTTTTTTTCTGTTTTGTTTCTATGGTAACTATGTGCGGCCAATTCAAGATTTTTTTTTATAAATAGAAATCACTTTGACACAATGCGAGGAATTATCCGTTTAAGTTTTAAAATGATTGCTTGAGTAGTTAATGAGAAAATGAGTTACAGAATTTTCACTTTTCATCTTCCATGGCAACGATTGACAATTTGAAAATTTTAAATGTGAATCGCACAACTGAAAGTGTAGGTTATCTTTTCTGTAAAGTTTCATGATAAATGTTCAAGGGACCAGTAAGAACACTCCCGTACATAATTCCTCACTTTAACACATTTCCATGGCAACGGTAGCCATTTTGAAACTGAAACTCTGCACTGCACAAGTACAAAATAATGATCGTTTTTCTTTGGAAAGTTTCAGGAAGATTGCCTCAGCCATCTCCGAGAACATCCCCGGACAAAGTTTTAGGCTTAATATAGCAATATGTCGCCCGACTTCTTTCGGGGCGAAATATTAATCTCGAATAATGTCTACATTTTGATTCTCGTTCGCCGCGCCGCGTCAAACGTAAGACGTAAAATAGGTAGTGACTGTGCCGGCACTAGAAGTGGAATTCATGGTTCTTTCGAACGATACCTTAAAAGCTGAAGACCTGTGGCACGGCAGGCGTTGGCAAGATAAAGGATCCTCACTGCTCTATGGCGATGAGTGCCTAGTAAATTACCGGACAAAATGTAATAAACGACCAAGAATTTTATTAACTTTAATGATTGCATTTTGACATTTTGTGCTAATACATTCTGCTTTGTGTTAACAAAAAAAAAAAAAAAAACGCAATAACGCAAAAAGTAACAACACACCTTTTTAATAGAACAAGTTAAATAATTCACAATAGTGTGTAAAAGAACCCTTTAATATTGTAAGCTTTAGATAAAATAAATCCTCTTCGATTTATATAACAAATATTATGAGGATAAGAACAAATGATTAAAAACAGGAAAACTCCCAAAGCTGAAAAAAAAAATCGTTATCATTTTGCAATGATATCCAAAATGATTATGACGTTTTATTTAAAAAAAAAAATCCTTCTCGATCAATTTAAACTTAGCGTCAAGAAATTTAATAATATTTTGGATAATGTAGCTAAATTTGCATAAAAATGTTTTTTGATTGTATTATACTCCCACTATCTCTACAAAAAAAAAATGAAATAAAAAGCAATCAGTACATTCTGCGATTACATTTTGTGTTTATCTTGCAATTGTTAATATTAACCCTGTACATGTATAATACTGACAATCTCAGAGTTATTTTAATAAAATGCATGCAGTTGTAATAACTTGGAATACTTGCAGATATTTACGTAAATAATTTTGCTCCACCAGGGGACATCAGTCCGCCACACCTACTTTATGTTCATATTCATTTTAGCAAGATTCCCCTTACTGTTTGTCAGCAAACTACATGTATTATATTTTACATTTTTTTTCTTCATTGAATTTAGTTTAATGAAAAAGTTACTAACCCCTGCTCCTTGAAGGTCAATAGGAGATATAAGAATCATCATACATTAACCATTATACTAATCAGACCTAAAGAATATCTCATTTTGTATCGGTATAATACAAAAATGATTACCAGTTATGAGTTCAACATGGTGAAATGAGATCACTCAATTTAACCCCTCTGATGACCTGACCATTGACCTCTGTAAAGTCAACCTAAGAAAACTGCATAATCAAGCCAGGTGTCGGGTCATTATTTCACCATGTTGATCTCGTATTGTATAATGTGAGCTACAATGAAGTTACTCCTGTAGAACTAGAGACCACGACATGTTCATCAAGAATTCTTGTATCAGTAAGCATAGAACTTTCGTTTATTTGTTCATAGACCGGTCTTATCTGCCTTGAAGTGAATTGCTCCTCATTGTTTCCTTTCGAGCTCTGCCTTCCTCTTCGTGACATTACCAAACATATCTGAAAAGCTATTATGGATATCAGTATAATTATAAACACAGATCCTCCACTGATAATAATTGTCCCAATCAAACGTTTATTATTTCCAGTCTGAGTAATTCCCTCTCCTATGGAATTAGTGTTTAGAATTTCTTTTGAAATACCTAGAAGTCCAGTGACTCTTCTTGAAGGAACTTTGCTATTGATAGTGGAATCTACAAAACAGGGAACTCAGCATTTCATTATTCTGAATCAGTAATATACTTATACATTACAATCGATGAAAAAGAAATATATAATTTTTGACATAATAAAAAATTAGGGTGTCCTAACACGTACAAAATGATGGAAGTTACCTTTGCTAGAGATTTTTTTACATAAAAGTGCCTTTAATATTTTCTTACCTAATTGTCATATCTTTGTATGGTTTATACTACATTTTCTATTTGTTTCTGCCTTACGTTTGTACTTACAGTTGATAAAATAAAAAATAATTCAGTCAAAGAGAATGCAATTCAAGCATTGCATTAAATTGAGTTTGTTTATCAAATTAAGTTTAATTTGTTAAAATGTTTATATTATTGGCTTTTCTATACATTAACAGTTGCAATATCCTTTAATCCAAAAGAAAAAAAAAGTAGACGCAAAACTACCATTTTCCACTTCGGGACATTTCCCTGTAACATGGTTACAGTCTTGGCAGTTTTCAGGACATGGTCCTTGACACCCAGTACCATAGTAACCCTTTTTGCACGGGGTAGTGCAACGGATTCCTATATACCCTGCCTCGCAGTCTGAAAATGTAGAAAATATTGAGGATTTTCTTTGGACATCAAAACACGCTCATAGCAATCACGCTTATAAATTGACGCTTACAGCAAGTTATTTTATTCCGTGTTCCTTTAAAATGCGAGGGTCATTAAAAAATACGTAGACAATGTCCCTCATCATATATATTTTTTGTAAGATTTAAGATCAACACATTTTCATATGTAAAAACATTTATTTTGTTGATGTGTGAAGTTTCCTTACATGAAATATATGGAGATAACGAACATTATTCATGCTCAAAAGTCCATTATTTCATGTTACTCAATTTTAAAAGAACATGTTTCGTCACCACGGAGCACGCTTAACAACATTGTAACGTCAAAAACAACGTCGAGAAAGTTTCTCCTAATTACAATGCCTTTTCATTTCATAAACGGTTTATAGCGCCTTACATATTCATAAAACGAATCCATAACACTTTACACCTAGTTTAATAACAATTGTTCGAGTATCATAAGATAAATTGTGAGTGCTTTCTGAAATTCTTTACCGCGCAACTTTCCGCAGCTCTTTTGACAAGATTTTTAAACTAAAACTTGTTTCTTTGCAGACCGTCCATTGTCCAATTCAAAGTCTCTACTACTCAGAAAATTTATTTTCCAAATGTATACAAATGCAGACTTGTTTATGATATATTTCCTGGTTCCTCCAGCATATTCAGAGTTTGCTTTAGAGGTTTCCCGAATGAAAAGGAACTTTCCGCTACTCGCTGTTCCGTGCCTTCATTCGACGTCTCCGTTTTTAGCCTTTTTTAAGTCTATCTGTCTTAAGAAATTTATTTCTTTTAAACGAAGCAATGTATTGTATTATAATTTAACATCTAAAATAATAGAATAGTATTAAATTTGAACATTTAAATGTTACCTCGTTTAAGCACCATTTATTAGAGATATTACTGTAGACATGTAAAGTGTATAATTAGTCAAAAAGTCAATTTTGATCTGCTACGTGACCCCATTTTTGCTGTCTTAAATCTTTGATAATTTTGATAAATGTCATGATATATCCAAATTTTTGAACTCAAATTATTTTAATCTATTGTTAAAACATGTCTACCAAATTTGGCTATAATAGGACGTTAACTACAAAAGTTATGGCAAAAGTCTACGGATTTTTTGAATCACCCTCGTATATTGTGAACTTAATGGATATAGCGAATGATATTTACAAAGAAGCAAAATCACCGTCACTGACACCTTGTTATGAACGTGCTTTACTGTAATTCATTCATCAAATTTATTATTCGTCATTTATATTAACTTGTATTAATTATTCTAGCACTGATAAATATCCAGAGTTCTAGGAAGCGTCAAATCTGTGATTTATTGCTGGTCAAGTCAATAAAAACGCTGAATTTTCATTCTTCATGGATGAAATTAAAATAAATAAATGTACACCAGGAATATGATATTTAGAGGTAACTTGCTCAAAACGACACCGTGACTCACAAACTGGAAAATGGAGAAAGATAGAATTTTTGTAAATTTTGTTCAATTCCTGTAAGTATTAGGATTCATAAAATTACAAGTTTTGGAACCTAAAAATCTACTTTCATGGAGAAAAATAATTTTTGTCTAGCCCAAAATATTGTTTAACTTCTTCCTGTTTATTGTACGCGTACGCTGGAAATTTGAAGAAGCTACTATGGTCTCAAGTACCAAAAAATGAAGAAAAGGAATTTTGATACAATTTAAAAAAAAAGATTATTAAAACATATTTCTCACTTTTGCATGCTCCAACTCAATGCTGTTTAAAAATGTAAGTTGAGTGACCTTGACAAGCACAATAATAACGAAACGGTAGATACAACCGGCACTTATATTTTGCAATATTTTCTTGCTTCACATTGCAGTTGAGTTTGTTTTATCTTCGCTCTGTTCATATTTTTCACATATCTTTTGCTTTATGATACATATATTTTAAAAGGAACGCACGGTTTTGACTCATTATGTAACTTTAAAAAAATCAGGGAAAATAATAATAATAATAATAATAATAATAATAATAATAATAATAAAAATAATAAAATAAAAAAAAAATAGTATCTTTCTTTATATTTTTTCCATAACAATCATTATATGTTTGCACTGTAAAATTTTATTTGAATAAAAAATATATTTTTTCGGTTTAACTTTAAAATTAATGTTAAGAGAGAATAAAAAAAAAAAATAACTTAAATCAAATCTATTCATGCTTAACATACATATGTAAGCTATGCAGTGAGCCTGGTCCAGTGCATTGCATATTACGATTCCCTGTAATCAGATAAAAGTCTTCCACATTTTGTGACAAAAGACTTGAAAATATTTTAGGATATAGCGCATATCATCAAACGTTAACAGTAACAGTACTTTTTTAGCTTTTGGGCGTCAAGGTAATTAAGAGTTGATATAATTATTATCATAGTGATATTATGATAATATAATTATTTATTATTATTTTAGATTCATAAACACTTTGACCCTTTGAATACTTGAACGTTAAGAATGCTTGAACTTCCTTATTTGTTTATCAAGATACGAGAAACAGTTTTATTATTATTATTATTAGATATTTCTTGTACTACAGATGAAGTGTTGTGTTTTAGACTTACTTATACACATCGATGAATTCGGGTCCCATTTCATGTTACCACAACATTTACTCAGGCCTTTATTGCTAAAAAAAAATATGTGTTTGTGAAACACTTATGCCCCCTTATGGCAGCTTATGACAAAGGTTAAAGTTTCTCAAATGCAAGGCAAACTCCAGGTTGAGATGAAAAATGTTGGTACCCAAAGAAAGGTCTTCCTTCAAGGAATATACCTGTGAAATGTGAAAACCCTTGCACCAACTGTTAAAAAATTATGGCGAAGGTGAAGGTTTTCTAAAAGTAAGTAAAGCGTCATCGTCAAGGTCAGAGTTGTTGGTATCCCAAGGAAGGTTTTGTCACAAAGATTACGTATGTGAAGTATGAACCATTCGAAAGTAATGGCCAAGGTTAAAGTTTTTCGAAAGTAGGTCAAACTCCTATGTCAAGGTTAAAGGGTCAAAGTGGTTGGTATCCAAATGAAAGGTCTTGTCACAAGAATTACATATGTGAAGTATGAAAACTCTAGCACCATCCATTCAAAATTTATGGCCAAGGTTAAAGTTTTTCAAAAAAAGGTTAAACTCCTAGGTCAAGGTTAAAGGGTCAAAGAGGTTGATATCCTGAGGAAGGTCTTGTCACAAGAAATACACACTTGAAGTTTGAAACCCCAATCACCAACTGTTCAAAAGTTATGACCAAGGTTAATTTTTTTCAAAAGTAGGTCAAACTCCGAGGTCAAGGTCAAAAGGTCAAATTTTTGGTATCCAAAGGAAGGCCTTATCACAAAAAATACACATGTGAAGTTTGAAATCCCAAGCACCAACTGTTCAGAGGTTATGGCAAAGGTTAATGTCTCATAAAATTTTGCAAAAGTGGGTCAAGGTCAAAAGGTCAAATATGATGGTACCCAAACAAAGGTCTTGTCACAAGAAATACACATGTGAAATATGAAAGTCATAGTTCCAACCAATCAGAAGTTATGGGCAGGGTTAAAGTTGACAACAGACAGACAGACAGCTAGACAGACACACAAACAGATAAAACAGACAGACAGGACAAAAACAATATATCCCCGGGATCTTTCGATCTGGGGGCATAAAAATTGCAAATATATGATCCACATTCATACACGACCCACCCAAGACAGAGGAGTCGTGATGTGATTGACACCATGCTCATACTGGGAAATGATATCCTAATCCACCCATCCTTATGCCGAGATCTGGCAATTTGTAACAAATGGACTATTCTTCTTATAAAAAAATAAACTGCATTGTTAGAAGTATAAGACCCGGGAAGTCTTTGGGCTGCCGTAAACAGTACGCTATGAAGCATGTCACGTGACCATCTAGAGCACGTATATCGTACATGGGTAGAAGGCTAGCATATGTGCGTTAAACCCGGTAGGGTATACTTAAAACCCACACACACACACCCTCACCCTCACACACACACACACACACACCCACACACACCCACACACACACAAAACAAAACAAAAACAAAAAAAAAAGAAGAAAAAAAAAACAAAAACAAAAAACAAAAAACATTGACACCCATTTTGATTTTTTTTATGAACTTAATTTAATTAGTTCGCAAACTTATTGATCACCCCTCGTATTATATCGATTTTTGAAACGAAAGTATCCTATTACATGCTTGATACATTGTATATGTTGATAAGATAGCATAGGATCAGTATAAGTACCAGATAATAGAAAGGATATTATGTACATACATGTAAGCAAGTTTAGCATTTATGGAAATCAGCAGTAATGCCTAGAAATCGGAGGTTTCCAGAATAGCAGATCACAGAAACCTTATTTTTTTGAAGAGTTGTCTATGTGCAATTCAAACACCAACAAAAGTGTAAAAGAACCAAATAGAATAAAAACTTACACTTCATTGCATCCTTGTCCACTTACGATTCCGTTAACTCTGTGATACGATATCTCTGTTAATAACACGCAAATGAACATAAAAACACTCCTGAATGACATACTTGTCTTTAAAGACTCTTTTGTTCTATGTTCAATGTATGATGCCCTAAAACACAGTCGCTAGTGGAACACACTTGCATTTAGTAAATAAAATATACAAACCGGAACAAAGATGTACATGTATGCTATTTATTTTCATAATCTGATCAAGTTTAAATTACGATCTAAAATTGAAATTTAAACTTCCTTTTTATTGATGTAGTATCATATCAAAATGGTAATTTCTATTTGCTGTAAATCTTTCGCTCACTCATTTTGAAACTCATACACAACGACGTTATAAATCCATTTACAAAAAGTAAACTATGTGTTCAAAGAACGATTAGAGGCCATTCCACCCTTTGAAAGTTTCTTTATCATTTAGTTGGAAAAAGGAGAAAAGTGTAAGAAAATCAAGAAAACAAAACACAATCAGTGCCCCTGTCCTCCTAGAATTTAACGTTGAAATCGTATCTTTTTTCTTTGTTTGATAGACAATGTAGTTATATAGTATTGTTAAGCTTTGAACGTACTATATCTAAATAGTAGTCAGCTAGGTTTGACACATGGTGTACGCGCCGGAAGCGAGTGCACTTAATGTCAAACCTTGACTTATTATTATGCTGACTTTGGTATGAAAACGACAATTTAAATAAATTCCTATGTGCAGACAACAAATATCAATGAATTTTTTTTTCTATACAATCCTAAATTAAGCGTTAATTAAGCGAACTAATTGAATTACTTCCTTAAAAGAAATAAAATGAGGTTTCAGTGCTCATTATCTTTTAAAGTAGTCCTATCTGATTATAATGTACATCTGCCATTGTTCTGCCCAAGGGAGAATCACGTGATCAAGGCGATCACGTGACATGCTCCGTGGCGTTATGTTCACAGAAGCTAAAAGATTTTCCGAGTCATATTTCTTACCATGCAAATTATTTTTTTAACAAAAACAGTCCATCTGCCAGAAATGGCCAAATCTCGGAAATAGGATGGGTGGATAAGGACATCCCTTCCAAAAATTAGCATGGTGATCATCAAAACCCGAGTCCTGTGTTTGGGACCGTCGCTTAATTAATGTGGATAAAGTATGGACGACCTCTTTTTATTATATCTCATATGTTTAAAGTCTAAAGTAAACGATATTTTCGGGATTTAATTATCATATTATTGTTAAGATATTCAACTATTTTTCTTATTGTAACTTGGCCTTCTTTCATAGCAAATTGCTCAACTAAGGACACATATTTTCCCCGGCTTGCTTTTGATGGGCAATGGAACAAACATCATTTTTAACCATCTCCCTTTCTTCACTAAATCAATCAATCCAATTAATGATTGAACTTCCAGTAAGTATTTTGTCTTCGTAAACCTTGTACAAATTATCATATTCTACTGCAAAAGAATTTCCAAGAAATACGTTAAACTTTACAGCCGTTCGTTGCTCGAGTAAGACTGAGTCAACCATTTTTGTCACAAGTCACCTACATACTGACGTCATTTTCACAATGAGACGTCACAAACAAAGAGCAAAACATTATATAGTACCTCCTATTTATAAAACGTGTGTATGACTATATGTGTGCCAGATTTCATTCTGATCTGAATTGTGGTTTTGGAAATATAGAGATAGTTCGCGAACTTTTTGATCATTCCTCGCATGAACAAGCCCTTTCATTATTCTTTGGACTCAGTTTGTGTAATTATATGTAATAATTAGTACGAAATTTGTTTGCATAATTTTTCCATAACCACTATTTCAACACCCTCTAAATGATTTTTTTTTTGGTTCTCAGACATATTAGTACACCCCTATTATGACGTCACGTTGTGCTACGTCACATTTTTTGGTGTGTATAGTTCAGCTATTTTTATATAATATACAGATCATAGTTTCAAAGAAATTTATTAATCTAAAGGGAAAAAGTTACATAGCTCTATTTGTTTATTTTTCCTTTAAAATTCAAATATATAAAACTACTTTTAAAAGGATTCCAGAATGTATTATTCTTAAATGTTAGATAAATAACATATATGAAGGTTGTCCCAGAGATACGCGAATATTTACAGTATCTTTTTTTTTTTTTTAACTAATACTATAAAGTAAAAAAAAATGGCATACTTCATGATCAACATTTTTTGAATAATGCATAAAAATTATAATGAAATATCTCTAAAAATAACATTTCCCTCTCAGGAAAACAAAATACAAATCAGTTGTCGGTGCATCACTAATGACGTCAAAACATAACTCGTTTATAAATTTGTTCTGGAAATTTGTGTTTGATAAAATTCGTTCAAGCATAAATTCGGCACTGCATTTAATTTTCCTTTATTTACAGAGTTATACATCTCAACTACTAGTGTTACCAAAAGGTTGCGGAATTTATTCTTTTATTAGATAATTTCTCAATCCCGATAATAAACCTAACATTGTTTAACGGCGGGCTTTACGTAGACCTATGACGTCCAGCTCCTGGCTTTCAATTGTCTTCATTTTTGTTTGTCTACAAAAAGTCTATTCTTTCGGACAATCAGTCAAGTCATCCTCAAACCTCTTCAACTAGGGATAAATCTGTGTCCGAGACTTATATATGTTTCTGTTTTTTCATCGTTAACATCTCTTTTATCGTATGGTCAGGAGTCGTATCCCGCTCAACACAGTGCTGCATAATAATTTGGTGCTTCACGTTATCGCCCAACGTCACCATTTTTGACAATATCTAATTAAAAGTGTTGTGGCATATAACGTCATATATTTGTCATTTATGATGTCAAACTAATGAATTTTTATACACGAATTCCCTAGATCAAAGAGTATTTAATGAGGTAAATTTGGTGATATTGTGTTTCCTTATAGCCTGGTAATTAAGAAAACTTCATTGTCCAGGCTATCTTTAAAAGAAAAAAAAATGCCGTGCTCTGATTACCGATAATTAACACCCTTTAAATGCTACTAAATGTAGAAAAAATGGTGTTCCATTCTTAGCCCTACAAGCTCTTTCCCTCTGTCGAATTCCATTCCATTTTTAAATATTTTGTCCCACGTGAATCAATAGTAGACAGTGGAATACTCAGTGTTTCAGAAGTATCGCTAGTTGTGCAATTCTTTGATAATAAATATCTACAACAGACTTTTTTGAAAAGCACTCATTTTGAATATTAAAACTGGAAGTATACAACGAAAACGGTAAGTTATGCATGATATCTGCTTATAAAAAAAGAAATAAGCAAGTATTGTCATTTGATAAAAAAAAGAAAAAAAAATATTTTTCAAATATTTTGGAAAAAAACAATCACAAAAAAATTCTAAATAATTTCTTGGAACGCTGTATATACATTAAAATACCATGTATCAGGTAACAGCTTGTGTAGCGTTATCGGTAGAGCGTCGGACTGATGACGATCTCGGGGTCCTGAGTTCGATCCCGGCTGTGGGTACTGTTAGATTTTCTTCAGATATAGAAGCCGTTCACTATTTCGGCATAGTATACTTACGCTATATAAATCCTTAGAACACTATGCAAAAATAGTTGGGTGGTGATTATATGGAGAGAAACTTACAGGAAGCATAATAATATGTAATAAAAACTAGTTTTGAAATGCATGGATGGTGCATAATGAAAATGATGATTTCCTGAAAACTTCTTATTTGTGTTGTTTTATATTTAGAATGAATTAAGATAATCAGTTAAGAACCTATACATTAGAGATACATTAGAACTGCTGTGGCGGGAATGTTTGTAAATATCGGGAGAAAGGTCGGGTGTAGATGAACTGAATATCATACGTAAAATTAAAATAAGCATCTGTTGGGTTGATCATAGGAAAAGAAACTGAAAGTTGCCAGCTGAAAACTTTGTTTGCTTACATGTACATGTATATCGTACGTACCAAGTATAAGTTGTATTTACGAGATATAAGTCACACATTCTCGATAATAGTCGTAATTACGAGCTAATATGGCGTACATGTATGTTCGAGAAAGTAAGTCGTACGACTTATATACATAATAAGTCGTAATGACGAATAATACACCGTACAATCAACATGAGTTATTCGTATGTACGACATAAAAATTCGACATATCGAGGTTATCCTACATGTAATAACAAGATCCTAAGTCAGACATTGTATGTACGATTTAATTAGTCGTAATATCGAGATCATAAGATCGTATGTGCGAGATAATAATTATAAGTCAATTTTACGAGATAACAAATCATTATAAAAATATATACTTAATTGTAAAAGGAAGAAAATAAGTCCTTTTTTCAAATCAGTTAGATTCGTTAAAGTGTTCGTATTATTGGCTTTTCCATGCATTACCAGTTAGAACAAATTAGAAAGAAAACTACCATTTTCCACTCTGGAACATTCCCCTATTACATGGTTACAGTCTTTGCAGATTTTAGGACATAGCACTTAACATTTAATACCATAGTAACCGATTTTTGCATGGGGTAGTGCAACGGATTCCTGTATATCCTGCCTCGCACTCTGAAATTGTAGAAAATATTGTGCATTTTCTATGTACATCAAAACAAGCTCATAGCAGTCACGCTTATGATAAATTGACACCCACTTACCAGTCTACAGTGACACTAACACACAGAGTGCACCTTCTTTGTAATAAATGATAATTGTAATTATACTGTTTGGCAGTGATTTGGGGGGGGGGGGGGTGTGGCTTACAGCGACGTGATTTTATTTCGCGTTCCTTTAAAATATATTGTGAACCTAATTGATACAACGAATTACGTTTATAAAGAAGCAAAATCTCCGTCACTGATACTTTGCTATAAACGTGTTTTACATGTACCGTAAATCATTCATCAAATTTATTATTCGTCCTTTATATTTACTT
The DNA here is from genome assembly GCF_033153115.1 of Saccostrea echinata. Lineage (NCBI taxonomy): Eukaryota > Metazoa > Mollusca > Bivalvia > Ostreida > Ostreidae > Saccostrea > Saccostrea echinata. The sequence goes on from NW_026889778.1 coordinate 15,736,968, forward strand.
CTTTTGATTATTCTAGCACTGAAATATATGAAGATCTAAGAACGGTCAAATTTGTGATTTATTGCTAGTCAATACAACAAGAGGCCCATGGGCCACATCGCTCACCTGAGTAACTTTGGCCATGCTGTTCTTTACCAGATTTCCCCCTTTTAATATACCTATTGTGGCCCCGCCCTACCCCCGGGGGTCATGATTTGAACAATTTAGAATGTACACTACCCCAGGATGCTTCCATATAAGTTTCAGCTTTTCTGGCCCAGTGGTTCTTGAGAAGAAGATTTTTTAAGATTCTTCATATATATTTCAATGTAAAACTTTGATTCCCTATTGTGGCCCCGCCCTACCCCCGGGGGTCATGATTTGAACAATTTAGAATTTACACTTCCCCAGGATGCTTCCATATAAGTTTCAGCTTTTCTGGCCCAGTGGTTCTTGAGAAGAAGATTTTTAAAGATTTTTCTTATGTATTTCAATGTAAAACTTGGATTCCCTATTGTGATCTCGCCCTACCCCCTGGGGTCATGATTTTAACAATTTAGAATCTACACTATCCCAGAATGCTTCCACATAAGTTTCAGCTTTTCTGGCCCAGTGGTTCTTGAGAAGATTTTTTAATGACCCCACCCTATTTTTGTTTTTTCTTGATTATCTCCCCTTGTAAGGGGACTTGGCACTTTATTTTAACAATTTACACTCCCCTTCAACCAAGGATACTTTGTACCAGGTTTGGTTAAAATTGGCCAAGTGGTTCTTAAGAAGAAGTTGAAAATGGGAAAGGTTTACAGACGGACGGACAGACGGACGGACAACGGGTGATCAGAAAAGCTCACTTGAGCTTTCAGCTCAGGTGAGCTAATAAAAACGCTGCATTTTTATTATCTATAGATGAAATAAAAATAAATACATCAGTAATTTGACATTTTGAGATAACTTGCTGAAAGCCATGACACCCAAGCAGGAAAATTGAGAAAAATGGAATTTTTTCATGACACATGCAAATTTTGATGAATTCCTGAAATTATTAGGTTTCAGAAAATTACAGATTTCGGAACCTAAAAATGCTACTTTATGGAGGGAATAATTTTTGTCTGGTCCAAGACGAAAATACTGCTTCACTTATTCCCCCTTATTGTAAGCTTACGCAGTTGAAGAAGTTACTATGGTCTCAAGTACCCCCCCTCCCCCCCCCCCCCCCCCGGAGAAAAAAAAAATGAAGACCAAGAATTATTTGGATACAATCTTCAAAAAAGATTATTGCATTTTTTTTAATTCTTACAGTGCAGTTGAGTTTTGTTTAATCTTTGCTGTAGCCATATACATTATCATAAATCGTTCGCTTTACCGTATTAATATCTTAAAAGAAATGCATGATTTTGACTCATTAGATAACTTTAAAAAAATCAGTGTCTTTCAACGCTGTAAAGGACCAATAGAAGTATAAAGCAAAATCATCTGAAAGTTGAAGCTATGTTGCCTAAGAATTTCAAACATAAGTATTCAGAGATTACAGAGCTCACATAAAGGAATGTTGTCTTTAAGTGAGGTAAAGTTCCACACTAAACTAATAGTCTAGTATTGTGCTCCCTAGATGCTACATTTATGCATTTTTGGTGTGATAGGGCTTGCATTTACTTGGGAATGGACTTACCTATAATCTTAAAACTAGTCACTCATCCAGAAAATGTAAGGCAAATCCAGCAGGTGAAGCAAATTTTAGAGTGCAAGTTTGGTTAAGATAGCCCTTATAGTTTATTGGCAATGGAGTTGCACCCAAAGATTAAACCTCGCCACTCGTCGGGAAACATAGGTCATATCCATCAACCGAAGCAAGTCTTATAGTGTGCACCCTTAGATGTATCATCCATGCAAGTTTGGTCAACATAGAGCTTACAGTTTCTTATAAATAAGATATGCTCCCAGAACTTTAACCTAGTAACTCATCTGGAAAATATAGGTCAGCTACAGCATCCGAAGCAAGTCCTGTAGTGCACATCCTTAGATGTATCCTCCATGCAAGTTTGGTCAACATAGGGCTTATAGTTATTTAAAAATGAGATTTGCCCCAAAAACTTTAATCTGGTCACTTATCCGGAAAACGAAGGTCAGAGCAAGCATCCGAAGCAAGATCAATAGTGTGTATCCTTAGATGTATTATCCATGCACATTTGGTCAATATAGGGTTTAAAGTTACTTGGAATTGAGACTTACTCCGAAACTTTAACCTGGTCACTCATAGGGAAAATGCAAGTCAGATCCAACATCCGAAGCAAGCCTGGTAGTGTGCACCATTACATGTATCATCCATATAAGTTTGGTAAACAAAGGGCTTATAGTTACGCAAATATTGGATCTGTTTCAAAAACTTTAACCTGGTCACTCATCCGAAGTAGGTCAGATCCAGTATCCGAAGCAAGCCTGTTAATGTGAATCCTTAGATGTATTATCCATGCAAGTATGGTCATTATAGGGTCTATAGATACTTGGAAATGAGACCTGCTTCAAAGACTTTAACCTGCTCAAAAAAACTTTAACCTGCTCCAAAAACATAAACCTGGTCATTTTTTAGCTGAAATTGCAGCATCTGAAACCTTGACTGGTGCAATGAAACATACCAAAAGCATCTTCCATGCATCTTTTCTCTCCAAAAAATTTAACCTGGGACGCCGACACCGATGCCGACACCGAGATATTACATAAGCCCCCCCCCCCCCCCCTCGAACTTCGCTGAGATGAGCTAAAAATCTGGTAAAAAATATACTTGCTTATTGTATCATGCAAGACCTGAGCTCTCTCCTTGGGATCGCACTAGTCTTACCAGGATAATAATGACTGAAAAAATATTCAAATAAAATGGACACTTGCATTGTGTGTAAGGTACTTAATATAAAGATATGTTTTGTCACTTGCCTAGTGCTACAAATAAGTACACAAAAAGGAATCTCTAATGCCTGTTTATTTACTAGAAGGTGATGCCTCTTGGCTACTTGCCACTTACAAACACTTGGTACAAACACTTGCCTCTGTATGTTGTTAAGGCTATGTATAGGCGTTTCTGTGCAAATGAGCTAATAAAAACGCATAAGAGGTATATTTTTTATTCAGAGAAAGTTTTGATTTATTTTCTTATGCATACTTAGTGCCCACAATGTGTTATAGCCAGTACACATTATGACGTCATATTATGACGACATTGTTCTTACCCACTGGAGGTAAAACAAATATATTAACAAAACAGCTTCGGTGCAAGGGATTACCCTATTTAATTTTTCATAAATATTGTATATAATGCTAAGAAGAATATTCTATAGATTAATAATACTGCTGCAAAAAATCCAAGGCATTTTCTCATTTGATTGGAATTTGAGAAAACTTGTACCGGACTGTACATTAAATATAAAAGAGCATGCCCATTAAATAAAATAGAGCATGCCCTTGCGCCGAAACATTATTTCTTGTATTCTCAGTCAATCAAATAACCTGTTAATTAGATTATATAGAAGGATTTTTTTTAATTAATACGATATAAATACGAGGCCATGAAATTTTGAAAGAGGCACACTTGCTCATCATAATTATGCATTTAGTTTGTTTGTTTAATTAAGAGGAGCAGAGGAGAAGACTTTTTAATAAATAATGCATTTTCACTATATATTCAACAGAACCCCGCCCTAGCACCAGAACACTTAACCCTGGGGCCATGAATTTTACAGTTATGGTAGAGAGCTCAATGCTTATTACATTCATGCCAACAGTTTGACTTTTTGATGTTCAGTAGTAAAGAAGAAGATTTGTTTTAAAGATTGCACTATTTTTTATGGTTTTAGCCCCACCTCTTAGGCCCCAGTTGGACAGGGGCCATGAATTTCGCAATTTTTGTTCCTCTTCACGTAAAGATGCTATATGCCAAATTGGTTGAAATTGGTTCCGTGGTTCCAGGGAAGAAGCTGAAAATGTTTAAAAGTTTACGACCGACGTTTGACGGAGACGACGGACAAAAACAGACAGCAATAGGTCACTTGATTTACTTAAGTGACCTAAAAAATTTAAATGTTTCGATCGAGCTTTAAAATAAATATAAAGACAGAATAAAAATTATCTTAATTCAAATTTAATCATGCTTAATGTGTATGTATAAGCTAGGCATAAAGTCTCTTTCGGTGCATTTCATATTATGATTCCATGTAATCAGAAAAAAAATCTTCCATATTTGGTGACGAAAGACTTCAAATTGAGATAGGATACAGCCTTTATACTTTTTGCATATCATTAAACATTAATAGTTCAAGTGCTTTTTTGTAGCTTTTACGTGTCAAGATAATTAAGGGATATCATTATTATCGCAGTGATATTATGATAATATAATCAATTATCCTTATTTAGATTTATAAACATTTTGGCCCTTTTGAATACTTGAACGTTAAGAATGCTTCCTTACTTCTTTATCAAGATACGAGAAATAGTTTTTTTTTTTTTAATTTCATATTTCTTGTAATACAAATGATTGTTGTATTTCGGACTTACTTATACAGCTCGATGGATGCAGGTCCCACAACACAACATTTACTCAGTCCTTCTTTGCTAGAATTAAAAATAAATACTTCACGATATAAAAGTTAACAAGACTGAATGATGAAAATATGTAGATCACTTATTCACATTAAGGAGAATTTCAGAATCTAATGACGTGACATTAGGTCTGATTTCACTGTAGAAAAAAAATACAGCTTCTTTACAGAAATGCTTGTACACGTAATTAAGTGTCATTAATTAATAGATACTTGTATTGGAGCTTTAAATCAATTACTAATAAAGTCTACTTCTCTTTAAAAAGAAAAAAAAATACAAAAAGAACAAATTTACAAAACATGGTTAATTATGTGTATATATATATATATATATATATATATATATATATATATAAAAAGACAGGAATCTTGAGTAAGAGATTGTGGGTCTTAAAGACAAGAGTTTGAGGTATTGATCCTTGTATTGTTCAGTTCTGACTTTTTTTATTTGGAGTCAGAAGTTTCATAATTTCTCACTTATTTTCAAATACATTATGCCGATTTTTGAAGCGAAAGTATTTTACGTGCTTTGTACATTGGACATGATTTCAAGATTGCATAGGATGAGTAAGTTTAATATTAAGGAAAATAAGCAATAAATGCTTTAAATGAGGAGGTTTCCTGATGGCAATTCACATAAACTGATTGTTTTCTTTTTAAGGAGGTTTCCATTTACAATTCCCAATCAAACACCAACAAAGGTGTAAAAGAATCAAACATAGTAGAAAATTACACTTCCTTGCAATCCTGTCCACTTAAGACACTGTTAACTCCATCGTATGGCATCTCTGTTGATAACACGCAAATGAACATAAAATCACGCTTGAAAGACATATCTTATTTTAATAGTTTCTTGTTCTAGGTTCATTGTATATTGCCCTACAACACAGTCGCTAGAACACACTTTGTCTTGCATTTAGAAAATAAATGTACAATCCGGAAACACGATGGGTAATATTTTTTTATAATCTGAACAAGTTAAAATTACGATCAAAAATATAATTTAAACTTCCTTCTTATTGATTTAGTATCATACCAGAATGGTGATATCTGGAAAATATATTGCGTTATTTTTATACAATTTACAAAATAATTGCAGTTGGGGTCAACATTTTACCTCACCTGAGCTGAAAGTTCAGATGAGTTTTTTAATCACAATGTGTTTGTCGTCCGTCTGACAGTTCGTGTGTAATTTTTTTTTCTCTCCATATTTTCAGCTTCTTTTCATGCCCTACTGGCAAATTTCAACAAAATTTACGACAGAGCATCCATGGATAAAGGGGATTCATATAGTTTTTTTTTAATATTTTTTTTCAAATACAAGAGAATGCCCTTCATCAAAGAAAGATGATTAAGAATTAGTCAAAATTTATTGGAATCTTTTTAAAAATCTTCTCATGAACCACTGTGCCAGAAAAGCTGAAACTTAAGGATGGATTCTTTTCATATTTCTTATAATAGCAGAATCTTAATTTTCTGAATACTTAATATTCAGACTGTGTACACTTTTTTAACATCCAAAAACTTTGGAGTCATCAGCCTCTCTTTTCAGTCAAGGTCATTTGAAATTTAAGTCCTAAAATAGTACTTTTACACAGGGAAGTTTTTCAAATGACTGAAAAAATATCTTTCACCATGAAATTAAAATTGTAACTTATTTTTGATCACTAATTAATATAAAATGAGCTTGTGAAAAGATAATACGAAATTCTTCGTATTTAAAAAAAATATATTTAATTCGAATTTCCTCGATATTTTTTTTTTCTCAAAATTCTCAGTTTTCATTAATTCATATTAAAATTTCATCTCTATTTCTACAATTGACCATATAATGTCAAATGTTTAGATTTTTGTTTGATGATTATTCAAAGGTTCAAGATTAATTACAATGTAAAAAAGATACAGTAATCAGGCAAATTATAGAAAAAAATTAGCCCGAATTTACTCTACACTTTCTAAAATCTTCAATTTACACAGTGTATTTAATATCTATAAGAAAGATTTTTAATCCCCAAAAATATAGCAATTTGATGTATTTGTGACACATATACATTCCTATCTACCACTTATTCATTTTATTTTATGGTATTTTAAACTAATGGTATTTACTTTCTAGTGGCAATTACAAATATATATATATATATATATATATATATATATATATATATATATATATATATATATATATATATATATATATATATATATATATATATATATATATATATATATATATATATATATATATATATATATATATATATATATATATATCACATACAATCTTCACAAGCACCGGACAAATTCAATTCAACTTACCCTTCAATATAACCAAGAATAATTAATAAACCTTCCACAAAATTATGAGAAAATCATACTTAAAATATTCATAGACTTGAAACGATTTCAATACATTATTTATGAGATAAACATGAAATCAATATACATGTATAATGAACATGCCATAATGAATCTAGACATTCAATGCTTAATATATGAATATCAGAAGGACTAATAAATGCCTATATACATGTACATGTAGTTATATACATGTAGGTCTTGGTATTATGCTATTGGATATTTCACATTTGTCGACTGAGTTTTGAAATCAATAAATACCTACACCCATTTATGAGTATATGCCCCGGGCATAAATAACTATGATTTAAATTGTCATAACTGTCCCTGGGCTTCTGTAATTCTTCGATAATGTTCACAGTTTGTAGATTTTACAAAACGACCCTCTCGGGGTTTTCTACGGGAAATGATCTGAGCATGTTGACATTCGCTACCGAACTGCGAATTTTATTGCTATTGTCGCAATTCAAAAAAATTTTACGAAATAAATTGTTTAATTAAATAGAAGTAGATTTCAACATTACTTAAACTGATAAAGTAACCAATAGATTTTCCTTTGGTTCAATTAAATATGAAGTTCTCATTTTGCAACTTGCAAAATTTATGGAAACCCATTGACGACGTAAAATGCTGAAGTGAAAGCATCATAATAAAATGTAGATGTCATTTTATTCAGACTGACCCCCGAGGGAAGGAGGGGCTACAATAGATGACCAAAGTTTTACATGGGAAATCACAGGAAAAAAAATCATTCCAATTTTTTTCTCTCAAGAAGTACTCGATCAGAAGAGCTGGTATTCATGTGAAAGCTTCATTAGATAGAATACGTTCAAGTGTGTTCAAATCATGACTCCTAGGTAGGGCTGGGTCACAGTGGGCGATCAAAGCTTTACATAGGAATATATGCAGAAAAACATATAAAATTCTTCTCAAAAATAACATCACCGTCACTATAGCTCAGTCGGTGGAGCACTAGCTCCGTGATTAGAAGGTCATGTGTTCGAATAACGGCCGCGACTGACCTAAGTCGATATCAAATCGGTAGCAACTGTTCGTTCCCCAAGTGCTCGGCACTTTGAAGTGAAAGTTGCGGGTCATTCGGATGAGACTTTAAAAACCGAGGCCACTTGTCACGGTAGATGTTGGCACGATAAAGAACCCTCACTGCTCAATGGCCCTGATTGCCGAGTAAAGGACAAAATTTTAATCCCATCATCGGTATATGCTGACGTCTCTATATGAGTGAAAAATTCTCGAATGAGACGTGAAACAACATACAATCAATCAATCAATCTCAAGAACAACAAGTCCAAGATTATTAATAATTATATGGAAACATCCACAGGTAATGTTGATTATAGTTTTTTCAAATCACGACCTCTCTAGGGTGGGGCCGAGATGGGCGATCCGTTTATCATAGAATTGTACAGAGAATTTCTTTAAAATCTTCTTCTCAAGAACAGCAAAGCAATAATCATCCATATCTATATGGAAGCATTGTCATATATTGTCAAGTGACAAGTACTGATGGACGACAACATAATATGTGTAGTGAAGGTAGGTAGACATTGTCGCCGTCTACAATATGAACAGGAAGACAATTAGTACCGTCACAATCGCGCTGCATGATTTAGCATACGAGACACGCCAGAGTTATTTATACATCGATTACATTCACAAAACTACAAAAAAAAAAAAAAAAAAATCTTTAAGCAAAAACATATTTGGAGCAACAATATGTGCAGAGAAGATAGGTTACATAATGTCACCAGCGACAATATGTACATGTACATGTTAAACTTTTCGCCGACGACAATATGCACAAAATGACAATATGTACCGTCACAGGGGGGTTAGATGCAAATACCGTGAATATTTGTGTGATTCATATGGATCTAAGTGTGTTAAATAGGTATTCCGATTTATTTCGTCGATTATATCTTCTGTTGTCAGCTATTTATATATCCCGGTCGGCCTTTGCTCTCTCATTCATGACAAAATAATGCAAAAGAACAACAGAAAAGTGAATACCTCAAAACATCATAATTTTACAGATAGAATGCTAGCGTTTAATTATATTTAAAAAGCGATACTAGGATTTTGTGGTAATTTTTTTTTTTTCATGAATTAATGGCCGTCTCTTATTAATATTTATTATTGTTCCCATTTTTCCATATATAAATCCTTATAAGTTAAGTCATTGATGTTCTTTTTTGAAATAAAAAAAAAATCAATAAGATCATATTCTCATTATGTTTTGTCAAAAATCAAGTGTAATATATTTCCAGGCCAAAAACAACAGTTTCTGTATTTTCCTCACTAGGATGCTTATTCACCTCGTCTTCATTCTGGCCTAAATATGATTTTCAGGAACAAAAGGAACCATTCTATAATTTTTTAACCTATGTCTAATGATTCATTTCCTGAAACTGAAACTACAATTTAAATGTACGAAAAGGCAGAACTCTTTCAGAAAATAGCAAAAACTGTTGTATTTTTTCTTTATATTAAATATTGAACAGAAATATGCCATATTGAATACGATATGGACGATATGCAGATCAGCAAATTTTTACAAACTTACGTCCCTACAAACTTGTAATTTTGCTTACCGACGAATAACCCCCATACAAACAGTAATGATTCAAGAGTAACGATCTTCAAAGGTATACATTAAAGACTTTCGGTCCGTGTGAGTCCTCATTTGAAAGGAGGAGTCCATTTTTCTTGAATTTTCGATAGAACTGAGAGAAATATTTTTTTTTATTCAATGTGTTTTTAAAAAATTATTTCTCTTTTTGAGATATTTAGGCCAAACTCTAATTTACAGATGATCCTTTTGGGTTTTTATAGTGTAAAATATAGATTCTCTGTCAGGTGATAATTTACAATTATGGACTCTCTTGATGGTGAATATGCATGATGACATCATTTTTATTAACGAAATTCTGTCGCAGAAAGAATTAAAACGTTCAGATTACAAGCTATAACTTCCTTGTTTCCCTTTATCGTGTAAAACATCATGTCCCTTCGGCAATATTTCAGCTATGTTTTGGGGAACGCGGCTATGTTAAGGCTGTCTATGGCGTGTAAAACGTTGCTTTGTTCGATAATCTTGTGATGTATATTCAAAATCTTGTGATGTATGTTCAAAATCTTGTGATGTATATTCAAAATCTTGTGATGTATGTTCAAAATCTTGTGATGTGTATTCAATATCTTGTGATGTATATTCAAAATCTTGTGATGTATGTGCTATATCTTGTTATGTATATTCAAAATCTTGTGATGTATGTTCTATAATCTTGTGATGTATATGCAATATCTTGTGATGTATATTCAAAATCTTGTGATGTATGTTCTATAATCTTGTGATGTATATTCAAAATCCTGTGATGTATATTCAAAATCTTGTGATGTATGTTCTATAATCTTGTGATATATATGCAATATCTTGTGATGTATATTCAAAATCTTGTGATGTATGTTCTATAATCTTGTGATGTATGTGCAATATCTTGTTATGTATATTCAAAATCTTGTGATGTATATTCAAAATCTTGTGATGTATATGCAAAATCTTGTGATGTATGTTCTATAATCTTGTGATGTATATTCAATAATCTTGTGATGTATATGCAATAATCTTGTGATGTATATGCAATAATCTTGTGAAGTATGTGCAATAATTGCATTTTGGGTAATATGACGCAATGGTGTTCTAGTTAAGTAAGGACAATTTTCATTGGTTGGAAATAACGAAAGTAGCGGGCTGATGCATACGTAGATCAATTGGACTTTCATTTCTTTCGTTTTGATCGCGGAAATATTACCGACTCGGCGTTAAGCAATAATTATCAATCAGTCTCTCGTTTTGATACAAAGAAAAGACACATAAGATATGGATTATATATGCTGGTATATCAGTGAGGAAGATGTAAATGTAATTAACATGACTCTTTTGAAAGAAGTTGCACAATTGAACTTCAATATTATCCTTTTGTCACCTGTTCAACTATTATATACATGTACTTAAGTCTATGTTCTCCCAATATTTCTGATGGAAGCTTTGTATTTTGTAGATTCGTTATTGGTTAAGAGTGAAATTGACCATTTTATGTGTTTTAAAAAATTCTTGCACTCATCAGGTTGCCCGCATGGCGCAGTGCTTAGAGCATCTGCTCTAGATTTGCTTGGTGCAGTGGTTAGAGCATCTGCTCTAGAGTCCCCAAGTAAGGAGTTGATCCTTATGTCGTGGGTTTGAATCCACTGTGGGACGTGGAGACCGGTCCTTTGGATGAGACCGTACAAACCGAGGTCCCGTGTCACAGTAGGTGCTGGTATGAAAAAGATTCCTCCCTGCTCAATGGCCCTAAGTGCCAAGCATAGGACAACATTTGCAGCTCTCCATTGGCAAGTGGTGGCACCTCCATATGAGTGAAAAATACTCGAGAGGGACATTAAACAACATACAAACAAACACACTTATCAGTTGGACAGCAATCAATGGCAATGAGTACTTCACTTATTCCTTTGACAATATAAGTATTTTAAATACACAGGTTACTTGTTGCAATATTTAATTGATCATGTTTTACAAATGAATGATTAAAAATTAGACATTATGCAGAAAGTGTATTTTTACATGTCACTGAACTACACGTGTATGGAATTTACTACCAAATTTTGTATGTCCATGCACTAAAAAGGTACTGAATTAAAATCTTATTTATTTATTTATTTATTTTTTTTTTTTTACAAAATCTCCTTCCCTTTATTTATCTCAGATTTACACTGTCATATCAATTACTGAACAGAACATAGACCAACATAGTTTGTCAAAGTTTCTAGTTTTCTCTTGGTGCTGGAATATAGGTACTGTAGTAAAAATTTATAGCAGTGCAATGTTTTTTGTACATTCCTTATCCTACACAATTCTTATAATAATTAATGACACTGTTGACAAGGGTCCCAACCAAGAAGATGCAACATGTCTTGTTACACATGTGTTGACCTTGAATCTGGTGGTAGTAGGCAAGGTCAGTTTTCAGATGTAAAGAATCTTCCCCGTATTCTGAAATATGAAAATAGAATTTATGTAAACTAAGGTAAATTTTTTACAGATAAATTTCGCCAAGTAGTCGGTGATAGCCCAAAGGTGCACTGGAGTAATAAACCTTTTTATATTATAAACAATAACATGTACCTAAGTATAAGTCTTTCAGATAATGGACTGCATCTTCAGCTGTTAATAATGCAGCAGAGTAGGTACACTTGACTTGCACAAACTTGGAAATTGCTGTCCTAGCATACAGAGTCTGGTAAGATACTTCACAGAGAGGGGGATGCAGAACTTATTATGTGAAACACCTTAAGCACCCAATCAATCCATCAAGCCAAATTCCTGAAAAGTAAACCAAAATATTTCAATCATTGAAAACTAAAACCATGCCCATAGTACATGAATGCCCTGCCCAGTGTTCAATGTAATGCAACATGAAAAGAAATGTGCTTTGCTTCTTTGTTAAAGATGAGGTAAATGAGAGATATTGAGGTCAAGGTCACAGTGAAAGTTAAGTCAGAAAGATGTGACACAGTTGAATAGCTGTGACCAATTTGTGTTAGTGAATGAGGTTTAAAGAAAATCTTGAGAATAGTTTCTTTCAAACTAATATTAGTAAAGACAAAATGTCATGGGGAAGGACAAGGTAAAAAAATAATGGACAGAGTTGGCAAGTTTTCACCAATAAGTTTTATTATATGTGATAAAGATAAAAATATCTTTAATGGTTTCTTTTAAATTTAGTTTAAAATAGTAAGGTCAAAAAGAAGGTAAACAAGAGGCCCATGGGCCACATCGCTCACCTTAGTAACTTTGGCCATGCTGTTCTTTACCAGATTTCCCCCACTGTAATACCTATTGTGGCCCCGCCCTATCCCGTGGGTCATGATTTGAACAATTTAGAATCTACACTACCTGAGGATGCTTCCACATAAGTTTCAGCTTTTCTGGCCCAGTGGTTCTTGAGAAGAAGATTTTTAAAGATTTTTCCTATATATTTCAATGTTAAACTTGAATTCTCTTTTGTGGCCCCGCCCTATCCCGGGGGTCCTGATTTGAACAATTCAGAATCTACACTACCCCAGGATGCTTCCTTATAAGTTTCAGCTTTTCTGGCCCAGTGGTTCATGAGAAGAAGATTATTAAAGATTTTTCTTACATATTTCAATGTAAAACTTGGATTCCCTATTGTGGCCCCACCCTACCCCTGGGGATCATGTTTTTAACAACTTAGAATCTACACTACCTGAGGATGCTTCCACATAAGTTTCAGCTTTTCTGGCCCAGTGGTTCTTGAGAAGAAGATTTTTAAAGATTTTTCCTATATATTTCAATGTAAAACTTGGATTCCATATTGTGGCCCCACCCTACCCCCGGGGGTCATGATTTTAACAATTTAGAATCTACACTACCCCAGGATGCTTCCACATAAGTTTCAGCTTTTTTGGCCCAGTGGTTCTTGAGAAGAAGATTTTTTTAATGTCCCCACCCTATTTTTGTCTTTTCATGATTACACATGTATCTCCCCTTGTAAGGGGACTTGGCCCTTTATTTTGACAATTTAAACTCCCCTTCACCCTTGGATACTTTGTACTAAGTTTGGTTAAAATTGGCCCAGTGGTTCTTGAGAAGAAGTAGAAAATGTGAAAAGTTTACGGACAGACGGACGGACGGACGACGGACAATGGGTGATCAGAAAAGCTCACTTGAGCTTTCAGCTCAGGTGAGCTAAAACAGCTAGTCTGCAATTAATTAGTTTTTGCATAAAACAAAACAGTTTTATCTGATTTAATTCATTGATTTTTTCATAAACATTTAAATATATAACATTACACTAAAATTTAAATTTCATTGCATTCAGGATCCTCTATACACTAAAGGAAAAGATTTTTTGGAGACATTGAGAAAATTATAGTGTGTAAAGGTGTAAATGTTGAGCTTATCTATTACATGTTCAACATAGTTTACCTTGCATTTACCCCCAGGAAAAATGTTCAAAGACAATGAAGTACTGATGAACAAAAATCACTGTTGTTTACTTAAATGGGCAAAATACCAGGAAATTAAAGTGTTCAATCTAGTCATCTTAGCCTATTAAAATGTTATAAATGCTTTATTTGATCACAAATTAAGAAATAAACTGTACACGTCAATTTATCTTATTCTAGATCAAAGGGCAGATTACTCTATCTGCATAAAAATACCACAAATCAGAACTCTTTAGTGTGCAGTGTATAGAGGGCTCTTAAATTGTTTGTACATGGCTACACATACTTTTTCTATACAAGTTCAGACACCCATTTGCAGATGCGCACATGCATTACCTTTTTCACTCAAAATTAAGCACAGCTTCAAAGTTGGAGACAGTTATCCTTTGTGTCCTCATGACTTCCCCCATAAGATTTGTTCAATACCCTTTTGGTGCCTCTGTAATATTTGGACAGAATCATTGCATAGCATAACCAGACAAATGGAGCATCTGCTTCAGTAAATTTCACACAAGTCAAGGACCCTCTGTCATAGGAGCAAGAAGGATCTGGTGCTCATGTGACTCTGGCTGCTGAATCCAATCCATAGCTGAAAATATTAAAAACATTTAGTTGATGATGCCAATTAATATTTTAACTCTATAACCTGTGGTTCATAATTTAAAAAAAGTATAAAAATTGGGAATGTTTGCAAATTAATGGTTCTAATGTGTTACTTTTCATTCAAAAAAAAAAAAAAAATCTTACATAGTTCCATGCAAAACTTTGATCCCCTGTTATGGACCAACCCTACCCCTAGAGGCAACAATTTATTAATTTAAAACAGATTAGAATCTACACTACCTCAGGAAGCTTTCTATAAAGTTTCATTTTTTTTCCTAGTAAGTTGTTCAGTAGAAGAAGATTTTTAAAGACTTTTATCCCCAATTGAAAGGCCCCATCTTACCATCCAGGGGTCATGATTTGTACAGTTTAGAAATTTGAAAACCTCATCACAATACATGAGATGCTTAGTTAAGCTTTCAGGTCAGGTGAGCTAAAAAAAAAATCATTCATACACTGTTCCAAATTTTTAACAATAAACCTGACAAGCCTTGCCAATATCTTTCTAAGGAAAATCCTGTACTTATTATCAAATGACATATCTAATGCTCTTTTATTTTAATTTAAAATATACAGAATAATATAATTAGAGTGTTTCAAAGAAGTGTAACCTTCCCTATATTGCATCATTAAAAGTGTAAATAATCTTAAGAGTGGTCAGGTATTTATTTCCTACTAGCATTATAGTTCTTATTGCCTGCTAAGAAAAAAAAAATCCATGAATAGTCAAGTGTGTAAGACTTTGATAGAAATATATGAGTATTTAAATTTCAATGTGTGTGGTAACTGTACATAATCCAGCAAGTGCAGTGTCATGAGCTCATAAACAGGCATATTAAAATGCTAATTAATTATTGATACCCTACCTCTCGAAACTCAAAAGGCATACATGTATGTTGAATTAAATGTCTGGAGTATTTTTTGCAAAGTAGGTCAAAGATCAAGGACATGTAGACTGTTCACATAATGTTGGTATTGACAACAATCAGTGCGCATACTAAATAGCATAGACTTACCTCTTAAATATCAAAAGCCTAACCGGATACATTCATTATGAACTATTTAAAAAAAGTAGTCAAAGGTCACATTCAATGGTCTCAAAGTTTGTAACTATGGTATTTTACAAAAGTCATTGTGCGATGCAAATAATTTGTGCAAAATATCAAATCCAATGTGTGACAGACAGACACCGGGTAAAGTGATACCTAAGTGTCACTCTGCTTTGCAGGTGAGACAAAAATAGCAAGGATAATTTGTTTGTTTGTTGAAAAGTGATTGAAGGATCCTTAAAAGTAGAAATTTTTGCTCATTAATGTACTGCAATTTTTACCTGTATTTTAAAGGACTTGTTGGACATAACTTATGCACCATGGTTTTTGTGTTCCTTCTCATTGATGTCTTCAGATTTTTAAGCCACCAACACTTTACATATGTTTTACATACACAGCATGCATTTATATCTGAAAATGAAAATAAAAATAAACTAGAGGTACTGTGAGCAATGAGCTCACAAAATGATACCCCCTGCCTCCCATGTTATTATAATGGCAAAGTCCATATTTTGCTATGGGAAACCTGAAATATGTGTCCAATTAAAAGTAAAATAGGGGTTGCAAAATGGCACTATATGTAACAAAGATTTTGTAAAAGTCTCATCAAATTTCATTCAGTGGTATAAGAGGAGATGCTGATAAGAAATGGGTATCCCAAAGTATATATATTAATGGATGGTTGTACAGAAAGATGGACAGCTAGACGGACGGACAGATGGACGGACACCTCCATCATTAAACACCCCCCCCCCCACACTTTTCAACCGGGGAGTAAAATAATTATAATTAATTTCATAAAACAAATTAGTACAGAATACACAAGAATAATTAACTGATTCCGTTAATTTATACAGTTTCCATTTTAATCTCTTAACTGATCGAGGAAAAAAAAATCAAATTAATTTCACTTTACAACAGAAGTAGATGTTCGATCATTTAAATTATAAGTACTGTACATGTAAATCTTAATACATATTTTATAATTACCCATACAACAGAGGTGCAGAGGTTGTTTCAAAATGATGTCATATGAAGTTATCCAATGGGCATTCACAGTGCAAGCAGATACTGCGTAACTAGAGTTAACTGGAATAAAAAAAATATAAAAATCATAGTGAAAATTTGGAAGTAAAGACCTGCCTTGATCCACCCACCTCTGGGGGAGGGGGGGGGGGTAAAATAAATTAAGAAATAAATGTAAAAAAAATTTTTTGACCAAAGTATCAAAGAAAAAATTGGACAGAAAACGTCATCAATGCGCGTAGGATGAAAAAGTTTTCCATCCAAATTTTTGTTTGATACTTCGGTCAAAGAAAAAAATATTGGGCTACATTCATTTCTTCGATGAAAAAGTCATGGAAAAGTAAATTTACAATTTAAAAGGGTTAATCTAAAATGCGTAATCATGTACGCGTACAATCACTTTCTCATAAAAAAAATGTTTATGATCATGATGATTCCCTTTTTTTATCAAAATTGCACTCCTATACGTACCTATACCTACAGTGACTTTGTACAACTTTCTTTTCATCTACGCCTGGATGGACATGCAGAATTTCCTCGTTGTACAAAAATTTTAGGACATGTTCACTGCTAACAGGATTCTCAGATTTGCGCAAAAGTTATCGACTTTATCAGTGTAAAATAAAATTACAGACCCCAAGCCCGGACTGAGGACTCTCCTTTTCACAGCGTTTCTACTTTCACTTTGGAGACCAATGAAAAATGTCTTTACAAAGGTATCGAAATTAAGTCGAATATTACCCACAATTCAATTATTGCATATACATCACAAGATTATAGAACATACATCACAAGATTTTGCATATACATCACAAGATTATTGAACATACATCACAAGATTATCGAATATACATCACAAGATTTTGAATATACATCACAAGATTTTGAATATACATAACAAGATATTGCACATACATCACAAGATTATAGAACATACATCACAAGATTTTGAATATACATAACAAGATTTTGCACATACATCACAAGATTATAAACATACATCACAAGATTTTGAATATACATCACAAGATATTGCACATACATCACAAGATTATAGAACATACATCACAAGATTTTGAATATACATAGCAAGATTTTGCACATACATCACAAGATTATAGAACATACATCACAAGATTTTGAATATACATCACAAGATATTGCACATACATCACAAGATTTTGAATATACATCACAAGATATTGAATATACATCACAAGATTTTGCACATACATCACAAGATTATAGAACATACATCACAAGATTTTGCACATACATCACAAGATTATAGAACATACATCACAAGATTTTGAATATACATCACAAGATATTGCACATACATCACAAGATTTTGAATATACATCACAAGATATTGAATATACATCACAAGATTTTGAACATACATCACAAGATTTTGAATATACATCACAAGATTTTGAACATACATCACAAGATTTTGAATATACATCACAAGATTTTGAACATACATCACAAGATTTTGAATATACATCACAAGATTTTGAACATACATCACAAGATTGTTGAATAAAGCAACGTTTTACACGCCATAGCTGTCCGAAGGCTTTATATACATTAGAAATACGCTATTATATTTTGAGCTAGATTTTGATTTCAATTTATAATCTATGTATATATTTGCAGTAAATTTGTGAAGAGAGTTTAATAAGCTATTGTGAAAAAGCAAATTTGTGATGTCACATGACTGTGTTGATCACGTGACGGACACTTATAAATTTTTCCGATGATTGCACAAAAATCCCATCGGCACAAGTGAAAAACAAAATTATTGAGAACAGTTTGTAACATAAGTCAATTAAATGTATTCTTGGGTATATATAAAGTGCTGGGGGCAAGTCTGAGTTTTTCTTCTTAAGAAAATATTTCACGAGAAATTCAACTTACCCACATACAAGGGGGCATTTTCCACTCTTCATCGCAATTTACACAAAATGGGATAAATTACATACGATCCCCCAGCAAAATACAGTTAGAAGACACACTTCTCTAGTAGATTCACATAGAACTTCTTCAGTTTATCTTTATTAATCACTTGTGCCAGTCTAATATATGCATGGTTTATAAATTCTAACTCTGTCTACAGACGTGTAATGGGTGGCGTTTCATATTCATTTTTTTTGTTATTGTTTGAATACGTACATTATCAGAAAGAGAAAAGAATAAAGATATTTATTGCAAATAATAACCATCATAACAGCACATAGAAACTTTAACCAACAATTCAGACACCTGATTTAAACATCAACGTCGAAATAAAATCTACATGCCATGGGAAGGAATGTAAAAGTTATGACAATTTCCCCGTCATGACTGCTCAAGTTTGCAGTGACTTGACGTCATATTATATTATGACGTCATATCTTGGTAGTTCAGAGAAGTAATAACGGCTGGTACACAGTGATATTCATCGGATGTCCCCATACCAAACCAGGTTATACAGAAATAATTTGTGTTCCTTTATGGATATTAACCAATCAGAGGCTAGAATACAAACAAAATTAAATTATTTTATAATATCGAACCTTTTCTGGTAATGAAGTAATGAATAAATACATTCAGAAATCTGAAAACTCCTTTAAAATAATGAAAAAATTTAAAATCACCCATACGTTTATTCTTATATGAGAATTTTCATTTAGATTGCGTTTTGAGCTTCATATGACAAATTTATACACCTGGAAAAAAAAAAAAACATGTGGTACATGTATGTCAGCGTATTTATTTCATCAATAGTTGTCTCTAGATGCTCTCTAGATGCTCATTTCCAATCAAGGCTGGATTTATTAGACCTCCTTTGCCCAAGTAACTAAGATTCGTATGCAACACGTAATATTATTCCCGATGTAGTAGTCAATGATGTCTCGAGCCAAACTTATTAATTAATAGAAAAAAATAGTCTTATTGTTCTATAGTAAAAATTGCAGCAAAAGATAATACAATCACCAGACACCCTATGTTAAATATAATGAAAAAAATTCAACCTTAAAAGCCTAGATACATGGACTAGTAAATTAGCTTTTTGTTCCATTGAGTAAAAAAAATGAATAAATACCTTAAACATTTCTTATCAGAAATTAAAAAAGGCAGTTGAAACATTTCTTTAAAAGAACTTCATTACACGAGAAAAATGAGAGGATAAGGCATTGTTAAAGCAATGTAAAAATATTATTTTCCAAATATTATTCAATAATAATATAATAAAAGAACTCTATAAAATATTTTACATATTCAAACAGACACTCTTTTTCAGGAAAAAACATTTCCTATGTTTCTCTTGCTGGCATAAAAATGAACCCTTAACATCAAGTGAGAAGGGTGATTTCAAAGTTTGGATTTGTTTGTAACATTAGCGTCCAAGATAAATTGCACTTTCTATCGTAATGAAAAAAAAAAAGAGACAATCAATCGTATATGATCCGTGTACAACTGTATCTATTCTACAGTTGAGAAATTTCATGTTTGTTCCCAGAATAGCATTGCTGCAAACATAATTTACAAGTTCAGCTGTGTTTTTGCAAACTCTCCATTCTTCAGGTCTTCTTTTGTTTCAACTGGGTCCTACAAAGAAATCGAGATTCGCAGTTCTTGTTACATATTGGCAGACATTTATCGAGTAAAGAATAACTAAAGGTAAGTTAAGAATAGAAGAGTAACATGCAATGTATAAGGAAAGAGCTTGATGGGAGATAAATCCTACATATTAACGTTTTCCCTATTATTCAGGTAAACAGACTCTCTGTTGTAATAACCTAGCATATAGATAAAATCCCAAATTTAAAGGTGATAAAGTTGTAAGTGCGAGTACATAGTTTCTCTCACCAAATGCAGCAAGTTCATCTTTCCTGTTGTCTTTTCATCTGATGATTTATTTGTTTGACTTCTTTCTTTAAAAAAGAAAATGAAAAAAGAGTTTAGAATTTATTTTAAAAGAAGGGCAAGATAATACAAATACTAGAATCGAAAAAAAAAAAAAAAAAAAAAACCAAACAAACAAAAAACAAAAACAAAAAAAAAAAAACAAAAAAAAAAAAAAAACAAAAACAAAAAAAAAAACACTACATTAAAAGAAGGCCTTTGCTGCATTGTAAATTGATTTGCAAAATACATTCGAATTTTGCTACGTGCGGTCATATTGTAAATTATCTATCAAAAATATATGATAATGAAACTATTGCTTGATGCATACTTACTGATTCGTTTTAGGAAAAAAGAAAATACAATGATGATTGTAATGCCTACGAACGCAGAAGCAACAACAGCGACTATGATGACACTAGGAGTTGTTTCTGCTGCAGCTTTTCTGGGAAAAAAATGAAACATATCTTGCTTTTAAGATAACATGTGAAATTATTATCCCACGAAAGCCATTCTTGACCAAGGTACAGCAAAGATCAACAATGGTTTTCAACGAGAACAATTTCACATGGTACTCTAAAATCAGGTTTATTTTTTTTTTATACTTAACGTAGATTTCCTATAAAATATGACATGAACTTAAGAGATAAAGATTTCTTAATATTTATATTCAGTTTTCTTTTAAGTCAAAGAAATTAATGGAAATATCAAAAGCCTAATATAAACTTAAATTGACAGTACGGCGCATCTCATCAAAAAACTGACTAGATAAAATTTTCCGACAAGATTTGGAATTTTTTTACTACTCATAAATGTATAAACTTTCAGAAAATTACAACTTTTACAATTAAATAATTTGGATTATTTCATTAAAATTAATAGTTATTTATGGGACGTAAATATATACATCGCAACGTGTTCGGGGTTTCACATTCCATGCTATGCACGCATGCATAGTTTTCATAAACAAAAGAGCATGGTTAGAGAGGGAATCCCGGTAGGCCTGCTACATTGACAAAGTCGACCAAAAAGAAAAAGAAACTGAAAATAGAACTTGAAAAAGCAACTTTCCTGACTACGCGGGTATGTTAAGGCTACACCCAGAGATATCCTACTTGCCTTTACAATATGACGTCATAGTAAGCTGTATGACGTGATCTTTAGAAATAATGATTTCTTAAAATCTATATTTAAAGCTTAATTTCAGATCCAAGAAATGAATGGAATCATTCAAAAACATAATATAAACTAAATCTAGTCGTTTTTGGGTGGTATAAATAGCTAAGTATTTCTCACGGGGGTTAAATACCAAACCCATGACGTCATATCTATTGATCAAATATTTGCCGAGTGAAAATGAAACGTGACGAGAATTCATGTAAACAAATATATGAAATGGGAGTTTTAAAGCATATACATTGAATGTTATGTGTGATTCATAAGGAATTAAAGATTAAGAATCAGATACGCTGATATATTCTTATCATGATTTCTTATAATGAACAGAGGCAGTGCTTTGAAATCCCGATCAGCCTTTCCTCTGTCGCTCTATAACAACAAAGATGCAAAAGTTCAACACTACGCCGCATACTGTGAAATATAATTTTTGTTTGTATCGAAAGCTTGTATTCTATTGTACTTGGAAAGTGCTGCTAGAATCGTGTGATTAACAAAAATGATGACAATTCCTTGATCGTATGTATTGAATGTAAAAATTTTGGTAAGGTTTCATGCGAAACTTTAGAATAATTTTTTCTGTGTTTGGAGAGTAGGATTCTAGCAGCACTTTTCATGGTCTAGTAATGTTTTTACATAATTATTTTCACAAAAAGAAATGAATTATCCCCGGGGAAGTGTTGAACTTTTCACTTTTTCATTAAGGTAATTTTTCTATTTATAGACGTCACGTGATGACGTCGTAGTGGAGTGCTTCTATTAGCCTCAGACTCAATGACGTCTATACAATGGATAATAATAGTAAATGTTTTATCTATGGCTTTTCCGATTTATTAATGTTACATTTTACGAAAAAAGTCTTAATACGCCGAAATGTGATCTGTGTACTGCCTTAACGTACCCGCGTAAAATTTAGTTTGGGGGTTAATATAATCGCTGGATAAGGAAGAAACGGGAACTCGGCGACACTCACGCAGGGCTCTCGAAGCCTGACGAAAGTTCTATTCGACAGGTTTGTTGATACTTGTTCAGTTGTTATCATTTCTCATTTTTCCTTCGCTTTCAAAGAAAAAAAATAGTGTAATCTCAACATAAAAAATACATCTTTGACTTATAAACATTGTTGCCATTTGAAATGCTAATTTTTTTAACTGTGCAGAAACATATTTTGTTTGACATTTGCCGCGATAACGTATGATTAGTTTGTGTTTCCTTTCTCGAACCCCAATAGACAAAACGTAAACATTTGTACTTTTAATTTCTGTTAAATTCGCCTGAATGCAGACTAAAATCTTTACGATTATTATTTTAGATTATTTATCAGATAGTTATGATAATTTGTGTTTTTGAAATTTGCTTTCACCTACTATTCATTATAAATGTAAACTCTACAGTGTAGGCACGTGCCGTTTTAGAATTCACGTGGTACAAATAAACAGATCTAAGATTGCTCCAGTTCGTACGACCCTTGATTTTCCGGCAGATTCTAATTACGTTAATTTTGTTTGAGTAGAGAATATTTCTGTTTCTCAAACTGCTTACATCAACTTTATACCTTATTTCTTAATGACATATTGGGTAAATTTGGATGAAAAAGCACATATTTTGCAGCAGTACTGTCGCTTTAATATTGTCGTTTTGGGACGGTATAAATAAGCAAATGACGGGGGTTATATTCCTAAACCAGGAAATCATAACTGTTGATTTAAGATTTTCCGAGTGAAAATGAAACTGGGCGAGAATTAATGTCAACAAATATATGAAATGGGATTAAAAAGCATACACAGTTAATATCATATGTGATTCGTATAGAATTAAAGTTTAAGAATTACGTATCATATAATGCTAATTTATTTTCATCATTTTTTTTTTCTTATAATGACGACGGGCAGTGTTTTGAAATTCCGGCCCAAGACCATAAACTGAGAACAGACTTAAAGAGGTTCGCTCCTGAGATTTGGAGCAGATTTTTGTCTTGACCTATATTTAAAAGAAAATGTATAATGTTTTAGTTCTTACAATAAATTTGGATTTACAATACCAATTAAACTATATTCAGTTAAAACCCCAGGATCAAATTCCATACCAGAAGCATTTACTGGGAAACAATATTTTGTGTATAACTGTACAGAATTTTAATGTAACGTCAAGCGGATCGATAGGTTTTTGACATTAGTCATTGTGCAGTAAGCAGCCCAGTTTTTACTTCGATAAAAAAGTTTGTTTTTTTTATCCAATCATATACCGTTTATACATGTACATGTCACCAGATTAAAATTATATTTATATAAAACATTTGATCATTTTCCTTTGGAAAAATGGGACTTTTTTCATGATCTCAGCCCATTTTCATAATTCATTAAATATATCTACTAAGCAACAGATACGTGTCTTCATTTGAAATTTGCATTTTCTATCGCATGTTTTACACAAAGCTACCACATGGTTTACACTGTCCTAATGTGTGAAAACATTTTGATTTATTTCATACTTTAACGCAGAAATCGATGTGACGTCATCATGTGTAAATGAAAACGATATCCTATGGCTTACATCCATGACATGAGTAAACTTGTGATAAAACAAAAATTATAATTGTGAGAAAACTCAATAGACATTAGAAACAGCCAAATGCAAGAAAGTCAAAAATTATGTTTCTTTACTTGTGATTGTTGTTCTTTGAAGTTTCATTAGAATTCAATGTGTTCAGTGTTGTAGGCAGTTCTTTAACTCTAGAAGTTGTGGCAATGGTGAAATAACAGTCAGGATCTATTCATAAAAATAATTAAATCTAGAATATTTTGACAGAAAATGCATTTGTTTTTCCAAATATTCCTGGATATCTTCATAAATTGAAGCTATGTCCTTGAGTCAGTAGGTCAATTGTCTTCTGCATTTGTTCTCAAGTATCAACAAGTCTAAAAGAGATTTCGCTCGCTCCGTGATTGGGAGGTCGTGTGTTCGAATCATGGCCGCTACTGATCTAAGTCGATTAAAAAACTGGTAGCAACTGTTCCTTTGTCAAGCGCACGGCTCTTTGAAGTGAAAGTTGCGGGTCATCTGGATGAGACCTTAAAAACCGAGGCGTGGCACGATAAAGAACCCTCACTGATCAATGGTCCTGAGTGCTAAGTGAAGATCTAAATTTGAAGCCCTTCACCGGAATATGGTGACGTCTCTATATTAGTGAAAAGTTCTCGAACTGGACGTAGAACAACATACAATCAATTAAACAATCTGAAAGATTTTTTTCCCAATATTTGAATAAGAATTTTATCATTCTACCTTAAGTAACCTTATCCTTAACATTGCATAGGGTTCAAGGAACATCTCCAGGCAACCAGCAGTCAGGCAGAGAAAAATCTTTCTCTTTCATTATAATTAAGGTCTCACAACATAGAATTCGAAAACTGTTCAATATTGTTTACCTACTTTCATTGACCATAAAGATTTTTCATCGAACCAAAATCAAACATTTCGGAAATTGTGATATCAGAAACAACCTTCACAAATCTAAAAATATTTCAATCCGTTGTTTGAGAGTTAAACATGTACATGTTTTTAGACAGAAATTGTCACGGTAGGTTGACAGACAGATAGACAGACAGGTAGCAGACGGGCATCAGTCCAAATGTCTCTCTTCCTGAATTCAAATCCTTAGAGCAGCTAAGACAAAACATTATGATGAAATAAGTTGAATTCAATGTAAAGCAATGTTAAATAGGTAGAAAAATGTACGCATTTATGTATGTGGAAATATGGCAATCTTTTAGAATTTATTACACATATATCCCATAGTGGAGTTATATGGGTTTGGACATGGTGGATCAAATGCAGAACAGTTTGTTAAGAAGCTTCTGCGAATAGTCTTTAGTTCTTTGTTGAACTCAGTACACTGTTCACCTGTTAACACAAAAAAATATTATATCATACTCAGTCTACAATTACTGTCAATACCCTTTTAACAATACAAAATATTACACACGATGTTGAAAGCATATGTTTATATTTTTATATTAGTATTTTGTTATGAATGTCTTACCAAAAATAAATTTCGAAGGCGCACATACTTCAACTAATCCAGTCATCCATTCATTAAGAACACAATGATATTGGAATGATGTACAATTGTGTTTAAACGTATTGCAATTTTTCCGCTTCGCTGCAGCATTGTACTCATTTTGTGTACTCGGACATAGTTTTGTCGGCTCTACGGTTTGAGAAGAATATTCACATGCTCTGCTTGGTAGTTCTGCGATGCTAAAGTATGGTAGAGGGATAATAAAAATCAGGAACGAATTCTGCAAACACTAAAATAAAACAAGAAATGCATGTTGATAACTATGTACATTTAAGGTTAATACCATCCTTAGGGCTAGTTTGCCACATGCCAGTCACCAAGCACTGAAATGACAAAAACATATATTTTGGTGTTCCTAATAAATATAGTGCAAAAAATAAAATAAATATTCAGGTCTTTCACAAACAATCAAAAAAATTAAGGGACAAATTTGGACGTCAATATTTGCAATTACAGATTTTTTTTTTTTTTTTTTTTTTTTTACATGTAATATTTTGGAAAGATAAAGGTTTGTTATATGCGAAAAATAAACTATTGGTTAATTTATTTTAAAAAAAATCTCTTAAGAACTCAAACTATATATCAGAGGATTGAAATAAAAGAGACAATACTTTGAGTAAAGTGATATCAAATATAAAACATGGATATCTTCCATAAACATATCTTTATAAATGCCAAAAGTATGTGGTCCAATTTGTAAAAGCGAAGGATACTCTTCTCTTTACAGTTGCAAGTAAAGGGATGATCTTGTGTCACATATTTGAAATTGACAGCTTGACCTTTAAGAACTGAGGTCACATGTCGCAGAAGATGCTGGTACAAAAAAATCCTCACAGTTAATGGACTTAATTAGCGACTACATGTCGAAATTTGCAGCATCCCAGTGGAAATTAGTTGTTTCTAATAAGAGTGAAATATCCTCGAAGAAATCGAGGTACATTAAACAACAACCTTGAACAACAGTACTAAATCACGCAGCCAAGCGCATATTATCTATGACTGCCTTTAATCTAAACTTCGATTCTTCGGGCTAAAGCTTACTACCTTATCCACCACACCTTTACAGTATACTGTAATAAACATTACATATAATTCACTTATTGAATTTTAGTTACATGTAAATATTTTCATAAATTAATAAGTTTCACTACAGTAATTTAAAGTTTCATTTATTTCATTTAGTTTATCAAATTGTTTAAGTTCTTGATAAAGGAAATAAAGAATGGAATTATTTACTTTTATTATAAAATATCAGAGTATTTTCCAAAGTAATCGAAATTCACCAAAAAATCTTAGCACAATATTTAGCTACAATTTACAACAATGAAAAATATTTAATTAATTAATTAATTAATATTTTGCTATAGTTAACTGTAGTAAATCAAAGTTCCACAGAATTTGCTATAATAAATCGAAAAACAACGTTTTTCCACCCAAAAAAAAAAATGAGTTCTGAAGTATTCATTGTAGCATTTTTTTTTTAAAATTCGTAAATCAAATATTAAAGTTACTAAATGTAACGAATAAAAATGTTTGTAAATGAAAGTTTCAGGTATTTTCTACTGTAAATCGAAGCCAGGTGTATACTTGACACTATAGTAAACACTAGATAACGATAGTTTTTTTTTTTTTTATTTTTTTTTTTATTTTTTTTTTTTTTTTTATGTCAAAGTTAAGTAAAGCATACTCACTTTCATCTTCGTCTTTGAGATTTCGTCTTTAAAACAAAAAAGACATCTTTCTTGAAGCATTTAATATTTCTGTAGAAAGTAAAAAAAAATATTTTTTAAACACAATTTAAATTTAAATTAAGTATATTTTCCAATGCAAGCATTCCCCTCTCTCTATTCATGTACATGCAAATACATGTAATGTTGTCCTTTCATTACACAAGTACTCATACATGTTCTCGTTTTGATGAACGATTGATTCAGAAGCCTGTACAGTTTTCGAACGAGTCAGATTACTTTCTTTATTATACTATCTTCATTATATCCCTCAGGGAGAGAGAATTTCAGTGGCAAAATATGTTTTTGACACGGTATAAGTAATTCCAAGTAAATAAAAGAAAAGAAAAAAATGTCAAATACCAAGGGAAATGATTTTTATCACTTATTTTCTGCTTGTAACATATTGATAAAGATACACCCCATAAGCCTTTTACTGAATCGGCCCCGACAAAATAAAATTTAATGCCCATGTCAATGTAACAATTAAAATTTTATGCGGATGAGCCATAGTAAAATCTTTGTGCCACAGTAAGATCTGCGATGATCGGAAAATCAGGAACTTAAATTCTCTGTAACTGAAATTTAAATTAAACAAATCTTACATTTTTTTTTTCTATTTTCAATTTAGAACATTTACTTAACTATTAATTGTGTCCTATAGTCTGTGTTCACCTTAAACTTGCAAAATCAATTTTCTGTCAGACCCACACTGGACAAAATGCATAAAGGAACAATGGCATGTCATGTTTTTTCTCACTTGCATGTTACTGTATACATGTTATTGCTTGTCGAATTTTTAATGTCAGACGACACGTTTCTCTAATATTGGCTTTGAATTTTTTTCATTATATACAGAAAAATATACAAAATTCACATTGTCTTGTGATATTTGAACTGTTGTCATAATATCATAAAAAATAAATGCATAAAATTTGTGATATTAACAATTCCCGGGTCTCTAAAATTGGGTTGGCACTTTAAGACAAGTAGGGTGAATTCATCATGCATGGGACACTCTCGCACTTCAATAAATACTAGCGATATTGCTACTGATCAAACATTACAAAATTGAACTTAACATGTAGTATGTGGTTAAAATATAATTTTTTGATACAATTGTGTTCTATTTATTGAGAAAATATCTCTAAAAACCGATTTTTTCGAAATAAGTCAGAATTTGCCATGGATCGGACAATATTAACCATGCATCGGGCATACGGTATTTAAACCAGAAAAAAATATCATACCTTGATTTTGGTGCTTTAAAATGAGTGATATCGAAACATTTTTATCTTTTATCTAAAAGTTAACCTTCTAGTTCAATTTGTTTGAGTATTTCAATCCACAACTGTGAAGAGATTCTAGTTGCATCACATCTCCTTAGAAAGGTTTTACAATGCTAGTAATCTGGCAACTCAGCCTTTGTCTAGTGGGTTATCACCATGGTGAGTACTACAGGCATTGCACTATTATTAAGTTGTGAATTCAGCATTTAACCCGGTTTGCAAGTATTGAAAAACAACCCGAGAATACCTCCTGCAGTTGAGGTGGCAAATTTCCAATGTTCGTACTGGCGCCAGTTCTGGCGTTTTCCTGGCACGTAAAATATTAAAATCGTGAAAAAAAACCTGGAAAACGTTAGATATATCGGACTAGGGTTTTATATGAAAATGGAAGTGATTACCCATGCATCGAAAAGTGTCCCATGCATGGTTAATTTGTGTCCGATGTGCGGTGAAATAAACATACTAGTAAAAAAGTAACTCTAAGAAATATTATACAAACATTGAAGTAAAATTCTTTAAAAATTTCCTTAAAATAACTGATCATTGACAAATTTTACCAAGGTCTGACTCGTTCCGTTGAAGTCCTTTTAAAAGAACGACAACTCTTAAAATTGCAATATTGTAAAATTCTGGTTACTCCCCTTTGATGATGCAAAGCATGACGTAATTTGAAGGCCATTATTGTAGTATTTTTTATCACAACATAAAAATAAAATTAAAAATCGGCATCATTTAAAAGTAAAAGGTATGTGTCCGATGCATGGTTAGGTCACCCTATAGTATCGTAATCAATTATTGATCTGTTGATGTAATGATGATAAATAACGGGCACCCCGAAGGGTATCTTATTATTCCAAAGTTTTTTTTTTTGTTTTTTTTTTTGTTTTTGTTTTTTTTTGTTTTTTTTTTTTAATATGCGAAAAACGTACCGTTACCTTGATCAACTGACAAACTTTCTTTTAAAAATGGTTACATAAATGGATTGTATGGCACACCACAATTTCCTCTGCTCTTCAATGTATGTGTAAATTATGAAGTTATATTTTTTTTTAAAAAAAGGTGTTTTAAAGTTATGTTTGTTTATTTTTAAAATGCTGTATCTGTTGGGCTGGGTGGAGGGGGGGGGGGGGTCTCACGATGTACATGTGTAACAAATTTGTGATACAAAAAGTGTATGTGCATGCATCCGTTTGTACTTCTATGAATAGTGGTTCATTTGCGAACTATTTGATCGCGAAAATCCCGCGAATATTAGCTCCTCGCGTAAAGTTTGCGGCACAGTGAAATTTGAAATGACGGGAGAACCCTGCACATGTTTGACGTCAACTCTGAAATTATTTTTACTTAGAGTGAATTTCAGAAATTATTACCGTTTCAGTTTTTATACCTCGGTGATTTAGAAAAGCATTCCATATTCGCAGATACGATAATTCGAACAAGATACAATGTAGATTTGTCTCACTTTATTTTTCATTTCCCCATACGCAAAATACTCCTCCCCCCAAACAATTCCTGACATTTGTTTTTAGTCAGTGATAATATATGACTGTGCTAAAGTATGTCGTACTACATGTATCAACACTGACGACAATGTACGTATGCTACATTCTATGTCGTATTTGTCACCAGCCTTTAGCATTTATTGACTAAAAATATCGTCGGGGACAATATACTAGTATGAAATATTGCCACCTCACCAAGACGGCTGAATTTGAATTTATAGTAATTGCTGTTAGCATTCAATACTTTCAGATAAAAGGGATAAATCGTTTCAATTGGCAAGATGGATGTTTTTTGCTTGTTATATGCAGTTTCCTTAGTAAAGAATAGCATGTTTGATTTAAATGAGAGAGAGAAAATAAAACAAAAACAACATAGAATCTACGTGGGATAAACTTTTTAATGCGTTCGTGCACATTTGGTTTTCATAAAACTGTATTTATCATTCCATGGATTTTATTTGAATCATAGGCATATAAATGCCTCCAATTCTTCTCTCCACAGCACACGCAAAATCTGGTTTGCCATTTATGATGTAAATAAGGAATTGAGAAGGGGAAGAGCCCTTTCCCATGTCCATCCTTAAGATTGAAAAGTCCTTTTCTCGTTTGAATTTTTGTCATATTTAAGAAAATCTAGTTAAATTACAAACAATTTTAAACTATCCGTTGAATTTGTTTCAAATATATAAAGTGAAACTAAACAAAAATATTGTGAAAGTGCATATTTTTAAGAGGCTGGTTGCATGCAACGGAGCAATTAATTGTTCAAAAAACAAGATTTGATTTACTTCAGATATATACAGAACCTTGCATTTGAATTTCTCTGTATCAGGCGAGCTGTAAAATAGTTATTAATATGCTACTAATTATATCACTTATATTTATGATTTTTACATTTGCTGATAGTTCTTTTTGAATGGCAATGTTTGCGTTGGTGTATGGGGGTATTATACACCGTATCAGAAAATCGAATACCAAATAATTCATGTATATACAACATTTATCACCGTTACCAATTCTAGACACACAAATACAGCTGGGTGTTCTAAATTAGTGCTATCTTAATTTTACTGACTGCTCTTGTTTTTTTTTTTTTTTTCTGAAATCGTAATTTTATCATTTTAATTCATCCACCTTCACAAGATGACGCAAGTCAATTTATCTTCAATTTATCATTCTTTGCCTATTGCTACGGGCTCCTTCGCAAAAAAAAAAAAAAAAAAAAAAAAAAAAAAAAAAAAAAAAGACCCAGAGGCCACGTCTCTCACCTATATCACATTGGCCCACCTCCAATCCATCTACATCTAATACAAACATTCTAGTAACATTTCTTCGGCCTCTTCCCTTCAAAAGTAAACTCAGAGACCCGGGGGCCAAATCTTCGTCTCAGTTACTCTAACCCTGTTGCTTTTTAGAAGATCTTAATGATTTTTTTCACTCTATTTTAGAAAAATGACTCCACATTGTGGCCTCAATTTAGCCTCAGGGGGGTTTATTTCACAAAGAGGAAATTACACAACAGTGGGGTATAAAAATGACTAACATTCTTTCATGTATAAATGCATTGTGTAAAATATATGAACCCCGATATCAGTTGAACCCTAAAAGAAGGATCAATACTTTGAAGGAGAAAGAATCCACACATCGCATGCAATATTTCTTATTTTAGTGAGGCTCTGCTACTCTCTTTGAAAAAAAAGTTTTAATTTCTTCTCTATATCCAGGTAAAACTCTGATCACTTATCGAAGCTCCACCAAAACCCCGTAGACTATGACTAATTATGCACTACGAATGGTTTCTTGCCCATTAACATGACTGAATAACGGCAATGCTGATTTGAAATTTCATAATTTAAAAATATTTTCTTTTAAAATGTTGACTTCCTATTGCGACCACACCATACCCCAGTGTCAGGATTTAAACAGATTGACATCTACACTCCCAGCGGATGCTTGAATAAGCATGGTCAAGCTCTGTTTAGGAGATTTTCTTCAAAGAATTTTTCGCATGTATTCCCATTTTATACTTTTATCACTCATTGTGGCCTGGGACCGTGTATGGTCCGAGCAGAATTGATTCCCCATTCGAATTCCTTGACATGATCGTTCACTAAAATGAATAATTACTGCAGTGTTTTTTTTTTTTTTTTTTTTTTTTTATTATTTTTTTTTTAAGTTGGTTCCGCCTCCATAATTAAATGGAAACTTCTTATATTTTAGACAACCCTACCAACGGGGCCATTAGTTGGACTAATTTAAATTTACACAACCCCACAAATGCTTTCATATCAATATGAACTAATCGTGTCTCTGATCTTCTTGACTAGAATTTAAAGATTTTTCCTTTTTATTTCTACTTAAAACTTCTATTATAGCCCATCATACCTCCAAGTACAATGGTTTGAACAAACATTAATTTACAATCTGCAAGGATGCTTTCACATAAGTGGGTTTTTTTTCTTAATCACGTGGTGACATCCATCCTATTTGGCTTTTTTAAAATTATTCCTTTTCATGCAAACAATTTCCTCAACACAAGGATACTTCATTTCAAAATTTGGTTGACATAAATCCTGACCGGTGGATCTAGAGAAGTTGTCGAAAATGGGAAAAGGTAACAGGCATACAGTGGATCAACTACGATCAGCAAATATCATTTGGTCAGCTAAAAGGATACTAAAACAAATGAGGAGAGGACATTCAATCATGCTTTAAACCAAGATGATTTATTTTAGAAAAAAAAAAATATATGACTTACAGGCCCATGGTTATTATGCAATACACTGCACTTTCATATATACTTTTACAGTATCTTATTTCACATTTATTTTAGAGATATTGGTATTTAAAATTTGAAAGCTCTACATCTAAAACTAATATAAGAAAATGATCATTTAAAGTGTACTTGTGCCTTTACTAATAGCATTAGAATTTTTTACTTATGCTGAAAACACAAAAACAACTTACTGCAATAAATAAATTGTTTTCTTTAAACCCTTTACCTGTAATATTCACACAAACGCACACATATATCTTTGTTGTAAATTACTATTATGATAAAAAAAAAATGAATGAAATATGGATATAAAGAACAGAATCCAAGCTCAAAGTCCACTTAAACATTACAAATCGGAGCAGAGCAAATATGGACCTCCAAAAACCATCGGAGGCGGGATCAGGTGCCATGAAGGAGTAAGCATCCCCTGCCGGCCGGTCATACCCGCCGCGTGCTCCTTGTTATGATCGAGTAAAGGGAATAATCAGTAGAAATACCAGTGCGTAATTAATGGCCTTACAATTAGTATAAAAAAAGTCTGTCAGCGATTGAAATGATAGATTATATTTGCTGATTAGGTCATTGTATCGACCACAAAAATTGAGAGATGATGACCTTAAACGAGACTATTGACATCCTTGTTTCATCAACTTGTTGGTTAATAGCTTGCCTCGTTTTAAAAATTGAATATGTTCTTGCGTATCGAATCAACAGGGAGATATTAACACCAAATGCAGGTGATGAGGGTATATTGCTACATTAATTAGGGAAGTTGACGATAAAAAAAATTAAAGTTGAAGTCATCCCGTTTACCATAAAGTGTTGTTGGTATGTTACCATTAAGGTCTTTTTTCAGTAAAATATCCAAATACATGTATGAAACATATGAATCAGACGTTGTGGTGTCTGTTTTTTTTAAGTTCACAGGGATATATCTAATTGACATATAAATATTGTTAACTGATATGTTGTTGATATATCTAAATGTCCAGTTGAAGGCCACAACAAGTGTATTCTTCTTCTAATGGAAAAGTTTTTGACTAAATTCTGCTCTATATAAATACAAAAATATGTCTGCTAATAAGGGGGGGGGGGGGGGGGGTAATCGTCTGGTTTTCTGAAGATTGTTGGAAGATCTGATCTCCAAAAACTACATACATATTGTCAATCAGAAACTCAAGCATCTTTTTAATATCAACTTCAGAGTGTTTGTGAATGCAATCAGAATTTTTTTTTAACAAGAAAATTTTGCAAATGACCAATGACAAGGTAAGTATATTTACGAGTTCCATTTTTATTGATAAAGGAGCGTTCTATGGTGCCGAAAGCCTGGACTTTAATTCATCGTGGGGAATGGATGTACAAAGTGTTGAAAAGTCAAACGTTTTGATGTCATTGATTTTGGTAAAATTTTGTGATTTCAAATTTTCCAAAAGTTCCTTATTAATAATCTGCATTTTTTTCTTTGTAATATTACAACAGTCCAAGCATGTCTGAACATGATACATTTTATATCGATATGTATACTTTAGAGATAATGCCAATATTAACTTCTCTTACAAGCATCTACAAGAGCACATCTACTCGCATGAAAAAGTTTTTTTTTTTTTTTTTATGCACAAGAATGCAAACCGAA
Organism: Saccostrea echinata; assembly: GCF_033153115.1. NCBI lineage: Eukaryota > Metazoa > Mollusca > Bivalvia > Ostreida > Ostreidae > Saccostrea > Saccostrea echinata. The sequence goes on from NW_026889778.1 coordinate 15,771,700, forward strand.
AATAGGTAAAATTTTAAAAATGAATGTGAACATGTTTGGATTTGCTCTAGTACGTGAGCTTCATACTTTGGAGAAAGTATTTAACGGTATAATTATCATTTAAGGACCCTCTCTACTCCAGTGCAAAATGTTTTTTTTTTTGGACATTGAGAAAGATATATTGTATAAAGGTGTTAATATTGAGCTTATCTATTTAATTTTCACTATATAGTACGTGGCATTTACCCCCAGGAAAAATGTTCATGCACAACACAGTATCAGTGAATAGAAATTACTGCTGTTTACTTCCATAGAGACAATACATGTAAATAACATCTTCAATTTATTTATTTTGGCCTTTTAAAATGTTAAGAATACTTGAATTAATTACAAATTGAGTAATATACTGTAAATTTCTTTCTTTTATTTTTTTTTTTTTAGAATTTAGATCTAAGGGCAGATCACTCTAACTGCAGAAAAATACCATAGAATCAGAACTCTTTAGCGGGCAGTGTAGAGAGGGTTCTTAAATGTCAATGGGTACTATTTATTGTATTGACTTTCATAGTAAGCTGATTGAAATTTTGATATATTTTTTTCCTGAAAGTCATATATGGCGTATTTTTGATATGATCAGAATAACTCAAATTAAAAAGATCTTTCTATTTGTTTTATTACTTTCTATAAAGATAGGACTTTCCTGTAAATTAAACAAATTAAATCAATCGTGTTTCATAGATATTAGAAATTTAAAACTAAAACCGATTTATTTACCGACTCCGCATTTAAATGTCAGACACAGATTAAAGTCAATTAAGTAAAGAAACATGGGGTTATTCAAGTTAAAAAATCGGTGACCATTTTAATTTAAACGTAAATAACAAATATCTCATCTACACTCAATCTTGTATTTTTAGTTTTAGTTCAGATACGCCATATATCTTTAATCAGCTCCCATTTCCAAATACAACATTTTCTTGACAACAGAAAAATATAAATATTTAGACAAACACAAATCAAGAATCAGTCATTGACATTAGAGTGCCAAATTAGGATACAAAAGATAAAAAAGATAATATTTTATCAAAAAATCGATAAAAGTTCTTTTATTGAGATTTTAAACAAATGTATGTCTTAATACATTGCTAAGGTTGTTTAATGGGCTAGAGTATCGATAATGCATGTGCCTAATTACTCTTGATTTCTCTTTTGGCACAGAAAAAGAAAAACCCTTTAAAAAACCTTTTACTTCCAAATAAAATTATATATTATATATATTTTCTTTCATTTTGATAAGGAATGCATGAAATCATCACAAATGGATATGAATCTTTAAATTTACATAAAACAAAAACCATAAGGAGTGTATAAAACATTTTAAAATTACAGTTTAGGTTTTAAAATAGTAGTTATTTTCCAACTTCTCTATTTTTTAAAGTAATAAAATATCGAAACATGATCTAATTCTTTTACTCATCAAAAATGCCTATTCAGGGTAAATATCAGGAAAAAAGCCATGCTTCCAAATACATGTAGTAAACATACATAAAAGTAGAAAATATCTGCTTCTTTACGATTTAGATGTTAAAGCGCCCATACCTTTATTCCATGGCGTTGTATTTGAGATAACACATCCAGTCTGCATGCATAAGGCCCTTTGCTCTTTAAATCCAACATTTCTTTTTCTGCCTTATTAGAAAAATATTTCATTTATACAAAGTTTTTTTCAATTTGCAACTCATTTTAATTGCTTTTATCAGTACTGCTACTTAGCATTTAATCAGAAATCCAGCAACATAAAAAGACGCTTTTTATAATTTTGATATGCAGGAGGAATCTCATAAACAAAGTTCCTTTCTTGTATAATCTTTTACTTTTATCTTATAAATATAAACTGAAGTTTAAAAATTTATGCACGAACCGGATTTTTTTTTTCTCTTAGAATAAATCAGTGGTAAGTGATAGATCTAATAATGAGAAATGTATGGAAAGAAATAACTTTTTTCTTAAAAAGTTACATAAAATAAGGACTAAAAAAATAATCGTATGAAAAAGATGGATATCATTCAAAAGAAATCGTGTGTCGTATACATTTAAGCATTAAATTATTATATTTCCTGCAATTAATTTACCTAATAAACCAGTGATTGCAATCCATCGTCCCACTCAAATCCATTGTATTTAAGAAGGTTTGCTTTGCGGAAATATCTTTAGAGTAGAAAGAAACTTATACACTTGTAAAATAAATAATATTTCATAACCTTGTCTTCAACAAAAAGAAATCAATAGATTATCATTTAGATACTTCCCATAATTGATTACTTATCAGGAAATTGGCAGTTATAAGAACCGGAAGTATGAAAAACTTGCTAAAAAGAAAATATTAATACCAGTCCACACTCATCCTCCTTTCTTCCAACAATGGAATAGCTTGTTTAAGTGTGTATTTTTTATGTCTTTCTTCGTTTTTCTTTTCATTTTCAGATCATGGATTTGTCTCTTCTCATGTTTTATATTTGAATATTTACCGACTACAGACGATGATAGTCAACTAACAAGTTCAACTAAACTATATTACAAACGAAATGACTTCAGCTTATCCATCGTAAACTTCTCCTATTGTTGTAATACATGTAATACATCTAGTGTCATGTGAATTTAGTGTAGTCTCCAATCTGATTAGGTGTTCAAAAGCATGCTATGAGAACAATGACTTTCAAATCGAGGCAGGCTAGGAAAAATAACTTGATGTTACATTGGCTTTTCAATTTCTCCGTTTACATAACCATTTTTTAAATTCTATGGTCGTTATAAGGACCTTGTTCGCATGTAAAATATATCAAAAAAGGTCTATATTTTTACAAACATACTTAAAACCAAATTTAGGCTATTGCTTGAAAATACTTTTCACTATGGAGCCGTTCACGGTAGCTCAGTCGGTAGAGCGCTCGCTCCGTGATCGGGAGGTCGTGAGTTCGAATTTCGGCCGCGACTGACCTAAGTTGATAAAAAAAAAATGGGTAGCAACTGTTCCTTCGCCATGCGCTCGGCACTTTGAAGTGAAAGTTGCGGGTCCTTCGGATGACACCTTTTAAACCGAAGCCCCGGCACGGCAGGCGTTGGCACGATAAATATCCCTCTCTGCTCAATGACCCTGAGTGCCGAGTAAAGGTCAGAATTTGAAGCCCTTCACCGGTATATGGTGATGACTCTACATAAGTGAAAAATTCTCGAATGGGACGTAAAACAACATAAAATTAATCATACAATTTTCACTATGGATTACTCCATTTGCCTTATCCATACAGAAGGCTGAAGCGGATTTGACGTATCCGCAGAGGATAGTTACTTCTCCTAGGCACCTGGTCCAATCTCCATTAGCTGCAGGATTTTTTGCCCGATTTGTAAATAACTGGATTTAGGAGATTTATCAATGCATCTTATCATCACATTATTATGCGTATGCTTACGATTTGTAGACCAGTTTAACCCTCTTTAAAAATACAGCAATATGAGGATAAATGGACAGATGTAGCGAGTGCTCCATGTTTAAGAGAGCAAGTTAGATGTCTCAGCTGATTATAAATATTTGGAAACAGAGCTATTCATATGAAGGGTGTGCATGCATTGAATAACTTGTATAAACGAATGTGCGTTTGTAACTTCCTTGTTCAATTTTTATCTTTAAAAGTGTCTCAGTGCTGAAAGATAAGGTGATGAAACTTTGATCTATAAACAAGTTTCAAAGCATTTTACAAAGATAAACAGCATACGAATACTGTGGATGGGAGGCCTTAATATGTTGATTGAATTTAGAAAACAAAGGAGTTAAAGGAATCGTTAAAAAAAAAAAAAAAAAAAAAAAAAAAAAAAACACCCGGTTACGAAAGCTTTATAAAGGAATACGATATCTTATGTAAAGAACGATTTGTGAGAACAAACAGTTTAAAAGTTTCCCATGATTGCTTTGAGGTGTTTTAAGGACATATATTACGGAAAAACGGGTATTTCCAGTAAAATCGACTTCAATTGAAACGTGACTTTGAAACCACGAATTAAATGTGTAATTTCCGATTTTTTTTTTACTCAGTTCCTGTCATTAAAATCCTCTTTGATGAGAACCGTCTTTAATTTAGCAAGGTTGATGTCTTTAAAAAAAAATCTTAACAACGAAAAATTCACATTAAAAGATAGCCTGCTATTTAGTATGTCTTCGATTTAATAGAATAATTTGTTGTTTCATTGTTGATTTTTAGGCACGATATTATCTCACAGCTCTAATTCCTTATATTTATTTTCTCACAGATGGTTTCACGAATTGAATGCAAATTAATGTCTTATCATTGTCTTACTTAATAACATTTATCGATTACAGTTAAAGCAGTGTCTCAACAAAGGTATGTTTAATGCTGTCAAAATCTTTTCTATTACTGGAATTTTTAAATCCTTTCACAATGAAGAATCACACTAATTCTAGCAGGAAACACGATACACCACAAAAAAGATTTTTTTTTTTTTCACAACAGCGGAATCGATCTAATTGATAATGATACGCTACATGTTATGATCTGTTTTTTTTTTTGTACAGCATTAATGCCAAATTTATTGAGCGGGAGTCTGAGAGAAAACCATGTAGAACCCTCTAACAGCAAGGTTATTTGGTCCCATTACCATGATTATATTTGTTAATATGCATTTTGTTGTCTTTGCACCAAGAAGAAATCATATTCTGATCATGAACTGATCGCAGCGCCCCGAAGTTCGAACACTCTTACAGTCATGCTTATCAAACAATGAACCATATGCATTTTCATGGGTATGTTTCTGAGCAACGTTAGATATGTTCTTTGTGTGCTTTACATAACATAAAAAATAATGATAAATTTTCACGGATTCAATATTTCTTTTTTCCCAAAAATACCAAATCAGAAAGAAAGGCAACACTTAAAATTTCGTCAATATTCTAAAACTAGATTTTACGTAATAGTGCTAGATTCAGAGTAAATCTTGATCCAACACCTAAAATTCAAATTTCACTTAAAAAAAAAAAAACAGTAAATGACCTATTATAATCTTGCTTGTTTATTTAAACAATAAAATATTTGGTTGTTAGTACAGAAATTAATGTTGCAGCTGTTGCAGAAAAAAAAAATACACAACCCGCGTGATTTTTTTTTTTTTTTTTTTTTTTTTTTTTTTTTTTTTTGCAATAGCGGCGACGTTTATAATTATAAAAAAATTATGAATTTTTGATTTTGACATATTAAGACATATCCTTGCACTTTCAGGAAGTAAACTTTATCCATAATGCTTACGAAAAAAGACTTTTTATTTTGCATTAATGAAAACTATAGTATTTAAAGTATTTCAGTTTGTGCGGTAGCTATATATCACACAGTTTCAAAGTAAGTATAAATAGCTCATAATCATGTACAAAAGGTAAGCATAAAAACCCTGCCTCTTGAACTTAAAAATTCAAAGGCTAAAGGCTAAATTAAATTGTCTGGGGTATTTCTGTAAAGTAGGTAAAACTGGAGCAGACAGACAAGCAGACTGACAGACGCCGGGTAAAGTGTTAAACTGATCCCTTAGTGTCGTCCTGCTCTGCAATTGAACCGAGTTTGTCCTAAAGATAAATCCAAGGTTCACAGCATAACAATGAATTATGGAGATTCTGAACATTATTCAATCTCAGAGTCCATTTAAACAATATAAATCGGGAACGGAGCAAACACGAACCTCCAAAAATATCAGAGGCGGGATCAGGTGCCATAGGAGGAAGCATCCCCTGTCGAGCACTCATATCCGCCGAGTGCTCCTTGTCGTCATCTGGTATACAGGAAAAAAAAACGTAGAAATTTCAGTGTGATAATAATGGTCTAACAATAAGTATGAAAAACGTCAGTCAGCATTTGACCTAATGATAGACTGTATTTGCTGATAAGGTCATTGTATCGACTAAAGAACTTGAGAAACGATTACTTAAAACGAGACTGTTGATATTCTTGTTTCGTCAATTTGTTGGTTAATAGCTTGCCTCGTTTTAAAAATTAATCGTATGCATAGCATGCTTTAATAAATATTTACTCATTAACTGTCGCCAATCGAATCTTTGGAGCAAAATTAAATAAATCTAGGATATCTTTCATTTCAATTCCTCGAATCATTATTTCTTCTTTTCTTAGTTTGGATGGAAAACCATCTTACAAACCGTCCCACATTTGGTATATTGTATATAACCAAAGAGAAGGTTGGTTCAGGGCAATAGGCACTGTGTTCACATGTTTCTTCTGACAAAGCTTGAGACACCATAATCATTTTAATCATAACCCCAGCATCATTACTGCATTTTAGAATATGTCTAAATGACATATCTGGTAGTCCGGTTTAAAAATCTCAGTTGTCTTTCAAGGGTTTTATTTTCATGCCAGTATAAAAGTCTTTAAACGATTTGTAATGAAAATAACCCTTCAAAATCATCAGATTAAAAAAAAAATTACTTTAAAACAGTTAATACAATTTGTCATGATGAATGAAAGACAAAAATTTGTCTCTTTTGTCAATTAAAATTTAGGATTTTTTTTTGTGCATAGTCATCTAGTTGCTAAAAAAGCAATCCGATTCTACCCGCAACTACCTTGACATTAAAAAAAAAGATGTTAAAGTTCCTCATTGAAATTTGATTGTTTTTACATTGATTTCACTACGGATTTCTCCGTTTACCTGATCAGTAGAGTGTGCTCATGGCGGATGTGAGCGTTTTAGAGGTGATTTGACTTCTCCTATACACTAGATCCATTATTTCATTTTCTCTGTGTCCCTGGGTGTCCTATCTGAATTATTTTTTTTTTTAATATAGCTAGTAATATAATTATAAGATTCCTCACTGTAAGATATCTTGACTTTTATCATTGCATATTAATGCAGTTCTATTCTGGAGAAAAAAAAAAAAAAAAAAAAAAAAAAAAAAAAAAAAAAAAATATATATATATATATATATATATATATATATATATATATATATATATATATATATATATATATATATATATATATATATATATATATATATATATATATATATATATATATATATATATATATTTGTGTCGCCTGCAGAGCAGAGCAACGCTTAGGGATCACTGTACCCGGTGTCAGTCTGTCTGTCTGTCTATCATTCTGTCCGTTCGTTACACTTTATTTCTCGAGAAATTTATTAGGTATAAATTTGCATTTTTGCTCATCTATTGCTATGCGCTAAGATTTTCGTAAATTACAATGGCTACAGACTTCATGGCTCTTTACCTTGTCCTTTGACTTACATATGTTCTTTTCAAAATATTTCACATTTAAGACATAAGTCTAAGCTATTTAGTTTGTGCCCTGTTTTTCATAAAACATTCTGAAAAATGCCAACGTTACAATCCACTTGACCTTGACCTTCGACCTACTTCGCAAAAATACCCTGGACAGTTTAATTTCACTTATGCCGTTTGAATTTTGAGACACAGGGTTTTGATAATTAACTTTTATACATTACAGTGTATAAACTAATGATACTAAACTTTGAACTGTATGTATTCAGTTATCACACAAACTTATATTTAAATGCTATCAAGATAATCTACAGTAGATCGTATAAACCGATAATTGTATTTAAGGCAGACTGGGTATGGTTGGAAACATGCATTTATGAAATGATAAATGATTGTCTCTAATAATTTCAATTTAAACATGAATTTGAGAGTTGGGTAGCCATATTTTATTTGTCAGAATTTATTGCAGTCTTATACATTTTTCCAGACAAAGGCATGGACTATAATGCTTCTACTAAATAAAAACTCACCATTCTTAGATTTATTTACATCTTTAATGAAGCTACAAAGCAGGCGACACATGTGTTCCTAGATACGCTCTAGTATATTAGAATTAGATATGTCCGATGTGTATTTTGGTGTACGTTATTGTATTGTTTGGTGGCAGTACGGCAGATGATTGTAAAATGATCGTGAATATTTTCATATGCATTTACGTCTGTATGAAATAAGGGCTTCCGATAGCATGGGGAATACATGAAGGTCACTAACAGGTTATAACTTTTTTTGGGCTAGAAATTATAGTGATGAAATGCAGGTCAGATTACCGGACGATTATTATGATTATTAATGTCATACGGTGAAAATAAATAAATAAATAAAACTTAAAACCATTCAATCTTTATTAGGTTATTTGAATTTTTCCTACAGAGAAATTCTTCCTGGTCGCACTTTCTGCAGGCGACTTATCATTTTGAGGAAATGACCTTGGAATATACTTTAGGGTGCATTGACTTACGACGTATGACCAGAGTTTTGTCTTGATAAGAGTTATACCAATTATTTCACTGTCTTAGAATTTTTCCCTTGCCTGTTTCAGTATTTTTAAGGGAGTGGGTAGGGTGTTGCATAAGAGAAAATTTTTATTCATATCTGATAATCAATCAGTTGTGCATGTCGTAAATTTAGTCATGATTTTGCTGTGCAAATTCGTTCTAAAATGCTTGCAGTTGAATATTTCATTTAAAGCTTAACACGTCCCTGGTTGTCAAAACTCACTGAAGGACAGTTTGTCACGTTTACGATTTCAGCGGTTTCACAAGTTGACTCCTGGGGCAGACAGTCAGTCGACACCATCTCTAGTTGCGCTATGGTCTATTTTCGAGATGTAATCACTCTATTATAAGAGAAAAGAATTACAGCGAAAGCCAGGACAGTATGTTTACAAGCTTTTAAAGAATTTCAATGATTTCAGAAACATGACAAAACGACCTGATAAATGGCCAGTTTTCTGTTATAAATAGCATATCATCTGAGTAAGAAGAGTTCAGCAGCTTTAATACTTCCATCGTATATTGCAGGTATTACATGTAACTATGTACACAAACTGAGGCAATGAGGCGATCCTTCTGATTTATTTATAGTTAAAAAGTCCCTAGAAAGGTTGCGAATATTAAACATATCAAAAGACTACTGAGAACCTATTTCAGAGGAGCTGCTCGTTAAAATCTATAGCATTCTACATGAAATGTGTTATTCGGAATATGAAACATTATTGTTTAGATCAGTTTTTTTCCTTGGCCTTTTGAGGCTTTTTAGGGAGGGGAAGTTAATGTACACTTCGGAGCTCTGCTTCCATGTACCACTAACAATTAGAGATATAAAATTGAGGCCGTGACATGTGCTCCGTCGTAAAGAAACAGAAAAGCGTTAATAGAGCTGGTCATCAGGCTGTCGCATCTGCTAACGGTAGAGTTGTAAATCACCCTGAAATAGAAGCTATACCCTGTTGACAGATTGTATATGTCGGATGTTGGAAATGCAATTTAACAAACACTTTTCAATCTGCTTATTTGTTGGGTGGCAGAGATATATAAACATCTCTGAGTGGCGGATATGCCAGACAAGCAGAGACATTAGTCATCATTATATGATTATTTTTCATATGGTTATGTATTTTACATGCTTGATAGAGCATGTAGTGGCACGCTAAGACTACCCAAAGAGCCATTACAAACTTGCTATAAAGTGCAATAGGAGCTTGTGTGAGGGATCTTCTTAGTATAACAGTAACCTAATACCCCGCTTTGTATTAAGGGTGGTTTTTATTTGCCTGACTCAGTATAGTGGGCTTATCTGTTCGGTATAACAGCCAGTAGCCTCGCTAGGGAATCCCCTATAAGAGTCAATTGATATATCTGACTCGCTAAAGGGTACCCTAGGAGTCGAAAAGTCCATATCATTACGCCTTGCTCTGGATTACCCTAGAAGGCGAGATGCCATACTAGTTTAAGTGTGTGGCACCCAATGCTTTTTAAAATTTCATGTCTTTCTGACATTTGTCATTGAAACAATTATTTAAGCTGCTATCTTTTTCTTCCAAAACATATTTTGTTATCATTTTCGGAAATATTCTTTAAAGATCTTTAATGCAACCGCAAATTAAAATCATTTAATTGATTTCTGACAACACAGGAAGGGGGTGGGGGGGGGGGTCCTATCTTTCTGACTTCACTTGTAATAAGTGTTTCCTACCCTCCACTCCCATTACAGGGTAATAAATTTGAGCTGTTGATAGAATGTATATAAAAACATATATAGAATTTTGATCTGCTTTTTTTTTTTTTTTTTTTTTTTTTTTTTAATTTTTCAGGTTGAATGTATCTATGGACCTTTATTTTATGTTTATGTGCACAAGATTGTGATCTACTTGGACTGAAGACTGATATTGTGTAGCGGCGAGGTTTTACTGATATGTCAGACAAGCAGATATATTGGTCTTCATTATATAATTTGTTTTGGTTTGATTATCTATTTTTGATCTGCTTGATAGAGTATGTGGTTGCTCGCTAAGGCTATCCTAGGAGTCAAGACAAGCTTGGTATCAGTAGAGTGCACTATGAGCTTGTGTGAGGGATCTGTTTGGTATAACAGTAACCTCATACCTTGTTATGTATAACTATTTGCTTTGTATTTTGCCCGACTCTGTATAGTGGACTTACCTGTTCGGTATAACAGGCAATAGCCTCCCTAGGGAATCCCCTATAGGAGGCAATTACATTGATATCCAAGCTGACCCGCTAAAGGGTACCCTAGGAGTCGAAAAGTACACATTATTACGACTTGCTGTGGGTTATCCTAGAAGAAGAGATGCCATAACACCCGTTACCAGTTTAGGTGTGTGGCACACAATGACTGTTGGATGTCTTTCTGACATCTGTCATTGAAACCATTATTATTTTGTTTGTTTGTATGTTGTTTAATGTCCCTCTCGAGAATTTTTCACTCATATGGAGGCGCCACCACTTGCCGGTGGAGAGCTGCAAATTTTGTCCTATATTCGGCACTTACGGCTATTGAGCAGTGAGGGATCTTTTTCGTGCCAGCACCTACTGCGACACGGGACCTAGGTTTATACGGTCTCTTCCGAAGGACCGGTCTCCACAGTGGGATTCGAACCCTCGACGTAACGATCAACTCCTTACTCCGCGTCTCTAGAGCAGACGCTCTTACCACTGCACCACGCGGGCGACTGAAACCATTATTGAAGCTGCCGTCTGTAACATACAAAAACAAAAATACTCCATCAATGAATTTAATTAAATGTTTAAAACAATCAAATTATTTAGGGATTTATGTTTAAGAAATAATAAAATGGAAATCATTTTGCAAACAACTACAGTCCTATAAGCACTTGTAAGCTTTCAATCTATACAATATTTTGAGGAAAAAAAGTTTTTCTTTGTTAATTTAGAAGCAATATGTTTTTGTTTGCTTCTGGTTCATTTTGTATCTGTATATGACTTCTTCGGAAAATAAGAATATTTTAAACAAAAAAAAACTAAAACTCCTTACGAAATTAAAGTAAAAAAAAAAAAAAAAAAAAAAAAAAAAAAAAAAAAAAAAAAACGAGGAAAGAGCTACATGTAGGTTCACTTTATCAAAATAAAAATAAATGGTCCTGTCATATACAAGTTCCAGTGTCCCATTTCAAACATCAATATAAATTAGAGAATTAGCTTTCATTTAATATAAAAAGTGTTCTCAGAGAGTTCAGGTATTGAAAAACAGGCGTTGTAAAATTAGAATTCTTTTCAATTTGGAAGAAAATGGGTGTATTTGAGTACCTTTAGCAAAGAATTTAAATATATCCCCACTCCTTTAATAAAAAAATAATGCATGGATTATAATCTTCTGAAACAGTTCTTTAATTATACAATTGAAAAGTTTGGCTAAAAGTTTGGCGTATATTCAAAATATTGAAAAATAGCTTAATTGTTTGGTCATTTTGAAAAAAATTTCAGGATTTGAGGATAATGATGCAATTAATGACATCATAATATATGGACTAGCGTGAAAATTACGTCATTTGAAACTTAGTCACAAAGGTTCCAAGTGAAATTTAATGTATTTTCAACAAAACCTGAACAGTTTTGAATTTTCAGAAAGTCACAGGGTGAAAAAAACACCTTAAGAGAACCTTGTTCTTTGATTGGTCGATATATATTTAAGTGAAATTATTTTAATCAATTAGGAACAGTATTTGTGGGTGTTATCTTTTTACGTAAAACGAGTACTTTATAATATTTAAAAACAGAAGTATATATCAAAAGACTTGCAACAGTAATTTTCCTTCTTAATATCAAGGAAAAATATAATGACCTTGACCTGACCTTGCTTCTAAAATAAAGTAAACAAAATTGCTAAAGCATGCATCACTCAGTATATTCATCAAGAAATGTGCCTCATCGATACGAGTAAATCTAAACTGAGGTCGTCATGTCTATACTTCAGTCAAATTTGCCGATGTCTTTATTATAACACAACACCCTCAAGTGTTCCTTTTGCGCTTAATCTCCCAAAGCCGAAGCCGATTGTGCGCTGATATAATTTTGGCGATTAACGATGGTGTTCACAAATGTTGTAACAGCGATGTTGACCCTGTCTCTCACACGATATCAAGATTTTAATTTTTGATCATTCATGAGGAAAAGATATTGAATTTGAGAGGAATAAGTCATTAATGAAATTAGGAATGTTTACGGAATGATACTAAAGACATTCAAATGGACAAATTATTGACTAAGACTAAAGAACAGTCCCGGAACTGTAAACCAATGTAATTTTGTATGTAGCAGGTTTTAACCTGTTTAGAAAATTAATTCCCTTCTCATGTACTAACATGCATGAAAGGGCACGAACTTTTATATCAAAGAAACAAATGAAATAAAGTGTCAGGTTACAATCTCAAAAACAACAAAACATCAATGGTCCTAATTTAATCTTCACGCATATTCATGCTATGCAGATGTTGTAATGCTCAAATTTACTTCAAGCAGCTCATGGCGTTTTGCAGATTTAAATTTGTTTAGTCATTATCCCATAAAATAATTCTGACACAAACCAGGTTTTTTTTTTTTTTTTTTTTTTTTTTTTTTTTTTTTTTTTTTAATCATTTCTTAAAATATCATGAGGAATTTTTTTTTTTTTTTTTTTTTTGGGGGGGGGGGGGGAGAAGGAGAAAACTTAGTCTCTTTTCGTGAAAAGAAGTGGAAGCACCGTAGATGCAATTTTGTTAAAAGAATACTTACGCAGTATAATTCATGGTCTTGGGGCCAGAGTAAAGGATAAAAAGAGCGATTACTCAGATAAGGAGAATATGAGTGTGCTTGGCGTGTTTTAGTCTTTGTTTCATTTCAATTATTCTGTTTTTTTTTTGTTTTGTTTTTTTGTTTTTTTGTTTTTTTGTTTGTTTTTTTTTTTTTTGTGAAATTGTAATTATACTGTAACATTTTCTTATAGAGATCTTCTTACTGACATGTGAAAATGCAATTGCCGAGGTACGTATGTTCTAATTTTCAGCATGGGCAATCAAATATCCTGACATCAATATAGTTTACTGAATTATAGCAACAAAAATGTCACCTTTATAAACAGCATCACACATATTTGTAATATATCAAATGGTAGTTTTTGAAAATGTACATTTAAATCTTTTAATAGTCTGATTTCACCCTCTTCTCACAGGTGTCTGATAGGCTACTGTACATATCAATCATTGTGGTAAAAAAAAATGTGTGGTCGAATTTCTTTCATGTTTCACATAAAGAGATATTTTGAACCTTAGAACAAATATTAATGTTTCAAACAATTTGAATTGAGGAAAATATGACCGAACTGTTGTGTACATGTACTACCCTGAATGTCAACCGAAACTCAAATTACTTGTAGTTTACATGTAAAAAGAGAATTAGAGCATTATTTTTATCTAGATTGTCATGCTACAGATCAAGACTTTCTTTTTTGAATATAAATACCTAAGGTATTCTAGATCTCTTTTATCTTTCCTGTATGGTTTTTTCTTCAAAATTTTAAAAGGATGGGGATGGGGTTTAGGTAGTATTCCTCCCGCGTAAAACTGTAAGCACTGCTGACATATTGTATAACTTGGAACACATATTCATAACATAAGTACAAGGATCTGCTACACTTCTTTTATCAGTAGAATAAATAAATGCATTGAAATATCTTACAGAGCCCTGTTATTGTATACTGTAAGTCGTTGTAATTTCACGGTGTTAGAATTTCACGATTTCTCGGGAAGTACCAATTACGGTGGTTTTAATTTCACGCTGCATGCATGCACATGTGCTGATTTCTGATTGGTTTATATTCACGTTTCTGTTACCTTTGTCATTTTCAGTGAATTCTTTAAAATTTAAAATGGAACTCTTTTTTTATGGCGTTCTATGACATGATGTCCATGTATATTGTAATTTTCTAAATCCTGCATACATGCGTACTTAATCTGATTAGTTTACTCTGATTGTGCTATATATGCTCTCTTAATTCCACCAAAATACTTTGGAAAATTAGTTGTAAAAGTCTATAATACAACGTTTTGATTAATTTAATAAAACTGAAAGGGAATGGGGCCTAAGAGGGAGTGGGAGGGGGAAGGCGCGTTTGGTGAACATATATAATATTCTCTGTTACAATCAAAAATAGTTCTTAAAATGCGAATATTTTTTTTTTTCTTTTTCGCTTAAATGTCAATACCCTTTAATTGAACGTTATTGAACAAAATCAGCAGCTGTAAAGGAAACAAATCTAATCTGACTTTTATAAAACAGTAACATTGTTTCTCTACGGGACATTTTCCTGTAACATGGTTACAATGTAAGCAATTTCCTGGACAGAGTTTTTGACATTCAATACCATAGAAACTCATTGTGCATGGCATACCCCAACTAACTCCCGACCAGACACAACCTAACACCAGATCGAACCCAAAGCGCACCCCGGGTTTGCTTTCTGGGTTCGCTCGGGGTCCGCTACGGGTCCGCTTTCAGAAATTTTGGTTGCGCTCCGGGTTCGCTTCGGGTTCACTCTGCGTTCGCTCGGGGTCAGCTCTGGGTCCGCTTGAGCGAACCCGGCGTTCGCTTTCTGGGTTCGCTTAACCCACTCTTGCGCGAAGCGGACCCAGCTTTAATTTTGCCGCCAGTAAGCTCCGCCCCTTGTTTATTCCAAATACAGCAGTGAAATTTGTTGTTTTTGTGGCGATCGATACATGTGCATGTACAGTGGCTGCAATGTTATTGTTGACAACATACACGAACGATCACGTTTTAGGCAAAATAGTTAAAAATATTTAGGAGTGGATTTAAAATATAAAATATACACTTAGGGCAGTTATGTTAGTTTAAGAGTTGTTGTAAAAATGTGCTTTATATATATATATATATATATATATATATATATATATATATATATATATATATATATATATATATATATATATATATATATATATATATATATATATATATATATATATATATATATATATATATATATATATTTACTGCTGCAATTAATCGACTTTGGAAAACTGAAAAAAAAAAAACTTATAGAAAAAAATAATTTTGAAACTACATGTAAATAAGATTTAATAGGTATTTTAGATTACAAATAATTATTAATGTAATTCTTTTTTTTTTTATCTTTTTGATACATAAAAATGTAATTTATGATCGAATGCGGCATGTTCTATCACATGATGTAGGTTGACTGTGAGTTTTGATTCAATTGGATTTTATAATATGCAGTATGGGGGTAAAATAAATTTTAAAAGTGGCCTAAATAATGAATGAATACTTAAATCCATCTTTCCATTTATGAATTTCAAAAATCAGCATTTTTTTTTTTTTAATTCATTCATCTGCAGAAATTAAAATAATAATAAGTATCAGGGATAAAAAGTAACCCCGACAATCATGTCGTGTACATTTGTCGACTAATTATTTATGTAAGTATTAGGAATTATTAATTTTTTTGTAAAAATGTACATTTCTGATGTATTGATATAAAAATATCATGACCACAATAAGCAGTTAACGGGGCCCATCATCAGAGAAAAAAAAAATCGTTAAACATTTTAAATACGCTTTATCATTTAAAGTTACGATATTCTATAAAAATACAATACTGTACGACTCATTATATTGCTTATTTACTACCGATAATTAGTTCGTTCAATAATATACAGTCATGTAAATCGCGCGTTGTTTTTTTTTTTTTTTTTCCCTCTCTTTTTATTTCAGTTAATAATAATAATAATAATAAAAAAAAAACAACAACAAGGTAAATCAAGCTTTACATTATTTTTTTGTAAAAGATTAATCAAAATAATACCATAGTAGTTTACGATTGGACATACTGTACATGTACATTTATGCTGTTCTTTATTTATTTATTTATTACTTTTTTTTTCAATTAAGAAGATTAATAATTTTGATGTTGATCTGGATTTAAACAAAAATGTAAATTAGAATTATAAAGATAATAATTATAAAGAAAATAATTGATTGAAATCACGCAGATATACATACTCTTGTACAGTATCTTGAGATAATGAAATGCTATAATTTGTCAAAATATTTTTTTTTCTTTTTTTTTTTTTTTTTTTTTTTTTCAGTAACAATTGTGATAACCATTATTTTCTTTTATAAATAAAAGAACTTTTTATCTGATAAATTTATGCAATATAAATAGATCTTAAAAAATAAAAAAATAAAGAAAATCAATGTGTAAAAATAACATGCTACCTGGATAATTAAAATATAAATATTTTTTTAATCGTGTTAATGATAATTTCACACTGTACATAAACACGCTTTGCTTGTAGAATGTTTTAATTACATCGAATGACAAACTGGCACGCTGATTGGTCGACTTGCTGATTGGTGAACACGTCTTATCGCTAATCCTGATTGACAGCTCTGTTACGCAACACCGAACGCGCGTTCGCTTGCTGGGTTCGCTACTGAATTGGTGATTCGCTTTCGGCGTTCGCTCTGGGTCCGCTGCGGGTTCGCTCGGGGTGCGCACCGGGTTCGCTCGGGGTCCGCTATAGCGAACCCCAAGCGAACCCCAAGCAAACCCAGGCAGCGAACCCGGGGTGCGCTTTGGGTTCGCTTTCTGTTAGGTTGTGTCCGGTCGGTACTGTAACCACAATTACGAAAGTAGATATTCAACAAGACATTTTTAAATAGAATTACCTTTTTGTTATAAATTTTATGAAATTTTCCCAACAATCAAGTACTTAAAGAATAAAAGATATTGCCCCCTCCCAAAAAATATTCCTCTTTCACCATATCCAAGAATCTTTCAATTTATTCCTGATTTCTTCAATAAACATCAATGATCGTCTCATTGTTTGGTAAGATTTATTGATTTGACTCAACAATCCGTTTTACATCTCAAATTAAGTCGACATTTTATTGAAGCGGTTAGTAAATAGTTAATAAAAACAAAGAAAACAAAAACAAATATTCAATTAATGAGGAAAGCACAAGCTTTGGCAGGAAGGTTCCATCTAAAATAACTGAATATAAAATATCGTTGGACATCAAGTTTCGGTCATGTTTATCTGATATTTTCAAATTCTATTTGCATTATCAAAACAAAATAGACATATTCAATTTACATTCGTTTCCAACATACGATGAAAGAATTATTTCACAGATATGTGTAGTAAGCATAAGCTAAATTACTGGTAGTTGCTGTTCAAAAGATCTAATCTTCAGAACAGTTACAGCTGCAGTAGGTAGTTTTTACTCAAACAAATAGACAAATCGGTTGACATGCCCCTAAAAAGAGCAGTCAAAAAGACTCACTTAGCCAAGTTATACTTTTCCTCAGAATGTTGTCTAATAGCCGCAATTAATTGTAGCTGGATTATGATATACATGTATATCACTTACCAATTCCACTTTTATATCTAGTTTTAGCACAACTGTAATATTTCCTAATTTATTTCTTTTTTGCAGATCTTGAATTACTGTTCTACAATTGTAATTAATTACTGGGGAAGTGATAAGGTCATACTTTGATGGAAAGGAATTTTATGCCCATTGCAGCTGCTTACTCGCTGATAAAACTGTTTGTAAAAAAAAAAAGAGAATATATTGGCCTGTTTTTGGTAATGTAGCTGAAAATAATTAATCGTGGTAACATAAATATGTGATCGCTATCAATTGCTAAATGTTTTGTGTTGTACTTACTGCCTTTTGTACCAATATAATATGCTCCAAGCTTGTGCCTGAACCCTTCAAATTTGCATACCTATTCTAAAGCATACATGTATGAAGAATACATTTCCACAGCTTTCTTGCGTTTTGAGTGTCATTGTGAGACAAAAGCTTGCAAACTTAATAAGGAATGTCTTCATCCTATTTTAATGAATTGTGATTTTGCCTTTCACTACTTGGATTTTTATGCCGTTATTGACCAAGAGGACCACATGAGTTACCATGGGTTGTGTAACATAAAAAACAAATTAACTCACTCTGATTATGAAATAAGAAAATCAGTTCATAAAATATCACCTATAAAAACCTAAAACCTTTTTGTTTTCTTGGTAACATGTTCTATGTAAATGTCAGGATAAAATGTAGAAAAAATATTGAAAAAATAGGAAAAGATATTAAACAGTATTGTTCCAAACTTTTTACAAAAGACCACAAACAAACGAAACGATACATTTGTAAATAGAGCATAACAGTCATACAACTTAATAAACATCTTCTGTACAACTGTTCAGTACTTTGATTACTGCAAAAAGTGAAAGTGCCGAAATTGTCGTGAATGTTTTATCCGATTTAAAGACGGTTACATTTGTCAAATGCGAATGTGCTTCCTTCAAGCACGATAATTTTTTTGTAGAAAAGAAAACTAAAATCCGTCTAGTATGTCCGGCTTCTTTAGAATATTCTGTGTTTTATCCCCCCTCCCGTTAAAGCCGATGATGGACTCGAAGTTTAACATTTTGCTCCTGAATATTCGTTGACCCCAAACTGATAATTTATTCCTGTTACCACACAATATTGCGTAAAATGAATTCAGTTTACGAAAAAGTCCAATCAGGTCAATCCAAAGTCAAATTTCGCCATCGGTACGTCTAATTTGCCTTGAAACTACAAATCTCAATAGTTTTATTAAAAATCAAACTTATTTAAATTCAAAATTTAAAACATTGCCACGATTTAACGTCCTAAAATTTTCCATGACCATACCCTTTAATCGATTCTTCGAGAAGGAAATATCGTTGGCCATTCATGTTTTGGTCATGTATATAATTTCAAATTCCATTTGCATCATTTAAACATAGACATATTCAATCTACATTCGGTCCAACAAACGATGAAAGAATTATTTCAGGGATACGTGCAGTAAGCATGAGTTAAGTTACATGTAGGTGCTGTTCAAAGGATCTTATCTTCAGAATAGTTACAGCTGCATAGAGTAGTAGTAGGTAGTTTTTACTCAAAAAAATAGACAAATAGGTTGATATGTCCCCCAAAAGAGCAGCCCTTGAGAGTAGAAATACCTCTAATCAGGGGTAAAAGTATGGAGACGAGCAACCTTAGCTTATAGCCGTGCTGGACCGTCGTGGTCTTACTGAACTTATTCATTCAATCGGCAGATACCATAAGTATCAGAATACTTTACTTATGTCTTTGAGCTTAAAAATAAGTTTGTTCAATAGCCTACATATATCAAAATGAACTTTATCCTCATTTAACGTCAAAGAAAGAAAAGTTCGACAGTCAGGTCTGCATCTCAAGAAAAAGTGAAAGTGCCCAAATTCTCGTGAATGCTTTATCCGATTTGAAGACAACTATATTTGTCAAATGCGAATGTACCTCATTCAAGCATAATCATTTTTTTTGTAGAAAACAAGACTAAAAAACCGTCTAGTATGCCCGGCTTCTTTAGAATATTTGCCCCCCCCCCCGTTATAGCTATAATGGACGCGAAGTTTAACACTTCGCTCTTAGAAATAATAACTCAAGTTAAACAATCTCTTGACCCGAAACCGATAATTCATGCCTGTTACCTGTAATTCACAAATTACAATATCGCATAAAATCAATTCAGTTGACGAAAAAGTCCAATCAGGCCAAAGTATTATATAATATATATATCGCACGCTCTACGGAACTAGTTAACTGCAATTTTTCATAGGTAAAGACATTAATTCTTTTTCTTATTATTATTATTTATTTTAAAAAAGATTAATATCACAAATCAAATCAATGGAGTTATTGACGATATGTCAAGGCAAATAAAAACTGTATTGTTCAAGGCTCTACGTGTTGAAAATATGGCCAAGGAATGTTTCAAAGGTTTCAATATAAATTAAAACAAGTCAATGTCAAGAACTAGACAGAACAAAAAACCGTATAAATCTTTTGTTAGGAACAAAAGCACATTTGATTGGCATTCGGCAGGAAACTGGGCTCACTTAAAATGATCTAACTATTACATGTGTAAGGCAGCTCAATTGATGATCGAATGTTTTGTGTAAGTTAAGATGTTGATACTTTACACACTACTGTAGTTCATGATAGAATTGTCTATCATGAATTGTCTGATGCTAGGCTCATATACACATAAATAGCAAAGGCAGATGCTGAAGTATTGGGGTAAATGATAAGTAAGAGCACTCTTCTCCTTCAAGTAAAAATATTGCCAGTCTTTTCTAAAGAATATATAAGGGCGATATTGGGTGTTGCTTACTAAAATTTTCATGAGACCGACGTTCCATATTATGAGAGACGTTGGCATTTTAAAGAACCCTCACTGTTCAATTGCCCAGAGTTACGAGTATACATCTACACTGTAGGTCTGATTATAAAGCCCTTCAGCGGTATAATGACGACATATATATTTGAGGTAATTCAAGGGACAATCAAAACACCTATCTCACTTATTCAAATATTTCCATATGTCTATGGAATCCGGATAGGGCCAACTAGTTCATTATCCCGCCAGCGCACCATCGAGGTTTTGGTCGATGATGCGATAGTGAACTGCATGGCTCTATTTATGGATTCCATACATGCCTGATGGGTATATATTACATAATGGGAAAGACAAGGAAATGACAGCCGTATATATCAGTACTAGATAGTTCAACGATGTAATAATAATAATACTGTACTTGTAAAAGGCAGGTGGTGAATCAAGATAAATGCTGCATTTTATGAGCAATTCTCCTTGATCACCTGGGCAAGCAAAAACATGGACATTTAAATATTCACCAATGCATTAAAAATGTATCAAAAATATTTTGAAAATCAGACATCAGACATTAGATGTTTTCCAAGGTATTGCTCTGGAGGAAATTACTTGCTTAATTGTTTATTCTATTTGTCATGTAATTTCCATAGTCATGCTTCAAATATTTATTACGACAGGAAGCATACCTGCGGTCAAACGCTAACCTTACATCGAAATGAATAATTAATAAACCATTTCAAGAATCTGGAGTCAATAAACTCTCCCTCCTTATTGATAATACGATATCAAGTTATATTACACAGCAAAGACATTAAGCAATTTAACTTATTTTTTGAAGAAAAGCAAATTAATAATGGTTGAAACCAATGAACTTGATTTGTGATGTTGATATATTTTAGGTTTTTACTGAGGAGTTAATTTCTGCTACATATGTTTAGTTAGTCTGGATAGCATTAATAAGCCACCATACAGTCTAAACAAAATAAGCTGACAAGCTACATGTATAGAATTATATAATTTGTTTTTGTTAAATGTCCTTTGATTTTTTATTAGCTTACATGTACCTGATCCGAAGGTTTAAATGGGCTTTTCTGACTGAAGAGTGTCCAGCGTCCGTATGTCGTGTGTCGTCTTTTGTGTGTCGTCTGTAACCTTTTTCACATTTTTGATTTCCTCTCAAGAACAACTGGGCCAAATTCAACCAAACTTGCCACAAAGCATCCTTGAGTAAAGGGAATTTACGTTTGTTCACTGAAAGTTTTACGACCTCTTTCAAAAATAGAAAATTATGAATTCGTGAAAATTTTGTGGCATCTTTAAAAAATCTTTTCAGGAACCACTGGGCTAGAAAAGATGAAACCTTTGTGTTAGCTTCATTACATACAGTAGATTCAAATTCATTTATAACATGACCCCCGGGGGTGTGGCAAGGCCACAACAGGTGGTAAAACTTTTACAAAGGAATATATAGGGAAGATCTTTAAAAATCTTCTCAAGAACAGCTAAGTTGGTTTAAGTGATATTATAAAGAAGCATCCTCAGGTAGTGTAGATTCAAGTTCGAATTCGTTCAAATCATGAACCTAGGGGTGGGATTGGGCGAAGGAAGTGTAGATTGAAGTTTGATCCATGGGTGTAGGATGGGGCAGGAATGGGGGTCAAACTTTAACAAACGAATATATAGGGGAAGCCGTAGAGTTCACGAAAGAAAACAAGTAAACTTGACTCCAATAAAGCTTGCATCAGATGTAGCCTACTTGAAAACAACAAACGACAGAACGAAACATGCTTGCAAGTGCAGAAATAACGAAACTTTAGATGCCAAGTAATAGCTTTTCAAAAAGCTTGCCTGACTAATCAAGGAATATCTAAGAAACGTATAAGCAAGAGAGGTGCTAAACGTTTCCGACATCAAGGAACGACATAGTTGCGATACTTCATTACATGTACACATGCAAGATGTCCAATTGATTTTTTGAAATGTCATAACCAAATACTACAAATTAACGAATATCTAAGACATGCCACTATTTGGTCATTTATTAGTTAGCCCACGGGCTGACTAGTTACATTGGGATGAAACTGCAAGTGGGCTAGCGTAGATTATAATTCTGGGAAAAATAGTTAGATGATTTGTTTTAAAGAAAATCATATTAGATGTACTCTTTTCCCCAGGGCGCGCTTCTTTTGCACACTCTCTGGTCAGTGATAGATTTATGAGACGGCCTCTATTTATAGACTGGTTTATTTTCCGTCGTTCTCAACGACGAAGTAAATTATGAACAGTTTTAACTGGGACAGTTGTCTTAAAGCGTTTAAGACAAAAATGCTCCAATGCTGCTCTAGAACTCAAAGAAAGGGGTCTGTACATTTTATAGCTAGAGCAAAACAAGATACTAATACCCCCCCCCCCCCCAGCGGACAAAACTCACGTGATGATTGTCTTATCATATACATGTACATGTATTATAAATGAGTTTCAAATACATCTCTATGTACAGTTTTAAAATTGTTCAGTTTTTCTTTTCAATTGATTTCGGGACCTTTCTCATAATTATAATAAAGTGTTTTTTTATTAAATAAAAACCAGTACAGATCATGGTGTCTTCTTCATTTTGCCGATTCTTTACTAAGAACCTTAAGGGAGTGAAGCCCATTCCTTTACGGGTACCGACCAACACTCTTGTCGCTGTATTAAAAAGGAAACCTTGTTCATCACAAAGCATGAAATAATATGCTTCTGGCTGACTTTCTAAGCCTTTATGAAAAACCTAACCTTGTAACGTACATTATTAATAAATGTAATATTGAAAGAAAAGGTGGAAAACAGACTGAATGAAGAAGAGATGTCCCATCTACTAGGTGGAGGGAGTTTGTTTATGATTGGAGTAGTTCACTTGTGGGATATATAGTAAGAATAATCAGCAAAAATCCATTGCTTTACTGTTTCCTGCCCATATACAATGTGTTCTTTAAAAAAATAGATAAAATCTACTGTTAATAAAAAATCTGGAGCTTATGAATCAGGTTGAAAGAATAAACATTATTTATTTCAATAGAAGTCATCACACCCATTCAATAGAACAATCCAAGAAAAAGGCGCGAAGATAATTTACCTGTGACATTTGGCGCGAAATGATTGTGTCACCCCTTTCGTAGAAGGCAACTGGACTGATCCAGTAGTTTAGAAACACAGAAAAAATGTTACACGGACATCTCCGTACAAAGAATCGTAAAGAATAAACATATGCATGCAAAAAAGAAAAAAAAAAACTGAATGAATTAACACATCATTATTTTGCACCAGTAATGTAATTCTTCTGCAAACTGTATTTATTTAAATGCTGGTAACAAAATCCGATTTAAATCAGCTTGCACAAAATCTAGTTCATTAAGAATGATCGCTTAGTTTCGGAACATGAAACAAATAATCCTTATACTGCCTGACGCACGTGGCCTCAAGCGATAAGGGACTCTTTGAGTATCAAAAAAAAAAAAAAAAAAAAACAACAACAACGAAAAAAACAACAGAAAACAAAACAAAAAAGAAAAAAAAGGTTGTTTTTGAGATTAACAATTGAAATTGACACCCCGAGGAAAACCACTGTCAACCGACGCTTCCGCGGAAGTTGACAATGGTTTTCCTTGGGGTGTTAATTTCAACTGTTAACCTCAAAACAGGCACCATTTATTAATGTCTCGTAACAGGAGATTTTCTAACTCCCGGAAGAAAAGAAAAACTGTTAGTTAACTCGTTGTGTAAGAAAGTTTGTCCAGTCGTCATCTTAAAAAGATTAAATGCAAACACAAAAAAAATTCTGTTGGTGATAATTATTTCTGTGAAGTTTCACAAAGATTGTCAAAACCATCTGCAAGAACAGTCGTGGACAAATGTGTATTTTTTTTTTTTTTTTATTTGTTTTCCTCTCAACGGTGATCATTTTGAAAGAAAAAAAATCATTATATTTAATGCACTTCGATACTTCCTGGTGTTCATTTCTGAGAAAGTTCTATTAGGATTGATCAAGTCATCTTGGAGAAAGTGTTCATCCAGTGTTTGTCAGGAAAAAATCACAAGAGAATTAAACGTCGATACCCAAACTTGGCATCAAACACCTCTTAGAGACTTTAGTTCAATGTGCTGGGATGGAGGTTATTTATTTTTTTTTTTTTTATATAAGCGGTTAATGTATAAAACCTACCCAAAGTTTCTTTTTCTACAAAAAATTAACTTTTTCTAATGCTGAGGGGTCAGTTTTTGACGTAAAAAAATATCCATGGTCATTTTTCTGCGAGGGTCATTATTCGTCATTTCCTCGGAAACATGATCAAACCATGCATCCAGTTATCGTAACTGAGATTTGCCGAAAGTTAAAATAAGGTGACGGGATGACAGAGTTCTGTTATCCAAATATCTCTCTTGATATTTCATTTTGATGCACCAGATGCGTATTTCGACAAATTATGCCTCTGCAAAATATTGTCACACTAGTCTCTTTGAATAGTAGTAATGTTTGTGGGTTGTCACCTGCAAAAAATCATAGAAGTAATTTCAAATAAAACTTTATATGAAAAAAAAAAAAAGTTTTAAAAACGATCCATTTAAATCAATCAAGTAAATACCTTTGACCACAGGGGGGCGTGCTCCCCAATAATTTTGCCGATATATAGATTACTATAGAAAACATAGCTACTAAGTGATTGTGCCTCCTCAATAAAAACGTGTGATGACCTTGTCAAGGAGTTTTTGAAAGTTGATAGTGAAAATGCATTGCTGTGCCCGCAAACTGAAATTGCATCCTACAGGCCTGGGTTTTAAGCTTTAACTTTTAAATTAACTATACATGTAAGTTGATTTGAATTTAATAATGCTTGACATCCGTGCTGGCAATCAAACATGCCGTAACAGGATAGGATCTTAAGTGCAATTTCATCTTTTAAAAAAGTGACGTCATCCATAAAATTTATCAAGAAATCAAGTGTCAACAACAATCATGCACTTGAAAGCTTGCAATTTTATACTTTACGCAGGCAGGCTCCTGATTTATTCATTCAAAATGAAGTCACATGACTTTTGAGGTGGTCCTTTCAATTATTTCTTTCTGTCTTTTCTGCAAATCAGGTGAGGCAATCTTGTGTATAATTATGTCATCATGTGTTTCAATGGGGTCTGACAGAATGTAGGAACAAGAGTTATAAAATGAATATAATACATCATAAATTGGGAGCAATTAGTGTGATTTTTGTAAAAATAATTCTGTTATGGTATTTTCAAGTCATTATCAGTTAGTGATTCTGTTGGATGAAAACAAATTGTTTTGATGTGATTTTAAATGTACGGTTAAACATTGTGTTTTGTCAAACATTACCCCTTTAATAACTATTTATTTTGGTAAGGGGATTTATTGCTAATATAAATATCTCGAGGAATATAAACTGAAACGGGTTTCAGAACAAAGTCGAATATAACACCTGGTATGAGATAAAGTTTATTAATATAGATTGTAGGTAAAATTTCAGAAATATTGTGAACAAGAGGGAAGAAATCTTGTAAAGTTTCTTTTTTATTGAAACTGTTAATAACTGTAAGATGCAGTCTGTAGTTAATGCTTAAAATGCAAATGCATTAAAATTTAAATTAAAACTTAGTGATCGGTGGGACTGGGTAGTTTAATTGAAATCTTAATCATATTGAATATTACATATAAATTTGACTTTGTACTAGCAAGGTCAAATTTGCTTTTCCTGTTATATTCAAATATCATTGAGTTATTCTTATAATTATGACTTACATAAATAGCAAAATATTTACGCAGAAGATTAAAGGGTAATCCATAGCGTTCTGATGTAATCTTACTTTCCTGTGCGTTGTACACTTCCGTTCCGATTTTAATGGATTGTATCAATAAAAAGATCAATGGAATACAGGAAATAACAAAGAAATCGAATTTCCGTCCTCAATTGTTTTGCTAAATTGCCAAACCTTGGCAGCAAACACCTCTTTTAGACTTTGTTTCACTGTTCGGGGATGGGGGCTAATTATTTTGTATAAGTTGAACATGTATAAAACCTACCACATGTTTCTTTTTCTACAAAAATCATATTTTTCAAATGCTGAGGGGTCAGTTTTCGTAAAAAAAAATATCCACGGTCATTTGTCCACTGAGTCATTATTGGACATTCAGTTGACTGAAATTTGCAGTTTCATCCTGCCCTGCGAGATTTGTGGGATGTCACTAATCCAGCAAACATCATAGCAGTGATTTCAAGTATAATTTTATATGAAAAACAGTTTAAAAACGACCTATTTAATTCAACCTTTAATTTAACCTTTGACAATATCTTTTACAGGTATTTGCTCATTATAACAAACGTTTACTTTATTTACTAAGCTTTTCTGACTTTAACTTTTAAATTAACTATACAATCATGTAATTAATTTGAATTTTATAATGTTTGCCATTCGTGCTGGCAATCAAACATGCCGTACCAGGATTAGATATTAAGTGCAAATTCATCTTTTAAAAACGTGACGTTATCAAGATATCAAGTGACAACGACAATTGTAATTAAAAACTTTACGCAGGCAGGCTCCTGATTGATTTATTCATTCAGAATAAATTCACATGACTTTTGCGGTGGTCCCTTTAATTATTTCTTTCTCTCTTTTCTGCAAATCGATAGGCTAGGTGGGGCAATCTTGTGTATAATTTTTTCATCATGCGTTTCAATGGGTCCTGACGGTATCTACATGTAGGAACAAGAATTATAAAATGAAAATAATACATCATACATGTAAATTGGGTGAAAGTAATGTGCTTTATGTAAAAATAATTTTGTTACGATATTTTCAAGTCAATATAATCATTTAATAAATCACTTGGATGAAAACAAATTGTTTTGATGTGATTTTTAAATTAACGATTAACCATTGTACGTTGTCGAACATTACCCCTTTTATAACTATTTATTTGGGTAAGGAAACACGTTGCTAATATTAATATCTCGAGGAATATAAACTTCGGGTTTCAGAACAAAGTCGAATGTAACCCCTTGTATGAATTTAATAATATAGATTGTAGGTAAGTTTTCAGATATATTGTGAACTAAGGGGAAGAAATCTCGTAATTTTTTTTTTTCTTGTTTTATTGAAATCGGATTCAACTGCTTATAACTGTAAGATGCAGTATGTGGTTAATGCTTAAATGCAAATGCAGTAAAATTTAAATTAAAACTTAGTGATCGATTGGTTTATATGAAATCATAATTACTAGTATATTGAATTTTTCGTATAAATGACTTTGTTCTAGCAATCTCAGATATGCTCTTCCTGTTATATTAGATTATCATTGAAATATTGAATTCAAATTTCCTCTGATTGTAACCTACATAAATACCAGAATATTTCAGCAGAAGATCAACGGGTAATCCATTGTGTTCTGATGTAATCTTACTTTCCTGTGTATTGTACACTTCCGTTCCGATTTTTATGAATTACATCAATAAAAAGATCAATTGGAATACAGGAAATAGCACAGAAATCGAATCTCCGTCCTCAATTGTTTTGCTAAATTGTTTAAAAGTTGACGTAAGAATATCAATCAAAATAATCTTGTTGATTTACAAGTTAGATAGAAATACTTTTTTTGCATTTTAAATTTTCATATGAAATGTGAAGAAAAAAAACAGTATTCAGTCTCGAAAGTCCAATGAGACGATACAAATTTGGAACAAAGTCGTTTTTTTTTAACAGCTGAGTGGTGGGGAATTTTCAGCTTGATCCACAGCCCCCAATAAACATACACGAGTCACACTATTATCCTGGAAGACGTGTCACTGGGTACCTCAGCCTTCCAAATGCTGCTAACTTCTCCAAGAGAAACCACTACAATTACATGTTACTTAGCCAGACAGAAACTTCAACTTGAAATTGAAAACCTCCGCCTTAGGAATGCCCTTCTACGACAACAATTGAAAGATTTCAATAAAAAAGAACTATATCAAATTTATTTTAATGTTAACAGAAAGTAATTCGACGCATGTTTTCTATCATAGTAAAATAGTAATAGAATTTATAGTAGGTAATGATTATTAGGAAACCCGTGTTGATAATAATGACTTAAAGGTACAGTTTCTGGACACATTTGTTATAAATAATTTCCCATGATATTGATAACTTTTCCTTTCAAGAATAATTCTTAAATCGCATGTTATGAATGAGAAAATCAACGACTGTGAAATTTATGAATCATCTTGAAATGTGCCGGCATAGAAAACCGTGAAAAAAAAAAAAAAAAAAAAAAAAAAAAAAAAAAAAAAAAAAACATGGAATGAAACAAGTTTATAGTATATGATTAAATAAACACATATTTACCAATTGTATCTTCTTTCCTGCTGAGTTGCAGGGTTAAAGAATGGAGTCAGTAACCAGCTTGTACAAGGATATTAGCCACTATCGCCGAGTAGATGACATTTGACAGGAATTATTCCCAATTTGTTTATGCCACTTTCTCGCAAAATTCTTGAGTCATGTGTTGATCCAGGCTTCTTGGCGACAATGTCCAGTATATGACAAAGTGGGTCGATGGGAATTTGCACATTAATACTATGGTAGTTTTTGCGATTTACGAATTCTTCCTCATTAACTGTAGGACGCAGTATACTAACATGGTCCCCGTCGAACCACTCCAGGGAAATTGGCTATTGCGTGAAAGTCTGTTTGATGCCGGCGATTTGACTGAGCGTCAGTGGGAAATTGTATAGGTACCTTCGTATGATATGCGGTCGGGTTAAGGCTATAGAAACCCTCTGTACAATTTTGGACACATTTCATTGGTGAATTTTGAAGTCATCCCCGTTAAATCACTGCATTTTGCCTGTTGCAAAATAGCGAGGAGCTATCATGACTTGTAAATTAGCTGTTATGCTACAATTTCGACTTTTTGCTGGTAAAAAGAAATCGTCAATCAGCGTCGCGATGTGTTCAATCCCTTGTCTGTCAAAATGATAGCGTCTGATAACACTATTATATTCTTTAAAGGGATCTAATCTCTGCTTAAAACCAAGACGTTGTCTTTGATGTCTGGCAGCCTTTTTTGATATGGTAAACAAAATGCTTTAAAACTTGAGACAAGGTGGGGTGTTGTTTAAATTTAAGCAAAATTCTAAGATGCAATCCACTTACAACGCTAAGTGACGTGCTAATTATAAGTAAAACGTAACTCTACTTAGCGTAAATCGACACTTAAGAATATGCTTTAGCAGTGTTACAACGCGAAATGTAATACAACGAAGATTGTGATAAACCGTGATTGTTGCATTTTGCGTTACTACATTTTAAGTCGAGATCAACGCAAAATGTAATAACGCAAGATGTAGAAATAGACTTTATAGGATTATTACATTTTGCATCAAGATCAACGCGAAATGCAACAGCACAAAATGTTATAGCACACTTTTTGGTTACTCGGGGTGATAGTAATTTTCAAATGAGTAGTGAATGAAGAAAAGAAACGGAAAGAAAATTAAACAGAAAAAAATAAACATATGCTAATTTCATTAGCCATTGAAAATCAGTGGATATTCAAATCATAGGTGTAGCAAATAAGTAACTTACGTACACGTGTTTGGGGGGGGGGGAGGGTGTGTGTGTGAAGGGGGGGGGGGGTATTGGGTAGTAATTTCAATGATTTGTGTATCTGTTTTTTTTTTGTTTTGTTGTTGTTGTTGTTGTTTTTTTTTTTTTTTTTTTTTTTTTTTTTTTTGATTGGCAAATGCATGGAATTTAGAAAATAATATCTTAGATTTTATTAGCCATTTAAAATCAGATGATTTTCAAATCATAGGTGTTGTAAATACATGTAATAAACATGCGCGTGTGTATATGTGTGTTTGGAGGGGGGTTATTTCGTTGGTCTTTGTATCAGTTTATTTTTACACATGCATGAAATTTGGAAATAATCTATCAATTTGTACTGACAGGTGTAAATATAGTGGGGAGGGTTTTTTTTACTCTCTCTCCCCAATAATAAAGGGGATAGTTTCTGCATGTGCATAGAAATACAATGATCAACATACAAAGACCCCGCCCCCCTTCTCTCCTCGCCAGGCATACACACACAAAAACACCTCTGATTTGCTAATCAATGTAAATATGCAAGTCGTAAATGTATATCAAGTTGTTTTAATGCACCCATGGTCAATCTATGGTAATTAATAATGTCAGCGGTTGGATATATGCAGATTGGTTTATAAATAGACATGTGAATCAAAGTTAAGTTAATGTTTTACAAGTATCAAATTAAAATGGTAGAAACAGAGTTAGGAAACATTAAGATTTAGTAATGTCCGTAAAAGCTGTAACGTTTGCCTCATTATCATAGGTCTGTTTATCTATTTAGCAAAGTGAGTTTACCCATTGTTATATGTTTAAAAAAAAATCCATTTTGAATGATTTTATGCGTTGAACACAATGTAAATAAAAATATATTTTGTTTTATCATATTTTGTTTCATTACATTTTGCATTGAGGACAAAGCAAAAAATAAATAACGTAAAATGTAACAAGGAAAAAAAGAGCATTCTTACCATTTGCGTTAATCCCAACGCAAAATGTACATGTAATAACGCAAAATGTAATAATCCCAGTTTATAACATTTTGCGTGGTTATTACATTTCGCATTGTAACATAGCAGAATAAGAATTTTTATGCATACGAATACTGATTTCCAACTTCTGTATTAAAATTACACCAGCCTTATTTGTGTAGTAATCATTGATACACATAAGCGTATCTGTTGTTTTATCCATCTATTTCATTTCATAGAACGTTTATGTTTTAAAGTTTTCAAAGCATTCATATTCTAAAGTTAAAGAATCTTGATACATAGTGAAATATTGCTAGATATTCGATAACGCTTTAAATTTTGCTCTTTTCTTTAAGACTTAATGTTAATGAATTATTTTGATTTATGAATGGCACTGAATTATTGGCAATATTTCCAACATACTCGTTTTCAGATATACACTGTACACGCAGCACTGTTAAGGCGTACTTCGAAGAAATCAACAGAATATAAACGTGCATAAATACACACCTTTTTAAAATGAATTTTTAATTTGTAAAGGTACTATATTATCTTATGACTTTAACATTCTTTGAAATAACATTGTATACCCCGCTCTGTACTGAATTTGGTTTGGTCACGTTATTTGATAGTCACGTGATAAATGCATATAATGTGTACTGTATGTAGGTCACAAACAAATTTCAATATCGCAAGGGCATACCCTAGTTAAAATTAAAAATTAAAGTAATATATTGTTTCTACATAACTTGTAGTTTATGGAAAGTGCTGCTGCTTTAAATAGAATTCGCATTTTATTAGTTTAAATTTCAAGTTATCTTGCGAATGTCGAAATATGTGTGACCTTTACCAAGTATTTTATGTATTTATTAAGTTATGCTATCGATTTCAGGAAAGCAGCAGCACTTTTCAAGTTAAGGAATATGTCCATTATGTGTATTCAAAAAATGGTCAAGATCTATTAAGTGTATGCCCTTGCAAAAAGGCGATTTAATGAGGCACCTCGGCGTGAAACATGCATACCCTGTAGACAGAAACACGGTAGAATTAATTCAATACATTCTCTCGACATTTTTTAAATAAGGGCACTAAACAAACGTTTCAGATTTGTATTAATGGTCTACCTAAGATTTTCAAATAATATTCTGTTTAATAATAAAATGCATTTTTCACTGTGAAAAAATTACTTGATCCGCCTCTCACTGCACATAAAATGCGTCAAACTTTACCATGATGACGTCATGTCGACAAGTGTATTGCGATCAGTGACTTGTTTATATCTTGCTGTGTGGGATTTAACTAGCGACAAAAATGAATGCAGTGGTTAGTTTTGATGTAGTTCATTACTCTTATGCAGTTTAGATTCACAAATTATTTCATTTTCTGTTATTGTGAGGAATTGCTATATTTGTGTGATGTCACAGTAAACTTTTCCCGTATAAATTAGGCCCCGCCCCCTTTATGCAGCCTTAACAGAGCTGCGCATATTAATGGAATAAAAAATCTGAATGCACTTTCCAATAGATGGTGATACTTTTCATGTTATATAAACTGTAAATATGGCATATTAAATATTTATATCAGTACATGAAAATATACCAATATTATCGTTTATATTCCTTGTATAGTTATTCGAATTTTCATTAATATTACAAAAGTTATACATTGCAGGGTTTCATTCGCATTGTACAACGCCATTTTGATGACATACTTTGGTCAAAAGTTAATAGCAATATTTTGTATTTCCTATTCTCAGCTTTGAAGCAACGCTACATTTGGTGTGTACATAATAGATACTTCATATTTGAAGAGATACCTTTGAATTTTGAGAACATTTGCATATGAATGAAAGTCTCAGGGCCGTCATTTTTAAAATAGGAGTTCCGCAGTGGATTTCATGGCCTTGGCACATTTATAATTAACGGATGGGGAAGAACAAAATGTAATTGTGTACTAGGTACACATATCTTATATATCTCTACTATTATTATTTTATTTTTTATTAAAATTTAACAGAGGGCATAATTCTTAATTTAGGTAGATGTATTTTGAACATCATGTTTTATGGCATATTAAAATCTCTACTAGACAATTCATTCTTTTTCTCATTAATATTGCTAAAGATTAAATTTTACCTTAAAAAAAAATATTCGTAAAAGATTTCATTTCTCTTCGTTTCTGACCATCTTATGAAAATCTTATGACAAATCCAAAAAAAAAAAAAAAAAAAAAAAAAAAAAAAAAAAAAAATGTCGATTGTTTTTACAGAGCTTAGTTATGGAGACAATTCTAGTATACTCAGTTAATTCAAAGTCAATTTAAGAAACAAATGGACTTTTATTTCCCTTTGCTTATATTTCGGATAGTTATTAGTAATATTTGACCTAAAACACTCATTTTCATTGAGATATTTTTTATTTTTTATAAACACTAAGTCTTTATGAACTACAGTATTTTATATTGTGCCATACATGTATATAGAATTGTCTATATAAGCGTATTTTCCCGACATTTTTAAAAAGATAAGTCTTTGTTGATACATTTTTTGTTAACAAGCACAGATAACAATGTTATATTTTGATTTTAAAAGCTGAGCTTCATTGTGTTCTCTAAATTTTATTCGTATGTAAATCTTATTCGGTATAATTTTGATGCATCAGATCTGCATTTCGACAAATTATGACTCTTCAGTGATGCTCGTGCAGAAGTGTTGGAAATCCGAAATATTTACATGTAAAAAATAAAAAAATAATAATAATAATAAAGAGCTGAAAAGGGGGAGGATGGCAAAGACTGGAGCCAAATGCGTCGAAGGATTAAAGCTATGCATGGGGGAGATAATCCTTAATTTTGAAATAACAATCTAATTTTTACCACAGCAATGACATATATATCCATATTTTAAAGCTAGTACCGAAGTACTTAGCCAGCGGCGGATCCAGATATTTCATAACGGGGACGGGGGACGCAGTAGAAGGCAGGGGTCTAGGCGCTGCATTGAAGTCCCCCAGCGGGTCCAGGGCAAAGCCCTAATGGGGGTCCGGGGGCGAATCCCCCGGAAACTGACGAATTCTAACAAAGAGGTGTTTTTCCTCTTGATTTTAGGATAATACAAACACAATTTCAACAAAAAAAAATCAAATAAGGGGGCGGGTGCACGCCCGGCGCTAGTTCCGCCTTTGCCAGCTTCTGCGCTGTAGAGACCCTCGGGGTCTGACAAGTCCACAAGTAGAGGCCTCTACACAGGCGTCATTATGTAAATCTTATATGGTACCAGATGCGCATGTCGACAATATCATGCATGTGTCTTCAGTGATGCTCATGCCGAAGTGTTAGCAATCCGAAATATTTAGATAATAATAATAATAATAAAAACCTTTCAATTTCTAAAACGAGGCAAGCTATTGAAAAACAAGTTGATGAAATAAGGATATCAACAGTCTCTTTTGAAGTCATCATTTCGAAAGTTTTATGGTCGACACGATGATCCTATTAACAAATAAATTTATCATTAAGTCAAATGCTGACTGGCGTTTTACTACTAATTGTTAGGCTCTTATTTACACACTGAATTGTTTTTTCCGTTATTCCCCGATCATATGACAAGGAGACAAGGAGCACACGGGAGGGGGGGGGGTGACCGGTCGACAGGGGATGCTTACTCCTCCATGGCACCTGATCCCAACTCTGATGTCTTTTTTAAGGTATTTCTAGAGGTTCTTGTTTAATGTGTTTCCGATTTGAATTATTTCAAGGGACTTCTGAGCTTGATTACTGTTCGTTATCTCAAAATTTAATTTATTGATGAAGATCAATGTTGAACATTTTAATGCTTCTTGGTGACATTTTGAGCTGATAGTCATTACTCCTTAACGTTCGTTGATCTTACTGGTTTTTAAAATGTTTTCAAGTTGTTCTCATGTTTCCCCTCCAACCCATTTTATTGAGATTCTTTTGTCACAAACCGCAATTCGCCTAAAGTGTTATTATAGTTTTCTTGTAGCATCAAGTAAAACACAATGAGCTTGAATAAGTAAAATATTTGAACTTTTTTTTGTCCATTATAAACCACAGTTCTGTAGTATTACATTCAATCAAGGCATATCTAAACCTTTGGTTACTTTGTTTACCATGGGTGTGTGGAGAATCCTCACCCTACAAAAAAAAAAAAATCTTCAGTACTGAAGACTAATAAACAATCTGACTTTGATGATCACTTGAAAGTTATTCAAAATTATAAATCTCAAGTCACGTAAATTTAGAGTTCATTCCAGACAAAATGGAAATCAGCCAATCATTTAACTTCCTCATTTCTTAATTTACAGATTATCTCTTCATATTTGAAGTGCAATTCTGCTATTCACGTGTAGTGTTTTAAAAGGGAATTTTAAAAGGTATGTTTTTCAAAACTATTTCTTACTTATTTTGTCCTGAATTCATGATTAATGCACGTTTGGTTTCCTTTTCTGGATGCTAATACATCTGTTCCGCATGTGAAATGATTTAAAAGGAAATATCAATGATAATTATATTAAACGCGTTTCCTTCATCCATTTTGACATAGCTTGAACAATATTTTGATCCTGACATTTTAAATCTGCTTTAGTATAATTAGTTTTGTTTAAATTATAGTTTTGGTTTTTAATTAAACACTTTTTAAATTATTTGTAATTTTATTTCTTCACCCGATATGTTTACATCATTTATTTGAGAACATGTCCATGAAAATATGTCTGAACGCCTGTCTTCGTTTTAAGCGTGTAAAAAAAAATATATATAATAATGAATATATCTTTGATTAAAAATAGATAAAAAGTTAATTTCATTATTCATCTTTCAGAGTGGATTATATTTCAAAATCCAGTGTATTTCTAATTATCCGTGATTCGTTGATTTCCTCGTATACAGGCACAGGCTGACTATCTATGGAAAAGACGTCGACCTGTCTCATATTCACAATCATTTTCCTATGTTTAAAAAATCTAACAAGGTGAAAAATTAAGACAATCAGTAAGGTGATTGTGAACATAGAGCCAGAGCTGATGATGGCTATCAACACTGTCGTATTTGTTGACTTTTGTTTGTGTTTCATATCTGCAGATTGTGTTTTCTTTTGGGTTTCTTTAAACACAGGATTATTTGATACTAAGCTGTCAAAAAGATTATCAGGATCTGCAAACCATAGAAGATTTTCAATGTGCATTAATAATTTAAAACATTTCTGTTGAATTCTCAGATAAATGTTGTTATATTTCAGGATCTTTTATTTTTATTCTTCAGATAGAAAGATCCTCTGAAGCTATTTTCTCTGCAAAACACATTCTTCAATTCTAAATAAATTGATGCTATGCAATCTTTTTCCCCCTTAAATTTAAGACCCATCAAAACTTTATTTTTTTGGTAGTAAAAGTATCGGTTCATCTATTATGCTATTTTAATTCATAGATTATAGACAGCAATTGTGTAAATATACGTATAAGAAACAATCTATACCTTCAGTAGATCCTATACAATAGCCTGTGATATGATGACAGATACTATTACATTGATAAGGACAAATATTCTCACACTCCGCTCCGTAAAATCCTGCTGTGCATACTTCAGAGCAGTTAATACCTGTATATCCTGCATGACACTCTGTAAATTTAAGAAAACGCAAGCGTAAATATTACATTGCATCGATAGACGTCTCAAGTAAAATATATGCATTTTTCACGATATATATGACGCCTTGAACATATCATGACTAATTATATACATGTAGATTAAATGACCTTTTGGTTAAAGAAATACAGAAAAAAGCAAAATAAAATATTATTTTATAAGGTTTAACTTCTTCAGAGAAAAACGAGGCTGAATTTTATAATTATAATATCTATAGGAATTTTTTTTTTCTGGAACATAGAATAAAAAAATTTTCAGCAGGATGAAGGATATGTAAAGGAGGATTCAAATCGTCAGCTTCCCTTACTAATGCAGCAATTTTAGCTTTATCACCTGCATATGGGGTGTATATCTCTCAATTGATTCGATACGCAAGAGCATACTCTATGTATGAACAATTTCTAAAACGAGGCAAGTTATTGACAAACAAGTTGATGTAACAAGAATATCAACAGTCTCCTTTAAAGTCATCATTTTGTAAGTTCTTTTGGTCCATACAATGTGTCATTAAGTCATATGCTGACTTACTTTTTTCCTCCTCATTGTTAGGCGATTATTTACACAATCAATTGGCGACGGATTTTTCCGTTAATTACCAATCATGACAAGGAGCACACGGCGGGTGTGACCGGTCGGCATTGGATGCTTACTCCTCCATGGCACCTGATCCCACCTCTGTTTTTGGAAGTCCCTGTTTGCTCTGCTCCCGATGTGTATTTTTAATGGACTTTGAGCTTGAATACTGTTCGTTATCTCTATATAACATAATTTTTTTCTTTTTTAAGCTAAAAAATAAACAGGAAGAGTACAGGTTTGAGGTTTTTTTTTTCAATTCCCTTCACATTGTTTCTTTCAAAGGAAATTTCAGGAATTCATTTTTTTTTTTTTTTTCATTTTTTTGGAACATAACAAAAGAAAGGAAAATAATCATTTGAAGTAGCAAAAATACGCTAAAAGCATGGGATTTAAGGATGAAAGTGCAGCGTACTAACACAATGGTGTGTGTTGAAAGTAGACGTCTCTGTTTGAATTTCTGATGTACTGATCAGCGACGGATGTGAACATATGTGAACATATTGCTGATTTAAGTAGGTCCACCTTGTTCATTCGTATATCTTAGCAAAAAGCACTTACTATTGCAAGAGTTAATGCTGGAATCCCAGTAGAAATCCGCACAACATTTACTTATACCCGTCAATCTAAGGAGAGCAAAAACTAATACATTTAAAACAAAACTACACAAATTGAAATAGTACAATATGTTAAGTATTTTAAAAATCAAAAAGAATTACAAACCATGGTATTAAAATAAAACCATAAATTTATGGACAGTAATCCCTTTCAAGGGCACATATCGAAACATTCAAACCAGATTGTTTTCTTTAAACCATTGTGTACACCAAACAAAAATATATTTGCATCGTTTAAGCACATTTATAAATGATTTGTAGACAATAATAATTATTAAAAAAAAAAATAGTTACATTTCTTTGCATGTATATTCCGTAGAACCTTCATCGGAACCAAAAATCTTAGGACATATGAGTATACAAAGCCATAAAGCATTACCCTGATGCATCATCTTATCAGAAAAATGTATTTAAAATGGAATAACGTGTTTTATCTTCCTCATTCAGAACGAAACTGCTTATACTTGCATTTCCGCTTAAAACATAACTAGAGTTATTTTTGTGCGTCGCAGCTTTGTTAAGGCGTACTACGAAGAAATCAACGGAATATGAACGTGCATAAATATATACCTTTTTAAACTGAATTTATCTTTGTGAAGCTACTATATATATACATAACTTTAATATTAAATATATACATTTGTGGTATCTCTCTCATATATAAACATACAGAGAGCAAATAACTTCATACCTGTATGAAGTTTTTCGAAGGTCATAGGTCATTACGTGACCTAATCACACAGCGCAGTAATATCCACATAAAAAGACTTTCACCACTAAGCAATATAGCATGTTTTTCATGCATAAAAATGTACAAAGTACGCAAGTAAAATAATAATACTTTTATTTACAATGTAAACGAGTATTTAATACAGTTCTTGATCGATTTTACATAGAGAATAGAAAACTACGCGTTATAAGTTTCATGTCTGCGCTGCATACCGTCAACGTTTACCCTTATTTTTCTCGCAGACCTCTGAATGCTATATATTTTTTTTTTTCATTAAACTTTACTCACAATAAATTGAACATCTGTTGAAGAATATCAATGTAATGCAATCACGCCACAAACACCTGACAAACACTGCACTTTGGAAGTTCGGTAGGCACATCTCCATCATCGAGATCGTTGTGACGTTGTCTTAACAATGTAAGCTGTCGCCAGTGTCTCCATGTCAACATCATTAATTAATAAATATGCCTTACTGAAATCGTAGATTTTATGTCTTTGATCAAATTTTGTACTTGATTTCAAGTTATCTGGTCCGGAGAAGCGTCTCCATCCATTCCTTTCCGACCGAAATTCCTCCAACTTTATATTATCAAACATTGGATGTGTTTCTTGTGTTTTTTTAAAACGAATATGGGTTCTCATGAATACAAAAATTCCCAGACACCAATATGCTCACTATAATTGATCATAAGTAGCCTTTCACAGAATATTCCCTTCAAAACAGAATCCTTTGCCAGATGAATTTGAAGCGTAACCGCTTTTCAAGCCGATTTACATCTAGCGTAATTTGTCAAAATACACGACGTACAGTTAGTGCAATATTTATATTCGATTACATTCGATTGTCCGTCTCAAATGCATATATAAGTAATAAATAACAAGTTTAAACACTTCAATGGGAATTGAAGTGGGTCGGTACGTGATCAAATCTTCTGAGAAGGCCTTCGGCCTTCACAGGATTTGATCACGTGACCGACCCACTTCAATTCCCATTGAAGTTTTTAAACTTGTTATTTATTTCTTAATTGAAATAACATTGTATACGCCGCTCTGTACTGAATTTGGTTTGGTCACGTTATTTGACAGTCACGTGATAAATGAATGTAATGTGTACTGTATGTAGGTCATAAACAAATTTCAATATCGCAAGGGCATACCCTACTTAAAATAAAAGAAAAATAGGTAATGAATTGTTTCTACATATCTTGTTGTTTATGGAAAGTGCTGCTGCTTTAAATAGAATTCGGATTTTATTAGTTTAAATTTAAAGTTATTTAGCTCTAGTCGAAATATGTGTGACCTTTACCAGGTATTTCATATATTTATTAAGTAGTGCTCTCGATTTCAGGAAAGCTGCAGTACTTTTCAAGTTAAGGAATGTAACCGTTATGTATATTTAAAAAATGGTCAAGATCTATTAAATGTATGCCCTTGCGAAAAGGCGATTTAATGAAGCACCTCAGCGTGAAACATGCAAACCCTGTACAAAAAACACGGTAGAATTAATTCAATACATTCTCTCGGTAGTTTTTAAGTAATGGCACTAAACAAAGGTTTCAGATTTGTATTAATGGCCTAAATAACAATTGCAAATAATATTCTGTTTAATAATGAAATGCATTTTTCACTGTGAAAGAAATACGTGATCCGCCTCTCACTGCACATAAAATGCGTCA
The DNA here is from genome assembly GCF_033153115.1 of Saccostrea echinata. Classification (NCBI taxonomy): domain Eukaryota; kingdom Metazoa; phylum Mollusca; class Bivalvia; order Ostreida; family Ostreidae; genus Saccostrea; species Saccostrea echinata. The sequence continues at coordinate 15,812,149 of NW_026889778.1, forward strand.
AATTTTACCATGATGACGACATGTCGACAAGTGCATTGCGATCAGTGACTTGTTTATGTCTTGTTGTGTGGGATTTAACTAGCGATAAAAATGAATGCAGTGGTAAGTTTGGATATAGTTTATTATTCTTATGCAGTTTTAAATCGCAAATTATTTCATTTTCTGTTATTCTGAGGAATTGATATTCCTGTGTGATGTCACAGTAAGCATTTCCCATATAATTTAGTTCCCACCCCCTTTATGCAGCCTTAACAAAGCTGCGGAGCCACCATAACCATATATATTTTTTCCTGCTTTTATCGACGAGTCCCTGTCGAAGACCCTTAGACTATTTTGTCATTATTTGACAAAAGCAACTGGTAAATGCCATGTTGTTCAACAGATCAATACAGTACTTGGAGGCAACTTCCAAAAAAATATATTTCAACGAAGATTTCTCTGGCATGAAAGATTTACCAAATGGGTATAGTTCGTATCACAAAATTTGTTTGGTATTAATTTATTTGGCAACGCGGGTATGCTAAGGCTACACCAGAGATATCCTACTTGCCTTCACAATATGACGTCATAGTAAGCTGTATGACGTGAACTATAGAAATAATTATTTCTTAATATCTATCTTTAAAGTTTAATTTTAGGTCCAAGAAGAGAATGGAATCATTCAAAACATAATATAAACGAAATCTTGTCGTTTTTGGGTGGTATAAATAGCTAATTATTTAGCACGGGGGTTAAATACCAAACCCATGACGTCATAACCATTGATCAAATATTTGCCGAGTGAAATGAGAATTCATGTAAACAAATATATGAAATTGGAGTTTTAAGGCATATACCATGAATGTTATGTGTGATTCATAAGGAATTAAAGATTAAGAATCAGGTACGCTGATATATTCTTATCATGTTTTCTTATAATGAACATAGTCAGTGCTTTGAAATCCAGATCAGCCGTTCTATATGTCCTTCTATAACAACAAAGATGCAAAAGTTCAATACTATGCCGCATACTTTGAAATATAATTTTTGTTTGTATCGAAAACTTGTAATCTATAGTACTTGGAAAGTGCTGCTAGAATCATGTGGTTAACATGAATTGATAAAAATTCCTTGATCGTATGTATAAAATGTAAAACATTTGGTAAGGTTTCATGCGAAACTTTGGAATATTTTTTTTCTGTGTCAGGAGAGTAGGATTCTAGCAGCACTTTTCATGGCCCAGTGATGTTTTTACATAATTATTTTCACTAAAAGAAATGAATTATCTCCGGGGTAGAGTTGAACTTTTCACTTTTTCATTAAGGTAATTTTTCTATTTATAGACGTCACGTGATGACGTCGTAGTGAAGTGCTTCTTTTAGCCTAAGACTCAATGACGTCTATACAATGGATAATAATAGTAAATGTTTTATCTATGGTTTTTCCGATTTTTCAATGTTACATTTTACGAAAAAAGTCTAAATTCGCTGAAATATGATCTGGGTACTGCCTTAACATACCTGCGAAACTTTCTTTTTCTATGCTGTTTATTTACTTAAGAGAAATCTGAAAGAGAACTGCCATAAAGAGACACTTGACAGCTCTTTGTTCACTTAGGACATTGTAAAAAAATATAAGTGGCACAAACACAAACCAATTTTACTGGGATTTAACAACAAAAGGTTAAATTCATTTAACAGAATGAAATATTTTTTGTGGTCTGGTCTAGTCGTTAATGCATCTGATTCATTTGGCGTATTTTACGGTATTTATTGGTTCTATTCATACTTGATATTAGTATCACCTTACATAGAACTCTGACGTCACTTAACTTATTCATCATCGGTCTTTGCTGAATCTCCCAGTTTGCATTCACAGATTTACCTATCAACAAATTAAAGCTGCAAAACACATTCTAACAATAGATAAATGAAATTTGAATAGCTTGAATTAAAGATTTAAAATATATCCGCAGCTATGTTAAGGCTTCCCGAAACTTTAAATGATTTCATTTCGAGGTCGGTTTTGGTTTTAATTTATAAGTATTGTACTTTAGTACTTCCAATTTATATAGAGGGTTCCCTCGGCTATATATTAACATGTTTGTTATGATATCACATGATTTTGTTGATCACGTGACGGTCATTTATATTTTTTTTTTATATTTTTTTGAAGTGCTTCACATAAATAGCTCCGGCACAGCTAATTAACACAATAATTATTAACATTTTGTTATATAAATAAACTCATCGTTTCCTTGTGTACCCGAAATGTGCTTGGGAAAAGTCATAGTATTACTTGGGTACAAAATATTTCGTGAGAAATTCGACTTACCTACAAATTTGAGGGTATTTTTCACACAATATCGTAATCTGTATTAAAACAAAGTCATCACACATTTTTCCCCAGCAAGATTCAGTTAGAGAACAACCTCTTCTTACAGATTTCCACAAAAAATCTCAGATTAATACTTATTAATCACCTGCGCCAGACTCTTTATACACACAAAATAAATTCTACCTCAAAACACAGAGTTAAAACAAAGTACATTTCAAAAGTATATTTTTTCGTAAGCATATGAACATGCTGAATTTCAATCAAGGGTACGTAAGCGATGTATTTTTTAAAAAAAATATTCAGACATATAAGACTTAAAAAAAACCTTTAACGACCCGTGAATTTTGCAAAAGTTATCTAGCATTTTACATGCAGATTGAAATATAGTGTAAAATTCATGACACTTTCCCCGTCATAAGACCTCAAGTTGGCTTTGACTTGACGTCATTTTCCATTATGACGTCATATTCTCGTAGTTCAGAGAAGTGAAGGCACAGAGTGCACTGTGATTTTTTTATTAACATACCTACGCCATAATATGCTTCAAACTTATTCAAAGTTAAAAACTGCGAATATTGGATCAATGCAATGCACTAAATACTGTCTTCAGTAATATTTCTAAAAAAAAAATGACGGAAAAATTTTGAAAGTACTGAAAGTACAGATGGGAGTCGATTATAATGATTGTTTCAATAAAATCTAATGTATGAAACCTTGTTCGCAACTTTTCAAATTTTCTACATTGATGCTTCATAATTTGGTATGCGAGTATAAAATGACTAAGAAAATGTCACGATTATAAATATTTTAAAATAGGTAGGGCTTGTTTTGACTTGACCATAACTTTGCATGTCATGCATAAAATCGTGTATCGTCAATAATATTAGACGTAAAAGATCGTTTCTCTGGATTTCAAGAAAGTGTAGCCTCACTGGGGCCCGCCAGAGAAACCAAAATCTTTCAAAAACCCGTCAAATAAACTTAATTTTTCGCCGAAATATAGCTGAAGTATTGCCGACTCGGCGTTAACAATAATCAATCAATAAGATGAGTATTTTTTCCTGAGTTTGTTTAAAAATGCAAAAGCAATAATTTAGCTTTTCGTCAGAATGTGATACACTTTATGAATTCCACTCCTTTATATATAATTTATGAATTAATAATTTTTAAGTGCACGTTTGAATTTATAAATAGAGAAATGGTGTACGTTTTAATTATTTGCATAGCGAAAACAATATGGCAGATTTTTATTCAATGCATTATATACATTTTGTCAAGAAAAGGAAAAAAAAAAATAAGAGATTAAAAAAGATATCGTCAATTCGGAATATTTTTTCCTCATTTGGTTGTATCTTTTATTGTGTCCTGAATGGGAATGCAATCTTTTACTAACAAAATGACAAAAAATTAAACGTTCCTTTCTAGTTTGATAATCTAAAGAGAAGCTTGATAACAAAATGATATACATGTAGAAAAAAATGTGGTGAAAGAGCTTTAAAGTAAATTTATAAAATTAATACATTTATTTGCCTTTTTTTTTAAATTTCGTCCTTATCTTGCGTGAAGTTGTAGAATTTCCACTTACAGTTTCAAAGATTCATAATTATATTAACGTGTTTTTTAAGACAGAATTTAGGGGAAAAAAAAGATCAACACTTCCAATGGGGAATATGCAGTTGTTTAGGGCTTGGGAAGATACTGAACTTCAAAATTAGCATGCATGATGAAGATATGATCAAATTATTTATGTTTCATGTAAAAAGGTTGGTGATTATAATTTAAAAAAAAAATGATAAGATTTCCAAGCTTATACCAGTATCTTATCATTGATCTGATAATGTCAAAGTGTATGGGAAATCTACTCTATTCAGAGAGTACAGCAAAATTAGTCGCATATTTACGCACACCAAGTTCTGATTTGCAAAAATTCAGTTTATCACAGAATAATTTGGATTACACCCTTGCCATTGTACCGACAAGGATGATAGAGGGCGGAGCCCTCTCACGGGCCCGAAGGACCCGAGAGAACGATGTTATCCCTCTAGGTAACACGTACATGTATGTATGTAAAATATATTGAATTCTATTGTAAACCATATTTTTTATCACAATACCTATGAAACTGATAACCTTGTCGTCAATATGGCGTCCACAGTCTTTTCCATCTTGAATCTGGCGACAAATTCCCGCATAAACGAGATGCTGGAGAATCATAATTTTAATTCCAATCCTGCGTTAATTAAGTTTTATCAATTCTAATAATCAAAAGCACCCTTATAGTACACATCCTTGTTACTTTCCTTTTCAACTAACTTGCACTCGATCGTCATAGACCTGACATGTGACGTCATTCATTGACTCATTCGGCAAACCTCGGCTGAATCCGTCACCTTCACGAATCGGCCGAGGTGTGCCGAGTGTCATTGACTGAATCAGCGGAAACTGTTGAATTTAAACCTGTAATAATTGATATTTCATATGCGTACTCTCTTTTTAAAAAGGGATTTATTCACCTTTTAATAAACCTTACTATGTTTTGGTGAAACAAAAAAAAAAAACAAAACAACTCATTTTAACAAATTCCAGTGACGTCACTGTCTAGACTGCGTACTAAGCACTATGGAGGGACGGATCTTTCTGTGGCCCTCTTCACCAGACTTCATGGATAAGAAACAACTCTAATTTACTTGTTGATAAAATTTATTTATTACAAATGTCTTTAGGATTATTTTCAATACACAAACTAGAAATATGAGATTATTTGTGACATAGTATAATTTTCCTCTTGAATAATACATTTTAGAAATGTTTTAGTGGTAAAATATTGCAAGAAAAGCTTTTCTGAATTCTAGTATGAACTCAAGAAGGGGGAAGGGGTACGCATTTAATTTTTTTTTTTTTAATTTTTATTTATTTATTTATTTATTTATTTTTTTTATTTATTTATTTATTCACTCAGTCATTCTTTTCTTTAATGACCTGCTTGTTGCTATATACATTTAAAGGTGGAGGCCTGACAATGTCTAATTTTTGTTGTTGTGAATTTTTTTCTCAAGTTTTATCATTTTTTAAGTGTCAAATTTCAGTTTCGTGAAGCTCACCATCAAAAGAAAAGTCTTTGAACATGTCTGAAGCTCAAACTACCACATCAAACACATGTTCCATTTATACATGTGGATAGGCTTCAACGGATAAAATAAAATGATTTCTAATTTTTATTTTAAAAATATAGAACAGAAAAATTATTCAGCCAGTTGGAACCTATGGTGGATTATAATAGTGTATTAAGTGCAAAATTATATGAGAAAAACTGCAGAACACATGACATGAATATATCAATAAAGTTAAATGTTCTCTTAGCTTAAAAAAACCCGTAAATACAGAATTTTCATTTGACATTACCCATGGTAATCCATGTAAACAGGTCAATGTTGCTGAGTAGAACTAAATTATCTTCTTTTTTCAAGCTTCCATAGATGATCCTTTTTATTAATTATGCGGTGGATAGGGATGTCACATAATATCAATTACTGAGTTGGGGGGGGGGGGATCGATACATCGATAAATATTCTATTTGATACTTCTCAGAAATGTACCCTATTATTCACAAGTTTTGGTTTTAAAATTCTAATACATGTATTTTTAGCATAAATAATTTAATATCTGGAGAAAAAAAAACTTTTATTGAGTTAAATTTGTTTTTCCAGATATTAAAAGGAAAAGATTTTTACCTTGCTTTTATGCCAGTTTTAGAAAGCACTAACGACTATTCGAATCAGATTAGTTTTTAAAACATGCAGAAACATTCAATTTACTCTACATTTTTTTCCATTAGAGTTAAGAAAATAATTCTCAGAAATTTTGCAATGTTGATACTTTTAGCCCTTACGATACACAGCCCTAGTGTTGGTCAGATGATCAGTTTCCAAATGCCCTGATAACCCAGGAGTTAGATCGTCTTTCTGTAGTTTTGGTCACAAGTTCGACTCCCGATGTAGTCCCTGACAATTATTCTTATTTGTATTTGATGTCATGACCATGCATTGGAAGTAAAAGATGAGAATTAAATGACTTGATGTTTCTGGATTGAGGTTTTTAAATAAGTCGTGAAAGATAAAGAAATGATGCTCATGCAAGTGAACGTATTAATTGTTAGACAGATACATATATAGGTGAAAGAGTTAACGGGTCTTGGTAGGTTGAACCATTGACAGGTCCAGTGCACGCTCTTTCCACGTTATGCTATTTGATTTTGAGTGCTCTGGCTAAGCAATTCATGGTGAAATATTTTAGTAAAAGTTTTCCAGATTTACAAAACCCAATAGCATTAAATTTCTTTATTTGAAATGAAAAATATTTGAGGTAAGAGAATTTAAAGTTCATTTTAAAAGGAGTGAGGTCTTTGTTATGATTTTCTGAGCTAATTACAGCTTGATTTTAACACTGATTTATCATTAAACAATAAAATGTAGAAATATTCACTTGATGGCTCCGCCCTCACCAACGGTCGCACCGTTTAACATATTATTTTTTAGTAATGATTTTAAATGCGTTTTGATAAAATTAATATACTTTTAAACAAAAGAGAAAGAGCATCAGTCGCACATAGGTATTTGTATTCAGACACACTAAATGCATAACAGTGTATTTGAATAGACTTCGATGGTTTATAAATAACGTTTCTTGCCTTCCATAATTTATTTTTAAATATTATCATTTTATGTTTTCAAATTTTCGCTAGACTCTTAATAAGATTGCAGCGAGAAGAAATATGTCACTACAGGTATATCTAAACCACAAAGAAACACATTTGGTCTTTTGTTCGCAAAATGTATACAAATCACACGGTTTTGTGTTAGAAGGAAAATACTCCTTGTGCCCCACATAAGCAAACATCTGGATCTACTCCGAATCCTATTCTTTCAACAGTGAACTGATTATTGAGACAATGAAAAAAATAATAGCAAGTTTGGCTTTCCAGAAAACCTAAAATGTCATCTCTTTGGCTTCATTAATGTCACAGAATAAACAGTAAAATTTAACATTTTTTTTTAGCTGTTAAAGTCAGAAGAATCATTTTTAAGGGCAGGGGGTGGGGGTACTCAGAATTTTTTTTAACTTAAATCTAACATGAACAATCTTTGAGTACAAAAAGAAGGGAGGTGTCCAAACTCGAAAATCCTATTCGTGAGTGGGAAGGAAAGATTTAAACTTTTTTACTTTTTTGAACAGCACAATTATTTGGGGAGGATTTGACTATACTGCAACTATAAGTGCGGGGAAATGTACATGTGGGGAGCAAGCGGCCTTTCAGTGAATATTTGCAACAATAAAAAGTTATGTTTAAATCAACTCGGAAGGGGGGGGGGGGCATCCTGATGACACTTGCCTGTAATAATTAATATGTGTGAAAATAATATTTCTTTTTAAATTTCAAATATTTTCGTTGCACAATGTATTTAAAAATGTGTAACCACTAAGCAGTATTCGTAAAATTTGAAAAGAATTGTTACATAAGAAGATGGGTAAACTGTAATGTTTCTTTGGACTACATTGTATATTTCGCTGCAGCTTACTCTGACAGCAGCTAAAAATATTTTAGCGCCAACTTGAATAAGTCCGGCCCTCAATGCATTTCCAAAGATTTTCCTTAATATTATATTTTTTAAGCGACTTGGCCATTTTTTGTCTCTGCCTAACTTGTTCTTTTTTTTTTTTTTTTTTACTTTTGCTGATTAAGAGTGTTTTATTTTTAAAATGGCAGCGAGTTCTCGAATGACTAAAGTGCACATAAAAGTTTTCGCAATCAATCCATGCCAATTCTATTTATACATTTAATTTGAGTATTTATGTAAATGTTTTAATTTTGATTTCGTTTTTTCTGTAAATTCTTGGATCCATGCCTTGGCGAATCTATTTGATGCCCTGTTTAGTGCATTTCGATATACAAACGCGCGCTGACCATCATTTACACAATACCCTGGATGACTAGAACCTACATATATTTTGAAGCCACTACCAAAAGCGATTCTGTCCCTCCGGTGCTTTATGATTCCAGAGTAGTTTTTCTTTAAGATGGCCTGTTTTGTTTGAAAATAGGACAGACCGCTATTCTTTGAGGAGTTTTATTAACATCTCTATATTTAGAAATCGCGTCATTGCCAGACCGCCAGCTTATCAATGGCAGCTAACACTTGGACTGAACTCACATCTGGGTGTCAAACCTAATGTGTCATTTCTCGAGAGAGATGACAGTAACTAGCAAGCCTCATAAATTAAACATCTTATGAATAATCCGGTGTGTGTGTGTTTTTTTTTTCTCAATAATTATCATTTCGGGCACAAAAGTAAAATGATGCTAAATCGGAGGTTAAGTTTGTCCAGGAGGTCACTTCTGCTGCAGTTTGATCTTATCTGCGGCTTTAGAACTTCACACATATTAGAGATTCTGAAGCACATACCGCCCGCTGTGATTATCAGTCACGCACACATATGTACGTAATCATTACAACCGGATGTTTAGTTTCAATTTTCTGTATCCATCTGATAAACTTGTGCTCTCTGTATATACCAACATGCATATAATGTATGTTTGATTATTAATCTAGTTGTTATGGGCCTATTATACTGTCTAAGCATAGTACTGCAGTTACATGTTTATGCATGTTATACGTTGCCATAATCACCAGAACACTTTCAACCTTTCTCTGCAAACTGATGAAAATTATGTATCTAAGCTACAATTTAGAAGCGAATTTCCAGTCTTCATATTAGAATACATACATCATTTTCTTCTTCACAATTAGAATATTTGGAAATCCTTTTTCTTACATAAATATTTAGGCCTGTTGTTTACTTGAGTTTCTACATTGCATTTTTTAAGCTTTACAAACTGCTCAATCTGTTAGTAAAAAATGTAATTTCAACGTTTCTCAATTTTTCACAACATTCTGCATTTAATCGAGGATACCCTCTTGACGGCTGTTTGTCAGTTTTATTGCACCCTGCCCGCTGACTATGAGAAGTTGATTAAATCAATTCCCAAAAACAATTAATAATGACGTCCATAGTAAGGATTCTTACAATATTTCATATGCTATATTGTGACTCACTAAATAGTCCTCATTTTAAAAAAAATGATGCCGTAAAACGTCACAGAGCAGCGATTAGCAATGCAATTTGTGTTGCAGTCGGGGAAATGTCCAAAAAAACTCCAGGAAGTGCTGAAGAAAAAAAAAATACATGTTAAAGATTTTCTGTACATTTGTGTGTTAATGGCCCAGACTGAAGAATGGTAGAATAATTCTATTTCATGGTCATTTAATAAATTATTAGGTTTTATTTGAGGACGGTAGAAAAATAGCATGGAATGCTCTTTTTTTAGCCTGCATATGGTTTTAGCTTTTTCAATTTAAAAAAAAATCCAGTACAGTTCGTCCCTCTGAATTTCTTATTGAAATGACATTTTTTTTTCTTTTTTTTTTTAAATAGTGCTTATGCAACCTTTGAGTACATTCCGTAACTTGACAGCATTAATTAATTAAATAGGCCTCGATATTTTTTTTTCAAACACCTGTATTAAAGTTTTAATTAGCATTAATTAATTGAATAGGCCTAGATATATTTTTTTTCTAAACACCTGTATTAAAGTTTAATTTAAAAGATAAAAGTCATCTCCTGACTTCCCTTTTAACTACTTTCATTTTTTCAAAATTAATTCTAGACTACAATTGTGTAAATTTACAGCCTCTGAAGACATTTAGTAATTACTTGTATATCTATCTCTACTTATTAAAATGTTGTAAAAAAATCCTTGGTTTTTTTTATTCTTTATCTTAAACACCTCTCTGCTGAAAGTAAAAAAAAAACAACAACAGGGACCCTGCAAATTCAGAATACACAAGGGGCGGAGCTATCATGTCACTCAGAACCTTTTTCATGCATGATTAAACAAAGCAGTCCCAGAAAGCAGTCCCAGGGACTGCTGGGACTGCTGGGTCTGCTTTCTAGAGCAGTCCCAGAGCAGTCCCACAGCAGTCCCAGAGCAGTCCCACAGCAGTCCCAGAGCAGTCCCACAGCGGTCCCAAAGCAGTCCCGGGGACTGCTTTCTGGGACTGCTTAGGTGTCAGGTTGGGTCTGGTTGGTACTGTACGGCCTTTTCAATTTTTAGGGGTTTTCCGCAATTTTCTTCTAAACGCATTCAGATATTCAGCTGATCTTTGGTATGTGACTTTACCTTGATTAGTGATAGATCAAGTTTGCATTTCGTCCAGCTTCATTGATTTTTGACGGAATTATGACATTTTCAATTCTTAACGGGAACCAGATTACACTTGCCGGTAGGGGACTAGTATTGCTAATGCAATACTCTCAGAATGCCTGTTGATATTTGATCACATATAAACAACCGTTGCCATTAAAATTCATCATTTAGTTACCTATACCTTCTGTAGATGCTAAGCATTCGCCTGTGATATCATGACAGCTACTACTACATTCTTCAGGACATTCATTCTCACATTCTCCTCCATAGAATCCTTTAGTACACACTTCAGAGCAGTTAATACCCATATTCCTTCATGACACTCTGTAAACGTGAGAAAATTTCTCCTCTAAATTTCAACACAAGAAAAGACTAACACTAGGGCCAATGTTGGGATCCTCTTAGACTTTTATTTCCTTCTATCAGATTAGGGCTATAGGGGAACCAACAAGTGTTGCTTTTGGTGGATGGGGGATATTTTAAGTATATATTTCTCTTCCGTCTTGAACATCAAACAAACGAACACTAGGGAGGGGTACGTACATGTAACTAAATATCGTATAGAAAATCTCTTGTCAGGTTATGAAAGTGTCTGTGGGACTCAATAGGGCCTGTTTGATCGTCCAAATTGTCATTTTTTTTTAAATTAAGATTGTGATTGGTTGTTTTACGTACCTTGCGAGAATTTTTCACTCATTTCAAGTAAAGGATTTCAAATTTTGACTTTACTCGACACTCAGTGATTTTGAAAATCGAAGGTTCTTTATTTTGCCAACTCCCGCCTTGACATGGGGCGTCAGTTTTTGAGGTCTCATCCGAAAGACCCGTGACTTTTACTTCTATTGCCGTTGAAAAGACGAATAATGACCTTTGTACAATAATGTTCAGGGGTCATTTTGCGACATCAAAAAATCACTCCTGGTCATTTCTGGACGTCGAAAATGACACATTCGCCTGCTAAAAAGTGGCATCAACCTTAAAATATGCATACCCTACGTGAAGAAAAAATGACCATCGTAGAATAATGAGCCTTTGGATATTTTATGAGAATATTTTATTTCATTTTGGAGGGAGGGGGTTGGTGATTAAAAAAAAAATAAATCAATCAAGAGTCGAGGGCGAAGATGCTCGCCCGATGTAAATTGAGAATGCAGCGATTATATGTTGTGCAAAATTATCTGTTTTTTATGACACATTGACAAAAAAATGGACTCCAATGTATTCTAATTGGAAATGCACCCATAATGATTTGACAAATTATCATTGTTTTAAAGATCATTTTTACTTATGCCTTGCATATTCCAGAGAGAGGGATAGAGAGAGATAGAGAGAGATATCTACGTATTTTTTTTTTTTTTTGTTTTTTTTGTTTTTGTTTTTGTTTTGTTTTTTTTTTTTTTTTTTTTTTTGATTTATTTAATTTTTACAGTCTAACAATGTGAAAAAGAAAAAGTAATGATGTTTTAGAGACGTTTTTGGTCCATTTTCATAAAAACTGAAAGAACAAGCAGCTTTGCAGTGCATGTTACAAACAAGTTGGGATGCAACAATTTTAAAAACAAACTTTAAATGAAACTTTCAAGAAACCTCTAAACCACAAAGGAGCAGAGTAAATTAAAAATAATAGATATCAATATCTCGTCCGCGGCGTGAATTGGATCCAGGTGCTGTATACATGTACCATCTTTGATAATCTGGATACTGTCCTTTATCAGAAGAATGACAAGTCTTGTTCAAAGAAGAAATATCAATTCTGTTCGAACAAATATCTAATTCAGTAAGTTGTCCTAGGAAAACAAAAAACAAAAAACAAAACAAAACAAAAAACAAAACAAAACAAAACAAAAAAAAAACAAAAAAACAAAAAAAAAAAAAAAAAAAAAACAAAAAAAAAAAACTAGATCGCCTAAGCAATTCCGAACAAAAGAAAATAATTTTTCTAACGATTGAATATAATACTTCGTCTGAATGAAAAAAAAAACAAAAAAACAAATTAATTTGCAAAAACATCTTGTTCATCTGAACGAAGATTGATTGTATGTTGTTTAATGTCACATCTAAAAAAAATAAATCAAAATTCAGTCATTCAGAGACGTCATTGTATTCTGGTGAAGGGCTTTTAATTTAAGGTTTTGCCAAAGGTCAAGCAGTCTAAAAATTTATTTTTACAATAGCTCCAAAACTATGTGAGGTATAAAGTTAATTTTTTTACAGTTTTTAAATATATCATTCCTTAACAGATAGAAAGTATCAAACAAATATTTAAAAAAAAAAAATGAGAAAAAAAATTCAAAAAATTTGCATATTTTAAAAAAATGCACCTGCTTAATTCTATACTTTATGCATGACTTGACTAAATGACATGAATCCTCTCTTTTTTAAGAAAGTTTTCTTTCCACTTATTTTCAGGTAGATTTGATCTTCAATGATAGCCCCACTCCAGGCTCGGGGGCAATAATTTGAAAGAAATAAAACCTGTAATGCAAGAGAATATTTGCATATTGATAATGGCTTATTAACACTACTGGACGAAAAATGTGCTGAGAATCCCAAAGAGCAAGAGCCACGAACCATAAAAAATGGCCCTGTCTCAAAAAGTAACGGGGTTTTGTCAATTGATAGTGTAGACTTTTAGCTTTTCTTTGCCGTTTTTTCTTTTTTCGATATCGATTATATTTTCTGAAAAAGAGAGTCTGAATTATGACGATGTTTGAAAAGAAAAATGTTAGTAGAACGTCATTTTTTGAAACGTAACGTCGTAGGCGGAAAAAATACCCTAAGCGATTTTACATATGTGACTTTGAATTAAAACTAGTATTAATTGGGATGGACATTTATCTTACTAATAAACTTCATAATTAATTTAAGACAATTAAGAGCAGTTGGAAATTGCTTTCACATCGCAGTCTTGATGGCAACTGCGTGTTTAACTGATTGAATTTTATAGATACACTGTACATGTATAGTAAAAATAATCTGTGTGATTGTCTCGGAAAGTTTTCACTCTACCTGGTCCCTATGCTATTATATTTTTTAAGAAGGAAGATTGTATTTCTATCCTTTGAACACATTTTTTTTGTGCGATGCATCGCTCCTAGTTACATGTAAGTATTGAACATCATTAAAAAACATACGACTTGCTTCAAATGACGATAGCCTGTCCAACTTAGTTTTTCAGACTTTTTCATACACGCCTGTAAATATTAAGCTGATCTTTGGAATGCGCGTCCAGGCACGAAGTTTGTTTTTCAAAGTGGGGAAGGGGGCTGTCAGAAAAAAAAAATAACAAGATACCTGAAATGATCTTAAAACGAATGTTTCTAAACTGAAGAGCTACAATGTAATTCAATAACTGGATAGAAGTAATTGCAAAACATTTTGTTTAAATGGAAATAGACTTTTAATGCGAAATTCTTAGATCCTGAACTTACGAGTATTTTAACATATAAAAGATCTAAATGATTTGGAAAAACGGAGGAAGTAAAAAGTTGGAAGGACTTGCTTCTAATCTATCTATTCATTTGTAACAATAATTTGAACGTCGTTTTCGAAACAGAAACAACGAAAATTATAGATTAATTGAAAAGGCATGTCGCAACTTATCATAATTGTTTATTTAGTAAACAGAACTCATCAAAACATTGTCGCCCTAAATGTGAGTTTCTTTGGAGTAATAAGGAATACATTTCAAAAAAATATTCTTAACAAAGATAAATCTGTTAAAAAAAATCACTGATTTAAGGCTAAAGCAGAAAATAAACCAGCCCTGTTCATTATTATATATTTATTGGTATTTGCAAGACCCCCCCCCCCCCTTTTCTCTTGCAAAATATTCGAGTATTGCTCTCCCAAATATCTTTACTGCAAGGAATTTGTGAAGATAGAAGTCTGCGAAAATTATATGATTATTTTCCATGTAAATGTACAAAATGATTAAACATGAGCAAATGTTCGTTTTTAGCATATAACTATATAGTGTAAAATACCCACTTTCGATATCATTGCACATAATGGTTTTTATGGTTTATAAAAAGAGTAAAGCTACGTTTATATTGCTGATATGTGGGTCACATTCATAAGTGAAACACATGTATAGGTGTTCATTTATCCTTGTCTTATTGTCCTACAATCAGCGCAAGATTGATTTTATTCAACAAAAACTTGCTTAAAAAGGTCTTCCCCGCAGAAAGAATAAAAGCTCTCCCTATATTTTCTTTTCAGTTTTCTTTATGAAATATTTTTTTTTTGTACACAGTGGTGGTTCCGCACCAGGCACCCCCCCCCCCCCTTTCTCACTGAGGAAAAAATAAGAGGAGTAGGAAAGTCTAAAGCAATTTTCAGTTTCTAGATTGATTTCTATTAATAAACAATAAAGAAAGTTAAATTCAAGGCAACTTATGGGATTAAAATAAATAAATACATTACACATGTGTCCGATCAAAAAGTAAAATAGGAGGTGCACAATGGCACTATGTAACAAAGATTCTGTGAGAGTTTCATAAAAATTTCATTCAGTGGTATAAGAGGAGTTGCGGATAAGAGATGGGTACCCCAAAGCGTAACAGACGGACGGACGGACGGACAACTTGATCACTATATACCCTCCCACCTTTCAAGCGGGGGGTATAAAAAAAAGAAACTTGAGAGTAATTGATATGTAGTGTACTTTAATTTATTTATTTATTTTTATTCTTTATTTTGTCAAAATAGATTTAAAACCACTACTCCTTCCACTAACTGACGATCAGAAGCATAAATTACTTTAAATTGTGATAGTAACTATGATATATTTGGAGCACAGTAAAAGATGCATAAACATTTTATACTGGATTTCTAAGACATACTCTGATATTTTTTAAGCATTTTTGCTCACTGGGGTGTAATTGGATTATGTTTCACAAATGATGACAAAATCAGTTACGTGTTATATGTACACATGCATCATCAATATCCTCACTTCGAATTTATTAAATGCAGACATATTGAAAAATATATCTGCTTTTGAAGTAGGATGGAAATTCACCATTTTGTGTACATGTATGAGAATCATCTCAGAGGATTTTTTAAATACAGTTATTATATCGATGGCTTATATATGCTGGTACAAAATAATGTATAGTTATAGTATACGTGTATGTGTGTACCGATATCAGGTTTCGTCAAAACAATTGCACTTGATGAACCCGCGCCCGTGTCCTAGATTCTGCTTAGCCGAAATGTAGATGGTTATCCAAATGCATTTTTTTTAATTTTTTTTATTTTTTTATTTTTTTATTATTTTTTTTTTTTGTTGTTTAATTTTCACTTTGCACAGCAAGCTATGTTTTTATTATTTCGTTTGTTTTACAATACAAAGGTCTAGCGTGATATCTTTGCTACATTCTCTATTAATTTGTTTACAATTTGAGTCATGTCTGTTAACACGCACAAAAGTATTAAAATTGTCTCAAGAATATAAAAAATAAATAAAAATAAATATATAAATTTAAAAAATGCTTAAATATAAAATTAAAAGTATAACAACAGCTTTAAAAAAGCAGGCGGGGGGGGGGGGGGGGGGGTGAAGGGCAAGGGCAGTAAAGAATCAAAACAATTTGGCTTGAATTTCTGATAATTAATAATTTGATGGTATCATCCATTTGGGCTTAAATCATACAAATAATGACAGCACTCGAGAGCTTAAAACTTTTCAGCAACATTCCAAATAGTTTAGAGCCTTTATGACGTCACAACTGACGTATTATTAGTAACGTCATATATAATGGACCTATTCACAATAAAAACCATGTTTTGCCAGATATTTATTTCAGAAAATGTTTATTCTTAAGGTGTTTTTCCACAATAAGCGTTTTAAACGGACAATAAATTGCTTTTCTCGCATATTTTGTGAAATGTATAATTTTTTATTGTTGTATGAATTAAATGTTAACGATTGATTCACAAATTAGTGATTATTTGATGCATCAAAATTTAAATATAAAATCAAATTTCATATTGGCCACACCCACGAACAACAACGATAATAAGCATAAAGATTTGTATCGGCAATATCTATATCTATGGTAAGTATAAAAGTTGTTCTTGACTGTGGCCACATCTAACTTTGGGAAAATCTGTAGAAAAATCGGCATTTTTTAACGTTTTTATCACACCGTCGCATATTCCAACCGTCGCACGTGCCTAATGGCGCATTATATAACAAAATAAGTTACGTATGGAAAACAAGTATGTTGTCCTCTAACATTTAATATATAGTACTCTTGTTGAATCGAAACTTTATTTTTGTGAAAAACACGGGCCAAATTTGATGGTTCGTGGCCTTAGCTCTTTGCTGATAATGTTTTATAATTACTGATACGGTGCTGTTCTTACTGATAAATACTGATATTTACTGTTATTATTACTGTAGTTGCTGATAATTTAGTTGTTTCAGATAAATACTGATAATTACTGTGGTCTTTAATGTTGAGTCTGTTAAATACTAATAAATACTGCTGATGTGCTGTCGATGCTGAGATTTACTGATAATTACTGTGGTCTTTGTTCTTAAGCTGGGAAGGCCTAAAGAAGAATTGAGGGCCGTAAAAACATTCAATTATTTCTTTCTTTTAATTATAAATTATCATTACGATATTTTCATATTTCTTTAAATGTTTTGCAAGTGACAAAAATTACGCTGATCTCATTTACTACAATACGGTTGTGAAAATGTTGACAATAAATAAATGAAACCTTCGCGTATATTAAGCAAATGTTTTCTACCAATCTATGAAAATAGTATAATTTATCTGTAAGCAAGATAAATGGAATTTTATTAATTTACTTTAAATAAAAACAAAATAAGGCTATCTTTTAAAAAGATTCATCGCCGCCCTCTCTCGACTCCAAGATATTTGGATAGGGAGGTCGCTGATTTTTTTTTTTTTTTTTTTTTTTTTTTTTTTAAATAATAAGAAATAGTTCTTAATGGGTGGAAAAAAAATTCGGGATAAAAAATATTTCCTGCGGGTTAGAAAAGTTTGATTCGCACGGTTTCACTCCGTCAACTGGTCAAGAGAGGACGACATTTTCTTTTTAAAGATGACCTCTCATATAGCTATTTTAGTTTTTTTCTTTCTCAAAGACATTCATTTTTTTTTCATTTTTAAATGTTCGGTTTTCTTGTCTCGGTTAAGATATTTGAAAATTTGCTCGAAAATTAGAAATTTTATGCATTTTTAAATTTAATAAGGAAATGAAAATAGAGGTGAATGTGTTCAATCTGGAGGCACAGATTATTTATTTATTCATTCATTCATTTATTTGAACGTAATATAGGCATTTTAGTTTCTTCCAGAATATCTCTTCTACATCTACATGTACACGATACATACATGTGCAACCGGCAGATTGGGGGCTGATTAAAAATTAGTGCTCGTGCATGGTCAGAATCCCCAGTGTCAGAGCGAAGGTACACATAAGTTTATGTTATTTTGATGTTGGTCTCTTAAAATTTCATGACACGAATCATTTTTATTCAATAAGTTTTAAAATCTCATTAATTTAATATTATGGAATGTGAAATAAAAAATGAGACCTAAAATAATATGTTTACTTAGTAAAGTACATGTATATGATCAAATTGATCAATTTTAATCTAATGTGGTCAAAAATGTCATGGAATAAATTGATCTTCATTGATCAAAAATCGAAGATCAGTCTCTGATTTGGCTGTATTGTGTACAAGTCTTCCGCCCCGGGGTAGAACGGGGTACAACTTGTATATTCCATGTAAATTGTAGTGGTCAGCGTAGCAATGGGCACTAATTACCTACTGTTCCTCTTCTGCGGCCACCGGTGTATATAATAAACAAACTACCTACACTGCACATGTACTTTCTTCTTTGAGCAGGAAAATCTTTACGGCGCACGGGAAAAAAAAAATATACTGTAATATTCAATTTGTTGACGAATAAAATTGATAATTGAAAAAAAAAAAAAAAAAAAAAAAAAAAAAAAAAAAAAAAAACTATTTAGCAAAATAAGACATTGCAGTACTTAGATGAAAAAAAGAAAGAAATAAAGTTATATACATATACATTATACAGACTTAATATTCAATAATTATTTTAATTCACATAAATCTATCTTTGCTCAGTATTTAATTTTATTTGTTAGTTTTATGCACATTTCTTGACATGCTTGAGATAAATTTAAAAGAAAATCCCGGGGAGGGGGCTACATGTATTTTCAATTCTGAATCTCGGTTAACGATGGTTTGGGACTCGTGAAACGGAGACGAGAAATTGATACGGAACATATGACTTCATCTTATAATTAAAACATTATGCAAAATATACATATAAATTAAAAAAAAAAAATAGATGGTTTAGTGAAAGCAATTATTGAAATTATATTAGCACTAACTGTTCACAATTCAAAAACAGGGAATTAAACTCCACATCGCTCAGAATCCGTGAATAAAATCTTTAATTTATGAATTTTGAATGGCAGTAACTTGACGTTGTTTATCGCACTCATGAATAAATGTTATAGCTCTGAATTTGGTATCGTTCATTGATTCTCTAAAATAATTTTATTAGGAGAAACTTCAAGAGTACTGTGCAACAATATATTCGAGAAGTGGTGTAAATCAGATGTGGATAATTAAAAATTCCAAGGAACTTTTGGAAAATTTGAAATCGCAAGATTTTACCAAATCAACAGCTTAAAAACTTATGACTTTTCTACTTTATACACAACCATTCCCCACGATAAATTAAAGTCCAGGCTTTTTGATATAATTGACAGCTGCTTTTTCAATAAAAATGGAACTCGTAAATACACTTACCTTGTCATTGGTCATTTGCAAAATTATTTTGTTAAAAAACATTCTGATTGTACACACAAGTACTCTGAAGTTGACATTAAAAAGATGCTTGAGTTTCTGATTGACAATATCTATGTGGTTTTTGGAGACCAGGTCTTCCAACAATCTATTGGAATTCCCATGGGTACCAATTGCGCCCCGTTTTTAGCAGACCTTTATTTGTATTCATATGAAGCAGAATTTGTCCAAAATCTTGTACGTGAAAAGAAGAAAACACTTGCTGTGGCCTTCAACTCGACATTTAGATATATCGACGATGTATTGTCAATTAACAATGGCTATTTTCATTCTTATGTCGATACGATATATCCTTGTGAGCTTGAGATAAAAGATACCACAGAGTCTGACACATCTGTTTCATATTTGGATATTTTACTTAAAAAGACGTTAATGGTAATCTAACAACCAAGCTTTATGATAAACGTGATGACTTTAACTTTTCAATCGTCAACTTCCCTTACTTATGCAGCAATATACTTTCTAAAACGAGGTAAATTATTGACAAACAAGTTGATGAAACAAGAATATCAGCTGTCTCGTTTAAAGTCATCATTTCGTAAGTTCTATTGTCGATACAATGACCTTGTCAGCAAATACAATTTATCATTGAGTCAAATGCTGACTGACGTTTTTCATACTAATTGTTAGGCCATTATTTACACACTGAATTGTCGACGGATTTTTTCCGTTATTTCCCGATCATGACAAGGAGCACACGGCGGGTGTGACCGGTCGGCAGGGGATGCTCACTCCTCCATGGCACCTTATCCCACCTCTGATGTTTAGAGGTCCGTGCTTGCTCTGCTCCTATTTTGTATTGTTTAATGGACTTTTGAGCTTGAATACTGTTCGTTATCTCCATATATTTCATTCATGTATATAAAAAAATATGTAATAAGTAATTATAACTTGTATGGCTTATTAAGCATAAAACTAAAGAATCAACCATGCGCGTATCAGTTTTAAGTTAACAGTATTTCACACACACACACACACACACACCCTTTTTGTGCTACAATAAAGCATAATCAAGTCGGTAAGCGCCCAGCCTGTACTGTTCGTTTATAAAAAGGTCTCCGACAAGGAGAAAATGGAATTAAAAAAAACATTATAATCTCTGTACAAAACTATTTCTAATTTTACAAAATTCATGTCGCACGATACACAGAATGTACTAATAATTGACCCGATTCTCAAAAAAACGAAAGTAGAACTTTTACACGTGGTTGACATGTATGTTCCAGAACAGCAATTTAGGTAGACGGCATTAATGGACGAAAGTAACTTCAAGTTTTGTTTTACTTTATTTCTTTTTTTTTTTTTAACTGACTGACCGCGTGTAACATGTATAAGCAGTTATTTTTTGAACTCCCTGATACTGGCGTATGTTCAAAGACCTAACGCAGATCGATTTATGTACTATTAACAAAGAATTAAAGAAAGACGTGTATTTCATTGATTGAAAATCACACTGCATAAGATTTATAGTGTACTGATGGCTTTAAGTAACAATTAAAATAAATTAAAAAAAAGAAACAAAAAAAAAAAAAAAAAAAAAAACAACGAAAGATAGAAAGCGTCGATACCACACAATATATCAAATTCGCATCGAGGACATAATCAGAGAACAGCAATCAGCGCACTGGTTATATGTATGTAAAAGAGATTATTCTACAAATTAAAGATGTTTTACTTTTATTATTTAAACCTGTCACATTCTTCAATAAAAGGACATAGCATATGGAGAAATGATGTACAGTTTATTTATGAGGTTTGCTCCCACATGATTTACTTCTCATTAATATTCATAAGATCCTGCATAAACTCGAAATATTCCATTTCTTTAAATTTTTATATTAAAACCTGCAGGCACAGTTTGTTGTGTTTTTTTAAGCCTCCGTCATAGTTATTTGGGCAGAATTTTGGGTTACTAACAGTTGACAACTCATGAAACCATTTTGTTTTGGTAATAAGTAGGTCACACTGATGCAAGAAATTGTCCTTTTCAAATTAAAAAGGCGGTCGTAACTCTTCATGAAATGATAAATCATCTGTATTTTATAAAAATACGCATTCGTCTGCACCTAATAATCGGCGGAAGAATTCTCTAAACTTGCAATAAACACTTACATTTAATCGCCAAAAGTGATAAAGGCACCAATTTTGTGCTCTTTCCTTCATTAAAACATTATACTCTCGCTTCGGAATTTCAAATAAAAAAGGCGGTCACAACTTTCACTTTGGCATCACCAATATTGTCATTTCCCGTAGAAGATATTAAGAAAAATCTAAACATCGTCGGAAGAACTTTATCCGAAATAGTTAGTATATAAAAACCTGCGTGTTTTTGTTTGTTCTCTATATAAACCTTTATTGAATGTGACGCCATTATAGCTCCAATATGGCCGATATGTAAATGAGAAGAATGAACACCATTTCTCCATATGGTGTACACAACATAAAATCAGAATTTTTTTTTTTTTTTTTTTTTTTTTTTTTTTTTTTTTTTTTGTGAGATATATTTAATACTGGCTTAAGTGTCTTCTTAAAATGAGAGTTGTATGTAAATAGAGGGGGAAGGGGGGGGGTCAACTTATAGAGCTCATACATGTTCAGTTCTCCACCCGAAAAAATAAATTGACAATAACAACCATTGACTATATTAAAGATGCACTCTAAAAGCTTTTGATCACAACACAAATACACGTGGAAAAAATATGAGATGGGATTTTTTTTTTAACCTTTAAAAATTAAAACTTGTTTTAAAAAGTACTTGGGGAGAAAAACCACTGCAATAACAACACCATTATTATTTTCCGCAGATATTGAAATTTTGTGAAAGGAGAAATATAAAGGTAAAGAAAAACACAAACATTTGTGATCTAATTTTAACATTATGATGTAAGAATGATTATAATAAAATTAATACATGAAATATGAAAACAAATAAAATGTGACTTTTTTTTCTAGAATATTTTTTTTGGTTACAATACTGTAATGAATTTGTTGATAAAATACTTTCTTTAAAACAAATAATCATTTCTTACGCTATTATAGTCCCTTCCCAGATTAAAAACAATGACCACAGTAATTATCAGTAAATCTCAGCATCGACAGCACATCAACAGTATTTATCAGTATTTATCAGACTCCACAGTAAGGACGACAGTAATTATCAGTATTTATCAGAAACAACTAAAATTATCAGCAACGACAGTAAGAATAACAGTAAATATCAGTATTTATCAGCAAGAACAGCACCGTATCAGTAATTATCAAACATTATCAGTACAATTTGGGATTCTCCGCACTTTTTTCGTCCAGTAATGTAAGGCCTTTTCATTCTTAAGAAAATATTAAAAGATATTTTTTCAATGTATTCCATTGTAAGATTGATTCCCCTATTGCTTTCATCTCCCCCACGGGGGCGGGGAATGATTTGAACAAATATAAACCTCCAATACCTCTACTGCTTGCATTTAATAGGACCCATCAAAGTCCTTCTGCTCTTCCGAGCAAGAATTTTTAAAGATTTTTTTTTTTCATATACTCCCTACTGAGGCACAGTCTTACCTGAAGGGTAACAATCTTGATTCAGCACAGTCCTGAATTATCTTGTATATTAACAAGATTAATCGAAGTCCTTCTTTTCTAGTGAGGATTTTAAACGGATTGTCCAAAATATCCCATTGCAAAACTTTGATAACCAAAGCTAACTTAATTCAGATCCCTGATTTGATGTTCTGAACAAATTCAAATTTGCACTACCTAGGCTGTGTGCATTTCAACATGAAAAATAAAGACCTTTTTGTTCTTGACGAAATGTTTATTTCCCCCTAGATTCATTCTATTCTATTCAATCGTAACCTACAGTTTCCTTGAAATCAGCAATCTTGAATGTGAAGTATACATGTACCTGAGAATTGCATATTAATATGACTTACCTCGGGCGTGTTGTTGTTGCGAAAGATTTTTCTAGAGTTTATATATATATATATATATATATATATATATATATATATATATATATATATTTGGTGATCTACAATATATCTCAGTATTAAAACAATAGTACATTAATAACAGTTATACCAATTTCGCTTGTTTTGGCCTGAGACAATCACATCTCACACGGTGTTTTCTTGTTGAACTTCAGAATACCGTTTCTTCTCAGTTCCTCTTAAAGAGCTAAATCCACGAAAGGGCTTAATCGGCCTATTTTTTCAAGAAAATTAAACTGACGGGAAAAAGAAAATTAACAATAGAAATGTTATCCTTGGGTATCAAACTTAAATAGTTTATGCCAATTTTTTTTTTTATTCGATGACGTCATATTTGTACAGAAAACGTCTAAACACGTGCACTTTGCTACTTTTTATCAAAATAAAGCATTTTTTTCGTCTTTGGTTCAAATTTTTGCTGTGGCCACACCCTTCGAACAAAGTAAAATTTATACCATTGAAAAAAGAAGTAAAATATGAATAAATAAAGCATATTTTTATTTTGTTCGAGGGGTGTGGCCACATCGAAATTGATACTTTTTGTTCGATTCAAATCTCTTAGTACCCACTCACAGAGTGGATATAACGGAGATTACCCTACATTAATAGAAAAAAAAATTCTGTATTGCTTTTGTAAATATTAATATGTTTAGAAATGCAAATGTTCTATTTAAGTTATTTTGTGTTGTGATGCAAAAAAGTACAAAAAAATGACCGCATGCAGATGCAATAATGTAATACGTGCCCCAGTCCTGACCCGAGACTTCCTTCAAGTTCCTGATCTATATTTAACTCTTCATTATGCTGAAATGTTTAAAAAAAATAATGTGTACTCGTTTCCCCTGACAGCCTATTTATTTATGCTTTGAATTTGTTTTTCAACTCCCCCTCGTCACCATGGTCACTATGTTATCAAAGGGAAATTACCCGAGGAACATGTACGCTACATCTATATTTTCTTCTGAGTGGCCGAGTCGGATTAAACAGATTACATCGGATGCAACTACCAAGAGTTTTTGTTTTTTTTTTGTTTTTTTTTTGCCATCTTACAAAACATAAATTGTGTCTTGAAGTTTGCATCGACAGCACACAAATAGTTAATGTTAGGCAATAGCGTCTAGTATATTTTTTTAACTATTATAGGCCTAATTATAACCCATACCCGTGCCAACATGCGTTTCAGAAATCGCCATTGGCATTTTAAGACAAACGATTAATTAATATTTATTAGTGAAAACCTTTTTCGATCCGAGACCTCTTAAAATAAATTATATTACGAAGTATATTGAACCTAGAAAATTCGAGTTGAAAAATCAAATAAACAATAGATTGATTTCACAGATCGCGTGTAATTTTTGTGATAGGCCTCTATAAGACAAATGCCCTACATTGTGCAAAGGAATAACTTACTACCAAGGCAGTGACAACTCTTTATGGTTTTAAGTAGTTTCAGTATCGTCTGCATGCTGTAACCTAGCCAACACATGAAAGAGTCAAAGGGAGGCTACTTGCTGTCTCTTTCTATTTTGAGTTACTCCGCTTAAATGTAACGGGCCCAAGGGAGAGAGAGCAATCAAGATTTGCAAGCACGTTTATACTATAGTAGTGTAAATTCATAAAGGGGGGGGGGTGTTAAGAACTTCGACATAAAATAAAAAAATAAGGAGCAAAAAAAAAATACATTTACAAAAAAAGAAAGGGATTATTAAAGGGGGGGGGGAGGGGTGTTCAGGATTCCCACCCTCACTCATTAAATACGTGGGACAGTTCGAACAATTACTACTGTCATTTAAACAAGAAAGTAGTAAAGTGTATAAATAACAATGCTAATAATATAAGTCCTTGTATATATAGTATAGAAATATAAATTCAATCTCAGTTTTCATTTTTTTTTTCAATCTCTATGATTAAAACTCAATTTAAAAACGATTGATTTTTCGTGACTCGTCATTACATAAATTCATTATACATACATGTATATACCAGGCCCGTAGGT
Source organism: Saccostrea echinata (assembly GCF_033153115.1). Taxonomy (NCBI): domain Eukaryota; kingdom Metazoa; phylum Mollusca; class Bivalvia; order Ostreida; family Ostreidae; genus Saccostrea; species Saccostrea echinata. The sequence continues at coordinate 15,837,594 of NW_026889778.1, forward strand.
AGCAATTTCAGTGTGTGTAGGTGGGGGGGGGGGGGGGGGTGGGGGGGGCAGCCATACAATTTCAGTTGGGGGCAATAACAACTACCAAAAGTTACTTGAGAAGCAAAAAAATAAGGTCATCAGACGTTTCTATTGACGGGGCACAAGCAGCATGTTGTAGCTTTGTTTTAGATAGTATTCTATATGTGGGCAAATTTATTGGGGGAGGGGGGGGGCACGGCCACCACCCCTCCCCCTTCCGGTTCCTACGGCCAAGTATCGTGAAATTATAATTATTATTAACGGATAAATTTGCTAATTTTGCATGTCTATCATATTTGTTTTCTTAAAAAGATGTCTATATAGAATATAACTTCATAGATCGGGCGTTTGAGCATGTTTTTTTTTTTTTATTTTTTGTTTTGTTTTTTTTTTTTTTTTTTGGAGGGGGGGGGGGTGGTAATATGTCGCTCGACGTGGTCTATATATTTTTTTTCGACGGTCTTTAATGATAGCCAGCTGTTTTCTGTACATTTTTGTTTAATTACCAAGAGTAACGATCCGAAAACAATATATGCATTTGCAATGTGTATACGATATTGTGATTATTTTGTCGTCTTCTGTACTCATTATCGCCTATCTATTTGTAGTTGTGTTAGAAATTGCACATGGAGAAACGAAACTTTATTTTAAATATATGAAAATTATGAGTAAAATGTTAAAACTGGCCTTGAACTATATGAAAGTCTTAGTTGTTGTTATGTTTCAATGTAATTTTCACTTCTCACCACATTATTATTACTTTAGGATTTTATTAAAAGGGTTTATAATGGGTACTCCTCAACAGCAGTGTGTAAGAGATGAAGGCGAAACATTTTTTATTGTTGCGGATGTGAATCATAGGGCCAAAATTCATAAATAAAAATTGCTATATATATGCTGTAGCTGTAATTGACGCAAGGATATTTTTTCTACACTTCGCATTTACTGCGTTGTCCGTCAATGTCATGTGCAGCATAGTCTGTAAAAATCATGGGCATCATCCAAGTTATTATTACATGGAAAAGGTTATTCTTTTTTGTCATCTGAAATCTCTTTTCATATCTTTTGGGTATATAAACAACTGTTCCCTTTGATGATATAACATAGTTAAAATAATTAGTGAATTTTATTTCGATTAAGTAATTTACACAAAGTAAAGTGGTATACGTGCCATTTGTGTTTATCTTGTTTGTTTTTTTTTTTTTTTTTTTTTTTTTTTTTTTTTTTTTTTTTTGCATCTCTCTTAGTTAAAATGCTGCAGTGGCTTCTTTCCTGACAATCTGTGGTACGCAGGATTGCCGTCAAACCTCACTATTTTATGTGTATTACATACATGTATGAACTACAATTTCATTTCAAACGTCCGGGGAAAGGCCATAAATTACGGAAGTCCAGCGAAAACCTCAAAATGACAATATAATAAATGGTAACTTTAAATGTATTGTTTTTTTATGCAACTTTTTTATTTTAATTTTATGTTTTCGTTATAAAAAGAGTACTTGTGTATTCTCCGATGAAACGTATATTTTTTTGTTTGTACGCCTTATGACCATACAATGACACATTTATGAATGATAAAATCCTTATCAATGGTACAATAGCATATATTTTACTACATTAATTCAGTTTTACTCAAATATGATGGATTAACACTTGTTTGTTTTCAGCTAAACGTGTCTCTTATTTTCATTTAAAAAGTGTTACATGTTTCTACGATTATACCAGACAATCGCTGTACATAACAAATATTTGGAATTTCTTTAGAGTACAGATAGCTGTAATTAAAAAAATAAACCAAAAGTTTTCAGAACTTCTTGAAAAATTCAAAGTAAAATTTTCCCAAAATTTTGAAGAAGAGCTTATATTGGTTATTTTTTTCCATTAACGTACATGTGTTACTTTCTTATACAAAAAATCAACGTCACGACGTTAAAGTATGTAACGTCAACGTAATGACGTGATAGTATTTATAAGGAAAACAATACTAAATTTAAATGAATGTAAAAAGAAAACCAGAAAAGATATCGTTGAAAAATAAATTGTTTTAGAACATACAAATCTTAGGGTTTTATGTGAGAAAGTTTCATTTATTTTGATGACTGGGCCGATTTTAGCACTTCGTGGATTTAGCTCTTTCCTAATGATATACAAATTACGTTTAAGAATGGTTTAAGATGTCTATTTGTATACTTTACAAATTATTGCATTATGTATAAGGAATATTTCAGAGATTTTTGTCCTATCTGAAAAATAATAAATAAGAAAATTGTTTAAAAATAAAATATTTTTAAATCGAAGGAACTATGTATGCATGCATTTACCATTTTGTTTTAATCTGCAAAGGGAAATTAAAATTCCTACTGCTACTACTAAAATTAAACTTATCGAAATAGCTACATGTATAATTTCACTTTTCTCTAACACAACCATTGCTTTCCCAGATCTAAAAGAAAAAGAATTTCATATATGGAATTACGACAATGAATATCTTATATATTTTGTTTAGCAACAAAAGCAAAAAATCCAATCAGTTATTAAATACTTAAACATAAAAAAGAAATGAGTTAATATATATTATATCTAAAAGTTACAAAATATGATTAACTTTGACCTACTGATCCTACACAATCTTCTGTTGTTGTACTATTTGTATTATTTCTTGTTGTTGTCTCTGCAGAACTCATGGTTGTGGTTGTGATAATTTCATGACAACCGAGGTTTAAAAAACCACATCAAGTATAGAAACTTTTCAGTATCAATTCAACTTTATTATTGAAATAATTTGCATTTTCATGTGCATATTTCACATTTATCAAAAACATTTAATTTTGGGGGAAAAATACGATGTAGTCCATCATGAAATTCATGGATACATAAAAATAAATTACACATGTAAGCTTTGGTTGAGTTGTATGAGATGGGACATGGATTGTTTAAATGTGTACAGTCACCTGTGTGGCTCTTGCAAATGCTCTGGAGTCCAATATTAAACTCGGTGCATTTCCCTGCTGCAATTGACCAAAAGCCTTATGATTACAAATGTTTATCGTTTATACGAATGTTATGATGATACACACAGTTCATACACAAATTTGCTACGAAAAATAGATTCATCTCTTCGTCTCACAAAAATAGATCTTCAAAATAATTTTAATATCACATTACGTACATAGAGTCGCTCGCGTAGCGCAGTGGTTAGAGCGTCTGCTCTAGAGTAGCGGAGTAAGGAGTTGATAAGGATTTGTCAGTTAAGGCCCTAGTACTAAACCCCAACAAAGTTACAAAATATATAATCATTTAGTCTTAATATTGTCAAAATGAAATGAAATCGACAGAAAATTGGGTCAGGAGTCTTTGGTGAATTTAATCATTTGATTTTATGTTGATATCTGCAGAAATACGTCATTCATAGTTATTTCCGGTTTATCCGGCAGATGACGAAAGTGACGATACTCGACAAGAAATACAAATTATACATTCAGACGTCCTCTGTGACATGCATAATTCAATTCAATACCAATATATCTGAAAATTAGCAATTTTCCACGACTTCCTGTTTGGCCGGATGTGACGTCATTCGACGCATTTTTATGATCTCACAAGCTGCTACTTGTCATGTTGAACAACTTTGCTTCTTTGAAATATTACAAATTCTCAATACTTTTTGGGATATCAAGAGAAAACTTTTGGCCCCTCTAGATCCCTTATTTTAGGGGTCAGCTCTTTCTTCGAGCTATCATTTAAGGTATGTCACTCGTGAAATTTGTTATATCAAAGATTTTTTGAGAAGTATATTTTGGATAAGTACTCATGTAGTATGACTCAACATCGCAGAGAAAATGGGCGGTCAGTGTGCATCTAACTGAGCTACGGTACAATTAAGTTGACCTTTTTTGCACTTAAATTATAACTCTTTGGTTAATCACTTTAACCGTTATCATATTTTATCAGATGTATCCATGGCAATAAACATAATCTTATTTTACATAAAATAGTTTGAATAATATTTAACCTTGAACAAATCATGCAAATTAATGCGCGTAAATTATTGTGTGACCTTTTTGCACTAAAAAAGTCTCATGTTTGGGGTATTAAAAAGCTAAATAGGCAATAGAATATTTTCTTGTATCAAACTTTTTAAGACTTAAGTGCTGATCGGTCAAAAGTATCGAGTAGTTTAGAATAATGAAAGAAAAAGTTGGGGTCAGTGATGTAAATTTTGAAATATTGGTCAAAATATGCGATTTTCTGGCAAAAAACTGTGTAAATTTATCTTTACTTCTATAATATATCTTCATTACTTGGCAAAGTTTGTTGAGCGAAGGTGTAAATTTTGTTATAAAAACATAAATTGAGACCTATATTTAATATTCCAGGCATATCATAACGGAAAATATTCTTTGAGTAAAAGTATGTGAGGCTAAAGTTCCAAGATATTAAATTTAATAAATGTGTAGTTTTGCAGAAGTTTTCTGCTAAAGATCCTTCCACCACAAGAAATAGTCCTTTATAAATCTTGCTTCTTTATTAATTTTTGAGCAGTTTTTTAATTGAATGTTGAAAATTTTACCTTGTTTAATTTAAATATGTTACAAAGATTGAATTGTAATAAAGAGTTTTTAAGTAAGAGGTACTGACTAAACTTTTCCAAAGGCTGACGAGTGACATACCTTAAGAGATCTTCTAATTCTGCACATATTTTGTTCTATATCTTTTAACAAAATATCTCCAAGTAAAAAGATATCGTACAAAAAGTGTTCGAAATTTTGAAACTCTCGATATGACCTTTTTCAGGCCATAGCTAGCGTCGACATGTGGCACTTCCGGTGAAAGTTAACTGCGTATGGGCGATAATGTAGAGCACCAAATTATTAAGCAGCACTGTG